>NC_135234.1:442244119-442549536 GCF_051348905.1 Ranitomeya variabilis
AGCAATTTTATAGGAAAAAAAATCTCTTTTACTCTCCCTCTAGAATCTAAGGACATAGAAATACATTGCTAAGTACAGATGTGCCTCTATGTGCCAGTATCATCTACTTCTGGGGTCACTGCCTGCAATGCAGCTTAAGGCTATGATAACACTATCAGTATTTGGGCAGTATTTCACATCAGTATGTATAAGCCAAAACCAGGGGTGAGATAAAAATGCAGAACTGGTGCATGTGTTTCTGTTATACTTTTTCTCTGATTGTTCCTCACCTGGTTTTGGCTTACAAATACTGATGTAAAATGCTGAAAAAAATACTGATAGTATGAACATAGCCTTAAGTATAGAAAATTCTCCCAGTGCATGCAATTTTGTAGGTTCGAGTCCTGGGGAGATTAATAAAAAAAGGGAAAATTACATTTTTGAAATTTTTTTATCATTTTTTAGTAGTTTTATAAGAGCAAAATAATATGACTTTTTCTCCATCTCTAGGATACAGGACATAGAGATATATTTCTATATACAGATGTATCTCTCTGTATCTGTATCATCTGCCTGCCATACAGCTCAAGATTACCAAATTCTCCTATCTTTATCAATGTGGGCAGTGGCTCATAGCTAGCGCTTCTGGCTGTGAATATGGAGGTTGTGAGTTCAATGCTCGCTAGAAAAGAGAGTTTTTTATTTTATTTATGTACGTGTTATCAGAGAGATGTGGCCCTGCCCACGAGGAAAAGGAGCCACGAAGGTAGAGAAGAGAGTGAGACGAAGTTAGGACAAAAGCCCTGACAGAGCCCACAAATTGGGAAAGTCCTGCTGAATCCAGTAGAGTTTGGAGCTATGCCCAAACCAGAGCAAAGTTGAGAACAACAGTGGTGCAGAATTACTGGTAGTCCTAAGGCTACTATTGGCTGGACAAGGACTCCCTGATAAGAGTGATAGATTGCAAATTGACACCTAGTGTAGAAGATTTGGAGAAGGAATTCTGTCTTGTCTCAATGTAAAATCTGGAAAGGTAGCTGCAGCAAAGGGTGTGCAGAAAGTAGCACAGAAGGATTCTGCTAGCATGGAATTGTATGACTGAGATCTTGTTGAGGATGAAATGTAAAGTACTGTCATGTACAGTGAAGGAAATAATTATTTGATCCCTTGCTGATTTTGGAAGTTTGCCCACTGACCAAGACATGAACAGTCTATAATTTTAAGGGTAGGCTAATCTAAATCATTAAGATTTTGAGGCTGTCGCTTGGCAACTCGGAGCTTCAACTCCCTCCATAAGTTTTCTATGGCATTAAGGTCTGGAGACTGGCTAGGCCACTCAATGACCTTAATATGCTTCTTTTTGAGCCACTCCTTTGTTTTCCGATGGACAGAAGTGTGCGTTAAATGCCGCTGTCAAAGTTTGACAGCGGCATTTAACGAGTTAATAGCAGCTGATAGATCGCGATTCCACCCTTGGCTGTTCCGGGCACATGTCAGCTGCTCAAAACAGCTGACATGTGCCGGGAAAGATGTGGGCTCATCGCCGGAGCCCACATCAACGGCAGAGAAGCGACATGCGCTGTACTAGTACAGCACAGGTTGCAAAGGGGTTAAGAATAAAAAAATTTAAAAATAGTGTCAAAGAACACTTGTAAACAGATCATTGGACATGCAAAATACTAGGCCAAGGGTGAGGACACAAGAACGCAGAATGACAAAATGACTAAATTAATCCATAGTAAATAAGCATGAAATATTAGTAATATATGTCATCATTAATCCAGTTCCAATTTCAAAGAAATTCAAGCATATTAAATAATAATATCATTATGCAAACAGATGGCGTTAAAGTGTAGAAGAAAAATTTTAATAGTATGCTGATATCACTGAGAGAACACAAGTACTGTATATGCATGTTAAGATGGGTGAAAATAAACATGCTATTGTAGGAATGGTTACAAAGAGTGAAAGTAATTTCATGGCTTACCTATGTAAGGGGTTGTCCTGATCTGAGTCTGTAGCCCTGACGCGCGTTTCACATAGGCTTCCACGTGGGGCTATGTGGCATCATGTATAATGTGTGCATTTATACAGTATACACCTGCTTACAGGTGTATGTGTTTGTGTTTCCAGTCATGGTTTCAGCACTTGCACAGTTGCGCACTGGCCACTGGTCACATCACATCTGGCCAATCTCGGTGACAATGTGGGTGAGGGAAAATATCCCTGTGACATCAGTACCCAATGCTGCCCTCGTATGGATGCCGTCCGAGATGTTGGCGGAGCGGGGCTACACCACGACCGTGCAGGTGGCAGCAGCCATTTCTCTTAACGGAAAAGTTCAAGGCAAACATGTATAAATATGAAATCAGTAGAGATGCGAACGTGAAGGTGAATGATATATAGTGAAGGAAAAGGAAGGGACAAGGGAAAAAAAGAGGAATAGGGAAGAAAAGAGAAAAAGGAAAGAGGGGAAAGGAGGTAAAACAAAAAAAGAGAAGTAATAATGATAATAAATATGTGTAAATTAAATACAGTAATAATAAATAATACGTGCAAGTGATGTATAATGACCAAATTAGTCACTCTAATATAAGTGATCACTACATGATAATAAGTACAAGTAATGAGTACCAAGTTGATCACAAAAATACACATGCTGAAAAATATACTGCATATATGTAGGATAGAAGACCGGGCTGTGGGTGCTGAAAGGGCACCAGGTCCGGAACTGCTGGGGCCGCACCTACTGTTGCAGGGGAGAAATTGATTGAGGATGGAGCAAACATTGAACCCAGGCAGAAGGGGCGTGGTGAGTCAGGAAGGTACAAAAGGGATTGCGTGGGAAAAGAGAGGGGCTTTCCCGCCAGAAAGACGAGTCAGAGAGGACGGCGCTGAACTGCGGGGAAGGATAAGCTGCATAGCAGCGATCACGGCCGGGCACAGTGACGGTGCCCGGGTTTCAACGGACGTGCGGAGGAACCTACGCTGAGTGGAGAATTGTGGTGAATGTCCCTTTGCAGAGCTTCAGCATAACGGACTAGGGGCTCAGCGGGTAAGACCTGTAACCGCCCGCTGATGCCAGAAGTGAGGACATCTTGTTAGGCGGGGAAGCTGGAAGAACACAGCACCGGCCTCAGCCGACAGCCGACCAACCATCTGACCCAGGAGGAGAAACGGACAGTGGACTCACACTAAGTGGAATTAATACATAGACTGCCATTTTGAATGAATGTTTCCCCATGTTTTTCCCTCATGCTTTATTCGTTTATTTCCTGTTGCTCCCTGCGAGGAGGTTGTTCCTGTATTGATAAATAAGTAATTGTTAACCCCTGCTCTATGCTTCTGTGTCACTGCATCCGATTACCTGTGTTACATTTGGCGCAGTCAGCAGGATGCAGTCTTTTGACACAGACGCTGCAGACCAATCCACCATGAGTGCCCCGAGGTCCAGCTTACCATTGGGGGCCATGCTTAGCAATCTCGCAAAGTTCACAGGGCGTAATATGATGTTGTGGGACTGGACAGAGAGGGTTAAGAGTATGTTGTGGATGCACCCCATGACCCCCGCTATGCTGGCTGAGACAGCTTTAATGACCCTGGTGAGGCCCTGTACTCTACTATGTTCCGCCCCCTCCCCCACAAACGGGATACATTGGATAAGGTGGTGCAGATTCTAGAAGAAATGCATGGAGATCCCACTGATGTGGGAAAGTTGCGGATGCGATTGTTTCACTGCGTTTAGAGGGAGGGACGATGATGCAGTATATCAATGAGATGCAGGAGGTGCGTGCATGCGCACATCACTAAAAGGGATAATGTGGGGACGATGGGAGTGGGACCCCCCGATAGGATATTGAGAGATCAGTTTGTGTCGGGTCTCAGGGACGTGCCGCTTAAGAAGGTTTTGCGAGAACACCTACGCACTAGCCCACGTATTACCTTCCTAGAAGTAGAGGGGGAGGCGCACATGAGAGAGCAGGAACAGGGGTGGCAGCCCTAGCAGGGATGGTCCGGAGCAATGAAGTACCTATCCCACCTCAGCGTTAATTAATAGGCTGAGAACCAGATGCTCTGCATTCCTTGTGTGAACATGCCACATACAGAGTATGTATCTTAGCGCATTGGTGTACCACACGGCCAATCCCTGATTGAAGGCTGGCTGTTTCATTAGGTATTGCACCTGTGCATTTGCTATTTTATTTGGGTCCGCTGCACCCTGCTTGTGCATTTGTATTGAGGCCCATTTAGACAGGTAAGCATCTCTGCCTGTTTTTGGTGTGTTGTCTTGAATTTTTCCTGTTTTGGTGTTTTTTACCCATCCCACCTGCAGCTGAGCCAGAGTGAAATACAAGAAATGCGGAGTGAATGGTCCAGCTTCAGCGGAGCCCCTGCTCCGGCTCAAGAACCATCGAGAGCAGCCCCCCCCGCAACAAGATAGGAGTGAATCATATTAAATCATGTAAGTGCGGGAGCTCTGGGCTTTCACAAAATGTCGGCAGAGCCCCCGCACCACCGAATACCCGCAGCGGCGCACACCTGAACACCTCCTCATCCCAGCCTGCGGCCTGCAGCAATGCTCCACTCTTGCGTCCGCCAGCAGCGACCCTGGGACCCCGCTTCACTGCAGCCACCACCCCCGGTAAGCAATAAGGCTACGTTCACATTTGCGTTGTGCGCCGCAGCGTCGGCGCCGCAACGCACAACGCAAACAAAAACGCAGCAAAACGCATGCACAACGCTGCGTTTTGCGCCGCATGCGTCCTTTTTTTTATTGATTTTGGACGCAGCAAAAATGCAACTTGCTGCGTCCTCTGCGCCCGGACGCGTGCGCCGCAGGGACGCATGCGGCGCAAAACGCAAGTGCGACGCATGTCCATGTGCCCCCATGTTAAATATAGGGGCGCATGACGCATGCGGCGACGCTGCGGCGCCCGATGCTGCGGCGCAGACCGCAAATGTGAACGTAGACTAAGACGCATGGATTATAAGAAGCACCACCATTTTATTAAAAAAAAGTATTTTTTCCTATTTTTCTCCTCAAAATTTGGGGTGTGTCTTAGAAACCGGTGTGTCATATAATCCGCAAAGTTATATATATATATTGTACCATAAATAAATATTTTAATAACAAAAAAGTACACATATTTGGTATCACCGTATCCAGAATGGCCCGCCCTATGAAAATGTCACACTAGTTAACCCCTTCAGTGAACATTGTAAAAAAAAAAAAGAGGCAAAAAACGATGCTTTATCATCATACCGCCGAACAAAAAGCAAAATAAAACGCAATCAAAACACGAATGTAAATAAAAATGGTATTGCTGAAAATGTCATGTTGTCCCGTAAACAGCAAGCTTGCCATACAGCTCTAGTAGCGGAAAAATAGTAAAGGTATAGTTCTCAGAATAAAGTGATGAAAAAATAATATAAATAGTTTTTGTTGTGTTAAAGCGCCAAAACATAAAAAAGGATATAAATATGGTATCACTGACACCCACATACCATTCCATCAAAGTCTGCATTCCAAAATGTCACTCCTTCCTTTCTGAGCCCTACAGTGTGCCCAAACATGGGACCAGTATCATCATGACTGTTGGCTCTTACAATGGAGTCCGCTGTATTCTTTGTAATTATTAGTGTACCATATATTTAGAATATATACATTAATACTATTAATTAAATATTGTGTGCACAGCTGATGATTGTTTCATGGTCAACATATGGATAAGGCTAGTTTCACACTAGCGTTTACTGCATTACGTCGCAAATCCGTTTTTTTGCCGAAAAAACGGATGCGTCAAAAAATTGAAAAACGGTGACAAACGTATGCCACGCATCCAGCATTTCGACGGATCCGTCGCAAATCCGCTAAACGTTTCCGTCGAAAATACTGGATGCGTTGCATACGTTGTATCCGTTTTACCATCCGTTGTATCCGTTTTTCCGACGGATCCGTTTTTAAAAGGGGAGGCTCCCAAAATTTGATTGGCTACTGGAAAATTTGAAAAACTATATAGTACTGTATTTACAGCCCATCTTTGTGGGTTTTAGTTTTGTGGCAGCGATGGAAGGTGTTCTTGGGAGGATTGCTAGTTTGGTTACCGACGTTATCTTTGAGACAAATCGCCTGGATATCATAGTGCGGGAGAAGGAGGCGGCAGCGGAAAGGCGTAGGATGCTTCTGCAGCAACGGAGACGAAGACGAATGTGGATTCATCCGATTAATCAACTACGGATGACCCGGGGTGTCCAGTCCACTCTGTACCTGGAGTTGCGGCACAATCCACACAAATTCCACAACTACGTGCGGATGAGGATTGAACATTTTGATTTTTTGCTTGCAAAACTGGAGGATGTCATCCGAAGACAGGATACAAGGATGAGGCTTGCCATCACACCGGCGGAGCGGCTGATGGTGACCCTGCGGTAAGCCTCTTTTTTTTATTTCATTGCTGATATTGAATGTTATATTACATGCTGCAGAAAATACTGCGCTGGCATATTGCGCACTATTTTCTGCAGCATGTAGTTTTGGTTTTCTTGGCGGACATTCAACTGCTTTATTTAAATGTCATTGCTGATATTGAATGTTAACAGACTGCAGAAAATACTGTGCTGAAATATTGCGTTGCATTTTCTGCAGTTTTTTTTTTTTTTGGTTTTTTTGGGTTTGATGACATGCAACTGCTTTTTTCCTGTCATTGGTCATTTTGAATGTTATATTACATGCTGCAGACAATACTGCGCTGACATATTGCGCACTATTTTCTGCAGCATGTAGTTTGTGTTTTCTTGGCGGACATTCAACTGCTTTATTTAAATGTCATTGCTCATATTGAATGTTAGATAACAGACTGCAGAAAATACTGCGCTGAAATATTGCGTTGCATTTTCTGCAGTTTTTTTTTTGGGGGGTTTTTTGGGTTTGATGACATGCAACTGCTTTTTTCCTGTCATTGGTCATTTTGAATGTTATATTACATGCTGCAGACAATACTGCGCTGACATATTGCGCACTATTTTCTGCAGCATGTAATTTGGGTTTTCTTGGCGGACATTCCACTGTTTTTTTACACCGGATTCATGCTGGTTTTATTGGGTCTCCTGTCATTTTAAAAAAAATTAACAGTGCCATATTATAAAAAATTGCACAGACAAACAATTTTTAACATTTTTTTTTTTTTTTTTTTTTATAAAGTTTCCTAGCTACGGGTGAATCTATGACTTCGCTCCATTATCAGTTCAGGCTGGGCATTTCAACTATCTCTGGAATAGTGAAGGACACATGTCGGGCTGTTTGGACCACTTTGCAACCAGAGTATATCCCCCAACCATCCACGGAAATCTGGTTGCGAAGTGCTGAAGAGTTTCAGCAAATTTGCAATTTCCCTAATTGTGTGGGTGCAGTTGACGGGAAACACATAAGGATTGCGAAACCGGCAGGAACAGGATCGGAGTATTATAATTATAAGAAGTATTTCTCCATCGTCCTTATGGCTATTGCAGACGCCAACTGCAGGTTCCTTGCCGTGGACATTGGAGCGTATGGACGGTCCAACGATTCGCAAGTGTTTAAAAACTCTCCGATGGGTCGTTGCCTTTATGGAGAGAGCTACGATTTCCCGCCAGCCAGACCACTGCCAGGAACAAATGACCCAGCCCTGGAATATGTCTTTGTAGGTGATGAAGCCTTTCAACTGTCGCTGCACCTACTGAAACCGTACAGTAGCCGGAACTTAAACCATACCAAGCGGGTCTTTAATTACCGGCTTACTAGAGCACGAAGAGTAGTGGAGTGTTCCTTTGGCATATTGACGGCGAAGTGGCGAGTTCTGCTGACGGCTATCAAGCTGAAAACAACAACTATAGACGAGGTAGTTAAAGCCTGTGTGGTGCTCCACAACTTTGTCCTGTCAAAGGAGCCCGTTTCTTTGGATGATGAAGAGTTGGAGACCACCTTGTGGGACTACCGCAGCAGCTCGGTTCGCTCTACAAGTTCAGTTACAAGGATGAGGGACCAGTTTGCCGATTATTTTGTCTCACCTGTCGGGCGGATCCCGTGGCAAGACATGATTGTGTAACCTGTTTCCCATGTGTAACCTGTTTCCCATGTGTTTTGGTTATGTAAAAAAAGTGTTTCTGCCCCCCCCCCAAAAAAAAAGGCCCAAAAGCGTGGTTTTCTTGCTAGTAAAACCATTATGTTATACCCTTTACATGTCTGGTGTTTGTTTTTATTAAACCTTTTTTTATTATATTACCTTAATAAATCCACACACACACAAAGAGTAGAATTGTAATCCGAATTTTATTTTAACTCTTTTTTTTTTTTTTTTTTTTTGTTTTGCAAAAAAAATATATATATATTTTCCAACATTTTTATAGAAAAATTAGAACATTTTTTAGAATCTTATTTACACACTTTACAAATTTTCAAAGTGTTGGGTGGAGATATGAGAGGAGGATGTGCCGGAAGGTTGGACCACGTCGATAGGTGGGGAAACCCTACTTGTTTGGGGTGCAGTGGAAGTGGGGGTTAAACCAAGAGGCTGACCAGAGGGGGGTGGTGTTGGGGTAGGTGGAAGAGAAAAGTTCAGTAAGGAAAACATTGGGGAAGTAATTTGGTCTAGGGGCCGGGATTGTTGTGGGGACTGGGTCGGGTATTGTGACTGGGTAGGGTAGTGGGAGTGGCGTGGGGTTTGGTAATGGTGCTGGTGTGGGGATTGGAGCTGGGTTTGGTAATGCTGCTGGTGTGGGTATTGGGGCTGGGTTTGGTAATGGGGGGTATGGTGTGGAAATGGGGCCTGGTGTGGAATTGGAGTGGAGGTGCGGTGAGGTGTGTGGGTCGATTCATTAATGGCCTGCAGTGCAGCATTATGGCAGGTATTCATTACCCGCATCTGTTGCTCAAAAGAAAGCTTCTCCATGCTCATGAGCATGGATTGGAAAAAAAGGTTGGCCGGATCGGGACTTACAGCTGAATGCAGCCTATCCAAGCGACTGCTGGTTTCCTGGCTTGTTTCACTGATGCGTGATTGCACCATGTTGAAACCAGCAGTCACTTGCTCTCCCAAAATTTTGAAAGAGCCTTGGAAGGATGCATTCAGGTGTAAGAACTCAGGAGCATAGCTCCTTTCCTGACCCCTCTGGCGCTGCCGCCACGAACCTAATGGTGGTGTCGAGGTGGCAGGATCAGAGGGGTGGGGTAAAGGGAACGCTAACTGTTCAGCATCAGATGCGAGCAATGAAGCCTGCAATAATGCTCCACTGCTTGGGGCGGATGAAGTGGAGGGGACAGAGGGGTCAGAGGAGAGGACAGAGGGGTCAGAGGAGGGGACAGAGGTGTGGGGCCTACCGACGTGGCCCTCAGTGGCGGACTCAGGAGGGATCGCTCCAGAGGGCGCAGAGGAAGATGCAGGCGCCCGGTGGCTGGAGAAGGTGCTGTGAAAGAAAAAACAAATGAAATTAATACATTGGAATGAAAAAGCCCTGACTGAAAGCAAACTAAGTAGACAGGTTAACATGGTTATTAGTGGGCTGTAGAATACTTACACTCTGCTTAGCATTGTTCGCCTCAGGAAGGAGAGGGCCTGGCCATATTTATATTTGCTCCTCTTCCTTCCTGCAGAGCCACTCGGGGCCTTCATCTCATCATTGAATTCCCTCTTAAAGCGATCCCTCAGTGACCGCCACCGCTTCCTAATCTTTCCAACTGTGAAGACAAGAATCAAAAGAAAAAACCAAAAATTGGTAAATGCAATACATTACAGTCAGCTCAAAACATCACTGGAAAGTGAATACTTACCTAGTTTGCTCTGCTGCTGAGGATGAAGGCTCTCCCGCCTTGGAAACAGGTTGCGACACACTTCGTCCCAGAGCCGACGGGTGACACCGGTATCAGCATGCCTGCGGTCAGCCATGTTCCACAGCGGCTCCCGCTCGCGAACCTCCTCGATGAGACAATCGATGTCAATGTCATCATCATCATCCTCCTCTTCTGCGGGAGCACGCTGTGAAGCCTGTGTCAAAAAAAAAAAAAAAAAAGGAAAACAAACAAATTAGTACACTGAAATACTAAAGTACCAATAGAATCCCCCTCCCCCCCAAAAAAAAAACTCACTGATGGCCGACCGTGGCGACGAGTCCGCCGACTCTGGGACTGTCTGGGAGAGCCTTCAGCGGCAGCAGCAGGAGCAGCAGCAGCAGCCTGAAATGAAGGAAACAAATTCTCAGTTAAGGTAGGCAGGTGTTTAGTAATCTGTTTTGTGTATGGTACAGTGTGATGTGCGAAGCAACTGTTTCACCACTACTTACACTTGGTTCCTCCTCCACTTGCATCTCTCCACCCGTCTCGCCCCCTTCTGACAGCTCCTCATCTGATTCAGCTTCCTGTTGAAACATAATGTATGCATGTAGTTATCCATAAAAATTTAATTTAAAGAAATTTAAAAAAAAAAAAAAAATTTGTGTTAACTTACCGATACACGCTGTTGCTGTGGAGGAGGGCTGTCAGAAGAGGACATCGTTTTGTGGTCCTGGTGGGCAGTGGCTGTGTCCTGGTGGGCAGCGGCTGTGTCCTGGTGGGCAGTGGCTGTGTCCTGGTGGGCAGCGGCTGTGTCCTGGTGGGCAGCGGCTGTGTCCTGGTGGGCAGCGGCTGTGTCCTGGTGGTTCTGTAAGTTAAAGACACACTTGCAATCTGCTCGACACATTGAAGTAGCAGATTGGGGTCTTCAAAACTTACTTCTAGCTCTTTAGCTGTGGTCCTGGTGGGCAGCGGCTGTGTCCTGGTGGGCAGTGGCTGTGTCCTGGTGGGCAGCGGCTGTGTCCTGGTGGGCAGCGGCTGTGTCCTGGTGGTTCTGTAAGTTAAAGACACACTTGCAATCTGCTCGACACATTGAAGTAGCAGATTGGGGTCTTCAAAACTTACTTCTAGCTCTTTAGCTGTGGTCCTGGTGGGCAGCGGCTGTGTCCTGGTGGGCAGTGGCTGTGTCCTGGTGGGCAGCGGCTGTGTCCTGGTGGGCAGCGGCTGTGTCCTGGTGGTTCTGTAAGTTAAAGACACACTTGCAATCTGCTCGACACATTGAAGTAGCAGATTGGGGTCTTCAAAACTTACTTCTAGCTCTTTAGCTGTGGTCCTGGTGGGCAGCGGCTGTGTCCTGGTGGGCAGTGGCTGTGTCCTGGTGGGCAGCGGCTGTGTCCTGGTGGGCAGCGGCTGTGTCCTGGTGGTTCTGTAAGTTAAAGACACACTTGCAATCTGCTCGACACATTGAAGTAGCAGATTGGGGTCTTCAAAACTTACTTCTAGCTCTTTAGCTGTGGTCCTGGTGGGCAGCGGCTGTGTCCTGGTGGGCAGCGGCTGCGGTCCTGGTTTATCTGTTATATGTATAATGGATCTATAGTTAGACCACCCCCTGAACTAGGTAATGTTCAATGATAAACACCCTACTAAAATGATGTCAGAAATGTTCATACAGGTGAACACCAAAACCCCCCCAAAAAGTTGCACGTTATACCATTCATTTCCATGTCCCAAAAAACAAAATTTTTTAATGTTAACACCATGAAAAAATATATTTGACACATTTTATTTAAAATAAATAACCTCTCCCCCCCCCAAAAAAAAAAAAAAATACTTTACAGGTTAACCTTTATTAAAAAAAATGAGCCCTCAACCAACCCTGTATTGCATGTGTAACCATTGGTACATACACCAGTTTTAAATTTACCTTTATGAAATAATACTACGGACATTTTTTTAATAAACATTTTATTATAATTTTTTTTTTGCACTTTTTTTTTTAAAAATCACAAGGAGCTGACATGCTCTTTATTTTAAATACAAGTACTTCAACTGCAAATGGTTATAACTGTAATAAAAAAAAATTCAACACTTTTATTAAATAGAAAAACCCCACACTCACACATTCAAACCACAAGCTGCACACCGCTAGACTTTTTTAAAAAACACATCAGATTTAAAAAAAAAAAAAAAAAAAAAAAAAAAAATTTAAACCACATGCTGCACAGACCACTATACAGTCAATACATCAGAAAAAGGCAAATAACCAATTATACAGCATGGACAAATGCACATGCCATCAACAAGACGTACCCAAAAAACATGCATGGTATGTGTCCACATTCAGGATCGCATCAGAATTTGGGCAGGATTTCCCATCAGTATTTGTAAGCCAAAACCAGGAGTGTAAAAATTAGGTAAAGTATAATACGAAAACAGGCACACTTTTGCTTTTATCACCCACTCCTGGTTTTGGCGTACAAATACTGATGGAAAATCCTGACCACATCCTGATGCAATCCTGCACATGGACACATACCCTCCCACATGAACAGGCATAAAATTGGCAAAGGCATAATATGGTGCAGGCACATGGTACAAAAGCACACAGCCGTCCAAAAATGCACACATACACATGCACGCACATAGCTTTATGCAAATACACATATGTACAACAAAGGCAGAAAGGTGAAACCAATCAGAAGACGCATACACACACACACATACAAAAGGCTGACAATCCTTTGGCTGAAGCAGCAGGTCTTCACAGTGGCTGGCATCATGGTGGATCTGGACTCTAGCATGGCACTGGCTGGTGCAGGACGATGGCAGGCCTCAGGTTCTCTTCAGGTTTTAAGCTCTTGCTGTAGTCAGTAGTACCTCATACACACAGAAATGCACAGGCACACAGATGCACACTAAAATTGCAATACTCACACTGGCTATGGTGGCTGGAGTCTTGTAGCAGGATGTCTGGAGTCTTGTGGCAGGATGGCTGGAGTCTTGTGGCAGGATGGCTGGAGTCTTGTGGCAGGCTGGCTGCAGTCTTGTGACAGGCTGGCTGGGGTCTTGTGCTTGGCTGGGGTCTTGTGGCAGGCTGGCTCTTGCTGGCAGGCTTCTTTGCTTCTCTGTGTCTTGCTGGCATATGTGGGGTTCAAGGCCCAGGCCAGGTTTATATAGATTTGGGGGTGTCTGACCAATTGGCAACAAAATACTTCTTCTGAGCATGCTCAGTGTAAAAAAAACGTATTGCAGCGCTGCATTGCGTCGTACGACGTGTCCCGACGCATCCGTCGCTCATAGGCTTCCATTGCAGCCAACGACGTATGCCGCAGGATGCGTCGCGACACGTTTTTTAGGCGGAGACAAAAAACGTTACAATCTACGTTTTTTTGAGACGACGTGTCGCCAAATTTCGACGCATCCGTCGTAAAACGTACACGACGTATGCCAATCCGTCGCCATACGTCGCCAATACAAGTCTATGGGAAAAAAACGCATCCAGCAAAAAGTTTTGCTGGATGCGTTTTTTCTGAAAAAAGACGTTTTGAAACGTAATGCAGTTAACGCTAGTGTGAAAGTAGCCTAACATTGCACAAAGTTCCTTTGTCCTGTCAAAGTTAATATGAACATATAAGCTTCTTCCTTAAAAGATCTTCCCCTGACTTTGTTATGTGCCTTATAGGCTGTAACTTGAGAATGTGGTCTTGTGTGCTCATTGCTACCTGTCGCCCACTGGAGAAGAGCTGGCTGCTATCTTGTGAATACCTCACTGCCATTACTGAAAGGAGTGATTACTGTCTGTCTACAAGGTGCCATGTTGTGAATATAAACTGAGGTTTTATTACTTTACTAACAGGGGGGATGGTTGGAGAATAGCAAATAACATATTTTTATGGGTGGGGTAGTGAGATGATGACTACACTGTGCACATTATGGTTACTGTGAGAAGATCGATAATGATGTTTTAATAATTGGCGGTGCAGCGCCCCAGAGTCCTGGTCGTTGCAGTACTGTGGCTCCGCCGCTAAGGGGGGCTATGGTACGTCTGATGGCACTGAAGGAGTTCATCTGACCAGGTATCACATACACCAATACATTTCACAGTCGGGCCTCCAGGGGGAGCTAAGGGTGCTATTTATTAGGCCACTCCTCACCGTGTGGGTAAACTGGGGGTCAGGCAGGAAGTTAGTGAGAAAGCTGACTGGGTTGGAACCAGGCAACACCTGGTGGCAGAGGGTGTTGTGGGGGAAGATTCGGTAGGGTCCCTGTCAGGTTTGGGACCCTGACAGAGGCCTGGCTACAAGAAAGAACGTCACGGGACCGTGCCTGCTCAGCATAGCGGCGGTGCCCTAAGAAAGGAACAGAAGCGAGATATATTGAGCTGAGTGAGAAACGAGATCAAAGCAAGAGGAGAAATACCAATAGGAGTCGTGCTGTAAGACCGAGGCAACATCCTACTGAGGCGCACAACCGGCGGCCGGAACGCCGAGGAAGTATTTATATATCTAGCTCCAAGCAATACTTCAAACCAACGGCAGGACAGTCAGTCTCAGGCGGGCTGTCTCACATACATCACCTATGAAGACATGGGGGGTGCACTAGGAGAGGGGCAACTCTAGGGTCCCGGAAGAGCTCCGAGCCTACTCGTCATACGGGTGCCGTCCTAACCAGAACATCAGGGAGGGACGGAGGAGAAGAACATCATCCGAATGAGTTGTGAAGGAACATCAGAAACAGACACAACAGTTGTGGGTTACTATCCCGTAAGCACAGCAGGGGAGGACCACAACACATAGAGCTAGCGGGAAGGCACAGATTTCCACCTGCAAAGAGAACTCTGGAGGTGCCATTGGGCCGGCCGGACTTGCGCAGCCTGATGAACCATATTCCGGACTGAGGACCCAGAGATCTTCAGTAAAGAGGTAAAGAGACTGCAACTTGGTGTCCTCGTTATTTACTGCACCGCACCACCACGACCATCTACATATATCAGATACTGTGCGCCCTTCGGCAGGGTCACGGACCGGGGCCTCGCCACCGTGACAACCCCAGAGCAGAGACTCAGAGGCCCGGTACCGGGTACCCCTCAGCCCTGCGGCAGTGGGGCGCTACAACTTGGCGTCACGAACAGGATCTACTTATGCCTGAAGAATCAGGTCATGTGTGCCTTGGAATTGTGATTTATTATGCTTGGACTGTGACTTATTGCAAAGACTGTGTGTTGCCACTTGCCGCCAGAAGTTCCCGCCAAAACCGCCACCATTACAGCACTAAGGAGAGCGCAGGAGAAGAAGAAGGGCGTGGAAGTGGGCGTAAACAAGCTGAAGAGCGCGAAAGACAATGGCCGCCCAGTCTAAGTATTTCTGCCCCTTGAGGACGTGTCCGTCAGCAGCCGAGGTCCGCCTCCTGATCCTCAATGGTGGGCAGAGACAAAGAAAACGAAACCGCCCACGAAGGAGAGAGCGGGAAAAGGACCAGGAAGAAGAAGTCAGCGACATGGAGGACGCCATGACCAGTCGCCCGGAGCTGGAGCGTGGGGTCAGAGCCGAGGACTCCCCCAGCTACCCGGAGAGGCACCGCAGTCAGACATCCACAGTTGACGCTGACCTCCTACAGACCGGAGCGGACGAGCTGATCCACCAACTCCTGCGGACGCAGCTGAGCACTGAGGCTGGGTGGAAGAAGACCATCAACGGGAGCCTCACCAGACATCTGTCGGCAGCCTCGTCTGGTCCGGAGCAAGAAAGAAGTTCCAGCGCTCCGAAGCCAGAAAGCAAGGCCCTGCCGGAAAGCGAGATGCTGCAAACGGAGATGACAACGCCGCAGCGCAAGGCCCTGCAACCAGCGTTCCAGACCCCAGCGGAGACGGAGCAGACCGGCACCGGAGGGACCGCATCTGAAGCAGGTATGAAGGACGACCCTGCCCTGACGACCGAAACCACTCCAGTGACTGCTAGTGCCACAGCTGCTGACTCCATTCCAGTGACTGATCCTGCAGCAGCCGCTACCTCTGCTGCAGCCAATGTCCATACTCAAGCTGCGCAGACCTCCATCGCTGCGCATGATTTAACCGTACATGAAAGACGGATTAACGGCGTTTGTCCAGCACTGGGTGTAACCCTGGACCTCACTTTTCCCAGGCCAAGAAGGGTTAAGTGCCAGGTGCATCCCTGGAAGCCGTCCAACTAAACCTCGGAAACCTGAATATGTAAATAGTTAACTGTTTGTTTCCCTGCTTTTTGCTGCTTTATACCCGTTCAGGGTTAACTCTTAAAGGGATCCCTTTGTTGACCCGGGATCCCTATTGTTTCTGTTGTTTGGTTTTGTTTTTCTACCTTTTCATTCCATTATCAAGAACTGCTGGGATCATGAACAGTGCATGATACGAACTGCTTGTAAATAGTTTGCACCTTCTTAAAGGTGCTCCCTACTGGTTTTACTTAAAGAAAGACTCTTTGCGAAGATACCGCACCGGAGCCTTTGCTGAGTACGGACTGGTAGCTTGAGAAGATGTGCTACCTCATAGAGACTTGATCCCCTCTTAAAGGGGATGTTCACGTATTGCGCTGATGAACCGCATTGCCTTAAGACAGCTGGGTGGCAATAATGTCTTGAAAAGAGAAAGTAATAATGCTGATATGTAAGAGTTAAATGTAACTAACTAGTTAATCGTAAGAAAGGTTCAATAATGTTGAAAGAAAAATGAGGACAGAAAGTGAACCCGTATGGGGTTAATCAGTGAGTCCTCTTAGGAGTCATGTAGGGATGGCTCAGTGATTTCAAACTGAAAGTAAATGTTATGTTCTATACTGTGTATAGTAGTGGAAGGACAGTAGGCCCGGGCTGAAAAGGGCGGTCCTGTAAAGAAAGGAGAGGCAGTAGGTCTGGAGCATCTCGGACAGGCGGTCCTGCAGATTTAAAGAAGGAGTATGAAGTTAATTGCCTTATAATGTGTTATAAGAAGGTCTTTAGTGGATTTAGAGTGTACATCCTTAAAGGCAATGTTAAATTATTGTTCAACAATTTTGCACTTAGTAGAATACCCGGTTGGGTAAAGGAAAGTTAGTTATAGCATGTTGCTATAATATTTAACCATGTTTGTAACGTTTAAGTGTCCTCACCTCCCATAAAGGGAAGCTCTGTTCAAATATGCTTATTGTTATTGCACTCACAGAAATTGTATGTCTTTTTGCTGACATGTATTGTTGTTTTCTTCCCAGTCCCGGAGTACTGGATTTAACCGGGGGGGAGTGCAGCGCCCCAGAGTCCTGGTCGTTGCAGTACTGTGGCTCCGCCGCTAAGGGGGGCTATGGTACGTCTGATGGCACTGAAGGAGTTCATCTGACCAGGTATCACATACACCAATACATTTCACAGTCGGGCCTCCAGGGGGAGCTAAGGGTGCTATTTATTAGGCCACTCCTCACCGTGTGGGTAAACTGGGGGTCAGGCAGGAAGTTAGTGAGAAAGCTGACTGGGTTGGAACCAGGCAACACCTGGTGGCAGAGGGTGTTGTGGGGGAAGATTCGGTAGGGTCCCTGTCAGGTTTGGGACCCTGACAGAGGCCTGGCTACAAGAAAGAACGTCACGGGACCTTGCCTGCTCAGCATAGCGGCGGTGCCCTAAGAAAGGAACAGAAGCGAGATATATTGTGCTGAGTGAGAAACGAGATCAAAGCAAGAGGAGAAATACCAGTAGGAGTCGTGCTGTAAGACCGAGGCAACATCCTACTGAGGCGCACAACCGGCGGCCGGAACGCCGAGGAAGTATTTATATATCTAGCTCCAAGCAATACTTCAAACCAACGGCAGGACAGTCAGTCTCAGGCGGGCTGTCTCACATACATCACCTATGAAGACATGGGGGGTGCACTAGGAGAGGGGCGACTCTAGGGTCCCGGAAGAGCTCCGAGCCTACTCGTCATACGGGTGCCGTCCTAACCAGAACATCAGGGAGGGACGGAGGAGAAGAACATCATCCGAATGAGTTGTGAGGGAACATCAGAAACAGACACAACAGTTGTGGGGTACTATCCCGTAAGCACAGCAGGGGAGGACCACAACACATAGCGCTAGCGGGAAGGCACAGATTTCCACCTGCAAAGAGAACTCTGGAGGTGCCATTGGGCCGGCCGGACTTGCGTAGCCTGGTGAACCGTATTCCAGACTGAGGACCCAGAGATCTTCAGTAAAGAGGTAAAGAGACTGCAACCTGGTGTCCTCGTTATTTACTGCACCGCACCACCACCACCACCATCTACATCTATCAGATACTGTGCGCCCTTCGGCAGGGTCACGGACCGGGGCCTCGCCACCGTGACAACCCCAGAGCAGAGACTCAGAGGCCCGGTACTGGGTACCCCTCGGCCCTGCGGCAGTGGGGCGCTACAGCGGTATCATTGTTGGATGTTGGCACCATTTCAATTTTCACAGCAGGCGGCAGAAAATCTAGAATCATTCCTTATGGTATACATACATACATATATATGATATAAGGTCCTGAAGACTGTCTGATTTTAATTACCAATTATCAAAAATACACTAAATGAAGTTTTCATATTTTTATACTTGCATGTAAGAACTGAAACACCAGGACAAAATTGAAATCATTTTTGGAGAGGAACGTTTAGTTTTACTTAATAGCACTGACCAATCTAAGTTTGGACAAGCATATTTCAAAATTTCCATCTTGCACAAACTCGGCTTATTTAAGACTGTAAAGTGGCTAAATTGTTTTGTGTAGATATTGAAGCTATATAAATCTAAGATGGCAGTTATTAGCATTGTAGCCTTGCATCACTGGGGTCCTGGATTCAAATCTCACCAAGGACAACATCTACAAGGAGTTTGTATGTTCTCCCCATGTCTGTGTGGGTTTCCTCTGGGTACTCCGGTTTCCTCCCACACATCCTGATAGGGAAATTAGATTGTGAGCCCCATTGGGGGCAGTAATGATAATATCTCTAAAGCCCTGTGGCGTATGATGGCGCTATATAAGCAAAACGCAATAAGTAATAAATAATACTATACTTGTATAGAGAAGAAATTTCCTCCTTCTTCTTCACATTGAATTCATCAGCCTTAATTTTTATGTCAAGATAATTTCCACGAAAAGTTGCACATGTTTTTAAAGCTTCCTTAAGCAAACTGTAAGCCTGCAAAATAAATACAACAAAATTAAATGATTTCTACGCAAAATCGCAAAATCAATAGTTTAATGGTGTTATCATTAAAGAGGTGTTCTTATCTCCACTGGATACATGTGATGAGGCGAAGAAAGTTTTTGGAACTAAAAGCTTCAAAATTATATGGCGTCGCCAATGCTGCTGGTGTCGTGGGATCTACATTTAATTGATGGTACCATGAATTCACAGATGTACTGCTCTATATTGAAAGAAAAATTGCTACCATTAGGCCATGTGCACACGTTCAGTATTTTTCACGTTTTTTCGCTATAAAAACATGATAAAAACGCAAAAAAAACGCTTACATATGCCTCCCATTATTTTCAGTGTTTTCCGCATTTCTTGTGCAAATGTTGCATTTTTTTCCGCGAAAAAATCGCATCGGGGAAAAAAAAGCAACATGTTCATTAAATTTGCGAAATGGCGCAGATTCCGCACACCTGGGAATGCATTGATCTGCTTACTTTCTGTATGGGGCTGTGCCCACCATGCGGGAAGTAAGCAGATCATGTGCGGTTGGTACCCAGGGTGGAGGAGAGGAGACTCTCCTCCACGGACTGGGCACCATATAATTGGTAAAAAAAAAAAAGAATTAAAATAAAAAATAGTCATATACTCACCTTCGATGGCCCCCGGAGTCTTCCCGCCTCACAGGTGCATGCTGCCGCTTCCGTTCCTATAGATGGTGTGTGTGAAGGACCTGCGATGACGTCGCGGTCACATGACCGCGATGACATCGCGGTCAAGTGACCGCGACGTCATCGAAGGTCCTGCACACACACACCATCTATAGGAACGGAAGCCGCTGAGGAGATCGGCTGTCTGCAGGTGAGTATAACCATTTTTTTTTTTATTATTATTATTTTTAAACATTCTATCTTTTACTATTGATGCTGTATAGGCTGCATCTATAGTAAAAAGTTGATCACACTTGTCAAACACTATGTTTGACAAGTGTGACCAACCTGTCAATCAGTTTTCCAAGCGATGCTACAGATCTCTTGGAAAACTTTAGCATTCTGCAAGCTAATTATGCTTGCAAAATGCTAAAAAACACACGAAAAAAAACGGGAAAAAAACGCAAAAAAAAAAATGCAGATTTCTTGCAGAAAATTTCCGTTTTTCTTCAGGAAATTTCTGCAAGAAATCCTGACGTGTGCAGATACCCTTACTCTGTGCCTTTGGTAGATGTGCCCTTTTCCAACATGGCAATGTTCCAAAACACACATCTAAGGTCACTATCACATTTCTGAAGAACAGACCTAAAGTGACTCAGTGGCCAAGTATAACATGTGATATGAACCCAATGGGACACCTATGGCACTAAATGAGGTCAATCATGAAAAATGGAAAAAGAAAGATGTTGCAATTTGTCGCCAACTTGTTCATTCCTTGCCTAAAAAACTTGGTGCTACTCATAAAAGCCATGAAGGTCATACAAAATACTAGATGTAGTAGTTTTTGATGTGGGATGTATTTATTTTTGCATCAACTAGTTTGAGTAAAACTGAAAATTTTGTAATGAAAGTTACGTATGTGATAAAGTGTTTGCCCACTTACTGATTTCTTATTCTTTTGCATGTTTTTCATACTTAAATGTTTCAGATCAACTTTCACACAGGACCCTATAGGTTTGGATTTCTTTTTCCCTTAATAATAAAACCTTAATTTAAGAAACTGCATTTTGTGATTACTTGTGTTATCTTTGTCTAATATTTAAATGTGGTTGGTGATCTGAAACATTTAAGTGTGACAAACATGCAAAAGAATAGGAAATCAGGAAGGGGCAAACACTTTTTGACACAACTGTAATTAACCTTAGTACTGGAAGGTGTCCTACATACTACCTTTCACCATAGGGAAGTCCTGGAAGTTGGCAAACACAGTAGTTCAATGATAAGCCTGGATCCTCAAAGGATTGTGCACATATGAATACGGACAAAACCTCCCCGAATAATCCACCCGATGGTAGCCCGTAATGCAAGCGTGCTTACTGGTGTAAACACATGTACTCACTAGGTGTAGAAGCAGGAGTGAACACAGCGTGGAGAGTATCAGTCGTCCTGCTTGAGAGCGATGTTGTACTGGGCTTGGTACAGGACTTGGTACAGGACTTCCCTATGGTGAAAGGTAGTATGTAGGACACCTTCCAGTACTACCACTCCACAAGCGCAGGTGATTTATTTATTTGTACTTCAGTATCTAATTCAGACGCGGTGCAGCACAGACACAGTCACCTCACCAGCTGCTCACTACTCTTTGTTCTCTTTCTCCCGCTACCTGCTATACAATAATCCCCCTTTTTCTGGTCAAGTGCAGCGCCAGTGTATATCAATATTGTAATTAACCTTACTTTCATGTTATGGAATAAATAAATGTTCTGTGAAACTCAGGCTTGTCAAAATGTTGTAAATTGTTCTTGTGTTCAGTTAGATATTGATTAAATGCTTTCTTTTCAAAAAGTGTGTACTCATTTATGCTGAGCACGGTATAGGCATTTAAGATTTCAGGGTATATTTAAAACCTAAACATGTGGAGTGTGTAATCTACTGTGGCTTGTGAATGTATTCACCCCCTTTGTTTTTTTACCTATTTTGTTACATTACAACCTGTATTTAAACATTGCACCAAATAGTCTAAGTTGGTGAAGTGAAGAGAGAATAAATTAAATTTATGGGATCAAATAACTAAAAATTGACATGTGCATATGTATTCAAAGAAAATAAAAATTCACCAGCTCACCCGTGATGCATTAGTTGAGCTTCAGGAGCACGGACCCGCTGTGTCCAAACATGTAAAGTCCAAAAGAAGAAAAATGTCCAGCTCTACAGAATCCGTGAAGATAAAATTTCTTTATTCACAAACTTGTAACATAGAGGGCACAAACTTGTGAATCTCACACCCATATGGTTTGTGCTGAAGTTTGTACCCTCTATGTTACAAGTTTGTGAATAAAGAAATTTTATCTTCACGGATTCGGTGGAGCTGGACATTTTTCTTCTTTTGGCATATGTAGTCACCCTTTTTGCTATGAAGCCTCTCAAAATGTCTGGTGCAAGTACCGTATATACTCGAGTATAAGCTGAGATTTTCAGACCATTTTTTTAGGCTGAAAGTGCCCCTCTCAGCTTATACTCGAGTCATTGTCCCAGGGGGGTTGGCAGGGGAGGGGGAGCGGCGGCTGTGACATACTCAACTGCTCCTGGCGTGGTCCTTGCATCTCCGATGGTCTCCGGGGGCTGACAGCTACTTCCAGCGTTGAGTGGTCACATGGTACCGCTCATTACAGTAATGAATATGGACGAGACTTCACTCCCATAGGGGTGGAGCCGCATATTCATTACTGTAATGAGCGGGACCGGTGACCGCTCAAAGCTGGAAGAAGCTGTCAGCTCCCGGAGAAAACCATCAGGGAAGCTGCCAGGAACCACGCCGGGAGCAAGTGAGTATAATGGGGAGGGTGAGCAGCATTGCGCGATATTCACCTGTCCTCGTTCCACCGCCGGGCTCCGTCTTCCGCGTCCTCTGCTGTGACGCTCAGGTCAGAGGGCGTGATGACGTGGTTAGTGCGCGCCCTCTGCCTGAACGGAGCGGCGCCCGGCGGTGGAACAAGGACAGGTGAATATTGCAAGTGCTGGGGGCCTGAGCGACGAGAGGTATGTCATTTTTTTTTTTAATCGCACGCAGCAACAGCAGCATATGGGGCAACTATCTCTATGGAGAATCTTATGGGGCCATAATCAGCATTTGTGCAGCAATATATGGGGCAAATATCTCTATGGAACATCTTATAGGGCCATAATCAACATTTGTGCAGCATTATATGGGGAAAATATCTCTATGGAGCATCTTATGGGGCCATAATCAACATTTGTGCAGCATTATATGGGGCAAATATCTCTATAGAGCATCTTATGGGGCCAAAATCAGCATTTGGCAAGCATTATATGGGGCAAATGTCTCTATGGAGCATCTTGTGGGGCCTTTATTAACCTTTATGCAGCACTGTATGGGGCAAATGTGTCTATGGAACATCTTATGGGGCCTTTATTAACCTTTGTGCAGCATTATATGGGGCATATTTTAATATAGAGCATCTTATGGGGCCCATCATAAACTTTATGGAGCATTATATGGGGCATATTTTGTATGGAGCATCTTATGGGGCCCATCATGAACTGTATGGAGCATTACGGTATATGGGGCTCTTGATTCAATATGGATATTCAAAAACACTTAACCTCAATTAATTTTATTTTTATTGGTTCCTATTTTCATTTTTGAAATGTACCGGTAGCTGCTGCATTTTCCATCCTAGGCTTATACTCGAGTCATTAAGTTTTCCCAGTTTTTTGTGGCAAAGTTAGGGATCTCGGCTTATACTCGAGTATATACGGTAATTCCTTTCATAAGTCACATGTTTAGTGAAAGGAAGTCCAATGGTGTATAATCTAAGTGTCACATACTCTGTCAGTATATACACACCTTTTCTGAAAGGCTACAGAGGTTGCAACACCATTAAGCAAGAGGCACTAATCAAGCAACCAAACAACACCATGAAGACCAAGGAGATCTCCAAACAAGTCAGGGACAAAGCTGTTGAGAAGTACAAGGCAGGGTTGTATTATAAAAAAAATCCCAATTACTCATGATCTCTCGGTGTGTCATCAAATCCAAAATCACCAAATGGAACATGGTACCACAACAAACCTGCCAACAGAGGACTGGCCATCAAAAGTCTCAGTCCAGGCAAGAAGGGAATTAATCAGAGAGGCAGCACAGAGACCAAAGGTAACCCTGAATGAGCTGGAGAATTCCCAAGCAGAAATTCCGAGTATCTGTCCATATGACCATAATAAGCCATACACTCTAAAGAGGTGGCCTTTATGGAAGAGTGGGTAGAAAAAAGCCTTTACTTACACACAAAAAATATATGGTTCATTTTGAGTTTGCCAAAAGACGTGTGTGGGAGATTCTACAAATGTATGGAGGAAAGTGATGTGGTCAGAAAGACAAAAATTTAACCTTTTGGCCACAAAGGTAAAAGCTATGTCTGGCGCCAAACCAACAAAGCTCATCACCCCAAGAACACCAGTGAAACATGGTGGTGGCAGCATTATTCTGTGGGGATGGTTTTTGGCAGCAGGGAAAGTGAAAATGGTCTGTGTCAAGGGGAAGATGGATGGCGTGAAGTACCGGGATATTCTTAAACAAAACCTGGTTCAGTCTGTTATGTTAAGTGATTTGAGACTGGAAGGAGGTTCACCTTCCAACAAGACAATGACCCAAAGCATACTACTAAATCAATACTCTAGTGGTTTAGGGGGAAATGTGTAAATGTATTGGAGTGGCCCAGACCTTAATCCAATTGAGAATCTGTGGTCAGACTTGAAGATTGCTATTCAACAGAGGAAAGCATCTAACTTGAAGGAGATAAAGCAGTTTTGCCTTTATGAATAAGAAAACTCTCAGTAGTGAGGTGTGGTAAGGTCATAGAGACTCATCCAAAGAGACTTGCAGCTGTAATTGCCACAATGGAGGTTCTACAAAGTACTGACTTTAGGGGGGTGAATAGTTATGCACACAGAAGTTGTTATTTTGTCCTATTTTTTGTTTGCTTCACAATAAAAGAATACAAAATGTTCACACTTGTAGGCATCTTCTTTACATGAACTGATTGAAACCCTTCAAAAAATACAGTGAAATTCCAGGATGTGAGGTAGCAAAACACAAAAAATACCAAGATGGGTGAATACTTTCGGAAGTCACTTTTCAATTAACCCCTTAGTGACAGAGCCAATTTGGTACTTAATGACCGAGCCAATTTTTACAATTCTGACCAGTGTCACTTTATGAGGTTATAACTCTGGAGCGCTTTATCGGATCCCGCTGATTCTGAGACTGTTTTTTCGTGACATGTTGTACTTCAAGTTAGTGGTAACATTTCTTCGATATTACTTGCGATTATTTATGAAAAAAATGGAAATATGGCGAAAATTTTAAAAATTTTGCAATTTTCAAACTTTGTATTTTTATGCCCTTAAATCAGAGAGATATGTCACAAAAAATAGTTAATAAATAACATTTCTCACATGTCTACTTTACATCAGCACAATTTTGGAAACAATTTTTTTTTTTTGTTAGGGAGTTATAAGGGTTAAAAGTTGACCAGCAATTTCTCATTTTTACAACACCATGTTTTTTTTAGGGACCACATCACCTTTGAAGTGATTTTGAGGGGTCTATATGATAGAAAATAACCAAGTGTGACACCATTCTAAAAACTGCACCCCTCAAGCTGCTCAAAACCACATTCAAGAAGTTTATTAACCCTTTACGTACTTCACAGGAACTAAAACAATGTGGAAGAAAAAAATGAACATTTAACTTTTTTTTGCAAACATTTTACTTCAGAACCATTTTTTTTAATTTTCACAAGTGTAAAAACAGAAATTTAACCACAAATTTTGTTGTGCAATTTTTCCTGAGTACGCCGATACCCCATATGTGGAGGTAAACCACTGTTTGGGCGCACCGCAGAGCTTGGAAGTGAAGGAGCACCGTTTGACTGTTTCAATGCAGAATTGGCTGGAATTGAGATCGGACGCCATGTCGCGTTTGGAGAGCCCCTAATGTGCCTAAACAGTGGAAACCCCCCACAAGTGACACCATTTTGGAAACTAGACCCCCCAAGGAACTTATCTAGATGTGTGGTGAGCACTTTGAACCCCCAAGTGCTTCACAGAAGTTTATAACATAGAGCCGTGAAAATAAAAAATTGCATTTGTTTTCACAAAAATGATTTTTTCGCCCACAAATTCTTATTTTCACAAGGGTAACCGGAGAAATTAGACCACAAAAGTTGTTGTGCAATTTCTCCTGAGTATGTCGATACCCCATATGTGGAGGTAAACCACTGTTTGGGCGCACCGCAGAGCTTGGAAGTGAAGGAGCACCGTTTGACTTTTTCAATGCAGAATTGGCTGGAATTGAGATCGGATGCCATGTCGCGTTTGGAGAGTCCCTGATGTGCCTAAACAGTGGAAACCCCCCACAAGTGATACCATTTTGGAAACTAGACCCCTTAAGGAACTTATCTAGATGTGTGGTGAGCACTTTGAACCCCCAAGTGCTTCACAGAAGTTTATAACGTAGAGCCGTGAAAATACAAAATCTCATTTTTTCTACAAAAATGATCTTTTTGCCCCCAAATTTTTATTTTCACAAGGGTAACAGGAGAAATTAGACCACAAAAGTTGTTGTGCAATTTCTCCTGAGTACGTCGATACCCCATATATGGGGGTAAACCACTGTTTGGGCGCACCGCAGAGCTTGGAAGAGAAGGAGTGTCGTTTTACTTTTTCAATGTAGAATTGGCTGGAATTGAGATCGGACGCCATGTCACGTTTGGAGAGCCGCTGATGTGCCTAAACAGTAGAGACCCCCCACATATGACACCATTTTGGAAACTAGACCCCTTAAGGAACTTATCTAGATGTGTGGTGAGCACTTTAAACCCCCAAGTGCTTCACAGAAGTTTATAACGTAGAGCCGTGAAAATAAAAAAATCGCATTTTTTCTACAAAAATGATCTTTTTGCCTCCAAATTTTTATTTTCCCAAGGGTAACAGGAGAAAATGGACCCCAGAAGCTGTTGTACAATTTGTCCTGAGTACGCCGACACCCCATATGTGGGGGTAAACCACTGTTTGGGCGCATGGCTGAGCTCGGAAGCAAAGGAGCGCCATTTGACTTTTCAATGCAAAATTGACTGGAATTGAGATCGGACGCCATGTCGCGTTTGGAGAGCCCCTGATGTGCCTAAACAGTAGAAACCCCCCAAAAGTGACCCCATTTTGGAAATTAGACCCCCCATGGAACTTATCTAGATGTGTAGTGAGAACTTTGAATGCCCAAGTGCATCACAGAAGTTTATAATGCAGAGTCGTGAAAATAAAAAATATATATTTTTTAACAATAAAGATTTTTTAGCCCCCAAGTTTTTATTTTCACAAGGGTAACAAGAGAAATTGGACCCCAAAAGTTGTTGTCCAATTTGTCCTGAGTATGCTGGTACCCCATATGTGGGGGTAAACCACTGTTTGGGCGCACGGCAGAGCTCGGAAGGGAAGGAGCGCCATTTTGGAATGCAGACTTTGATAGAATTGTCTGCGGGCGTTATGTTGCGTTTGCAGACCCCTAATGTACCTAAACAGTAGAAACCCCCACAAGTGACCAAATTTTGGAAACTAGACCCCCTAAGGAACTTATCTAGATATGTGGTGAGAACTTTGAAAGCTCAAGTGCTTCACAGAAGTTTATAATGCAGAGTAGTGAAAATAAAAAAATATTTTTTTTTCCAACAAAAAAGATTTTTAGCCCCCAAGTTTTTATTTTCACAAGGGTAACAGGAGAAATTGGACCCCAAAAGTTGTTGTCCAATTTATCCCGAGTACGCTGATGCCCCATATGTGGGGGTAAACCACTGTTTGGGCGCACGGCAGAGCTCAGAAGGGAGGGAGTACCATTTGACTTTTTTAGCGCAAAATTGGCTGTCGTGTTTGGAGACCCCCTGATGTACCTAAACAGTGGAAACCCCCCAATTCTAACTCCAACCCTAACCCCAACACACCCCTAACCCTAATCTCAACCCAATCCATAATCCTAATCACAACCCTAACGATAATCACAACCCTAACCCCAAAACAGCCCTAATCTCAACCCTAACCATAACCCTAATCAAAACCCTAAATCCAACACACCCCTAACCCTAATCCCAACCCTAACCCTAATCCCAACCCTAATCCCAAACGTAACACTAATCCCAACCCTAATCCAAACCCTAACCCTAATCCCAACTCTAACCCTAACTTTAGCCCCAACACTAACTTTAGCCCCAACCCTAACCATAACTTTAGCCCCCGTCGTCACAAAAAAAGTTCAATGTAACCTTTTTTTTGTACGTCGCGTCCGCCATTTCCGCGCATGCGTGGCCGTAACTCTGCCCCCTCCTCCCCAGGACATAGACTGGGCAGCGGATGCGTTGAAAACACCAAGGTTACTTACCGGTAGCCGGTTTTTCCGGAGCCCATGACAGCACACCTGAGGGATCCGCCCAGTCAGGACAGGAAACCTACTGAAATAAAAGGGCGGTACCTCTCCCTCGCTTCAGTTGGTTTTCCAGAGCATGAGAGGCCCTTTTGGTTAGTACATGGTAATCCATCACCACATTATAAATATAACAAAATACACCCAGCTAAAAAGTGCGCACCAAAGGGTGAAAAAGAGAAGGGAGGGAATATACAGGTGCTGTCATGGGCTCCGGAAAAACCGGCTACCGGTAAGTAACCTTGGTGTTTTCCCGTCTCCCATGACAGCACACCTGAGAGATTTTTGGAGAAAGAACACCTTAGGGAGGGACCACCGCTTGCAGCACCCTTCTACCAAAGGTAAGGTCAGACGAGGAGGATAGATCTAGCCGGTAGTGTCTAAAGAAGGTAGACGGAGAGGACCAGGTAGCGGCTTTACAAATTTGATCTATCGATACCTCTGCTTTTTCAGCCCAGGAAGTAGACACGGCCCTGGTGGAGTGAGCCTTGATGCCATCAGGGATCGGGGCGCCACAGGAAGCATAGGATAAGGAAATAGCCTCCCTAATCCACCTGGCAATAGTACACTTGGATACCCCATATCCTTTCCTACTACCCTGGAAGGCTATGAAAAGGGATTGATCTTTTCTCCACTGATTTGTCAAGGATATGTACTGCACAATAGCCCTCCTCACATCCAGTGTATGAAATTTTGCCTCCCCTGGGTTCCTAGGATTATTACAAAAGGAGGGCAACACAATCTCTTGACTTCTATGAAATTTAAGTACGACCTTTGGAAGGTATGCCGGATCTGGTCTGAGTACTACCCTGTCATCAAAAATTTGCGTGTAAGGAGGGGAGACGGACAGGGCCTGTAAATCACTCACCCTACGGGCTGATGTTAACGCAACCAGGAGTACCGTTTTAAGAGTGAGTATCTTTAATGATGATTCCTGCAGGGGTTCAAATGGACTATTGGTTAGAGCATTTAATACCAGATTTAAATCCCACGGGGGAAGTCTCTGAATTTTTATCGGTCTAGACCTACTACAGGATTTAATAAAGCGGGACACCCATCTATTGGAGGCAAGATTACAATTGTATAAGGCACCTAATGCCGACACCTGGACCTTGAGTGTATTGGTTGCCAACCCCAGTTGTAAACCCGCTTGTAAAAATTCTAAGATGGTACCCACAGGAGCCTTGTCCCCCAAAGGTTGCCCCGAAAAATCCAGAAACTTTTTCCACGTTCTACCGTAAATTCTAGATGTTACTGGTTTTCTACTTTTTAATAAGGTGGAAACTAACCCTGGCGAAAACCCCCGCCTACTCAGTAATGCCCTCTCAAATTCCAGGCTGCAAGATGGAAGCCCTTCACCTGAGAGTGGCATATTGGGCCCTGGGTTAGAAGGTCCGGAATCTCTGGTAGGATCCACGGATCGGTTATAGACATTTGTCTCAGGAGGGAGAACCAAGGTCTTTTCGGCCAAAATGGAGCAATCAATATTACTCTCGCTTGCTCCATCCTGATTTTCCTCACTACTGCTGGTATCATTGCTATTGGTGGAAACACATACGCGAGACTGAAATCCCATTGAATCTGCAGGGCATCTACTGCGAAGGGATTCTCCCTCGGGTCTAGTGAACAGAACCTGTCTACCTTCCTGTTGATTAGGGTGGCAAACAAATCTATCACAGGTAAGCCCCAGGCCTGCACTATCTCTTGAAAGACCCGGGGATTTAAAGACCACTCCCCCTGCCTCAGTGTCTTGCGACTTAGGTAGTCTGCTCTCGAATTCTCGATTCCCCTTATGTGAAGAGCAGAGAGGGATAGCAGGTGGTGCTCTGCTATTTGTAGGAGGACAGACGCTGACTTCATTAGGGAAGGGGATCTCGTCCCCCCTTGGTGGTTGATATATGCCACCACTGCGCGATTGTCCGACATGACCCTGGTATGGTGGCCCTGAATGATGGGAAGGAAGTGTTTCACAGCTCTTTCTACGGCCCCTAATTCCCTTAAATTTGACGCCTGTTGAGACTCTAGATGGGACCAAGATCCCTGAACTGAAAGAGTCCCTAAATGAGCTCCCCATCCTGTACCGCTTGCGTCTGTGGTGATGACCTGTTCTATCGGAGTTACCCACTGGACCCCAGATGTTAAATGATTTCTTATGGTCCACCATTTTAGGGAATCCGTTACCCCCAATGAAAGACACAGTTTGCCCTCTAAACGCCCTTTTAACAGTTTTTGCGCCGACAGGACCTCCCACTGTAATAATCTTAGATGGAATTGAGCCCATCTTACTGCGGGTATACAGGACGTCAGAGAGCCCAGCAAGGACATTGCTTTTCTCAAAGTCATTACAGGGTGTTGAATTGCTGATTCCACCAGATTTTGGATTTTGACCAACTTGTTTTCTGGTAGAAGACAAAGCTGACGCTCGGAGTCCAGAACCAGGCCTAAAAAGGACTGAACCGGCTCCGGCGTCAACCTTGATTTGGCAAGATTTATTTTCCACCCCAGCAATTCTAGTGTCGTCGTAACCTCTTCTATTTGTGACCGGCAGTGCGCCGCTGAGTTCCCTATTATCAGGAAGTCGTCCAGATATGGAACAATTACCACGTCCCGTGAGCGGAGGAAGGACATGACCTCTGACATCAGCTTGGTAAAAATTCTTGGCGCTATTGACAGGCCGAACGGGAGGGCAGCGTACTGATAGTGCCTGAGACAACCTTGGACATAAACCGCTACCCTTAGGAATTTTTGAAAATCTTGATGAATTGGGACGTGATAATAGGCGTCTTTTAAATCGATAGCTGCCATGAAGCACTGTGGGAACAGGAGTTTTATCGCTGTATTTATAGACTCCATTTTGAAGGAACAGTTTTTTACCGATTGATTGAGGTTTTTTAGATTGACGATAGTTCTTAAAGACCCGTCTGGTTTTTTTATCAAAAAAAGAGGGGAATAAAAACCTTTTCCCTGTTCCTCCCGCGGGACTTCTACCAGAACACGTTTTGAAACCAGCTCTAGTACCTCTGTCTCCAAGGCTAGCTGCTCTTCCGGGGTTTTTCTTTGGGGTGTTGAAATAAAAGTCCGTCGCGGTGGATAAACAAAATCTATTTTTAGGCCGTCTTTGACCACCATCAGAGCCCAATGAGAGGGGGAGATGTTTACCCATGCTGGGAAAAAGGATGAAAGCCTCCCCCCTACTGGCCTGGCGTCATTGGGAGGGCTTTTTAGTTGAAGTTGAGGGACCTTTAAACATATATCCAGATCCCCTTTTGTCTCTGGAGTCCCAGCCCCTTCTGTCTCCCGGGGGGCGGCCCCTACTAAATTTGCCCCTCCGAAAATAAGGCCTTCTAAAGTCCACTGGAAAGCGAGGAAAACCTTTTTTCCTGTCACCGGCTTTTTCCAGAATGTCCTCCAACTTTTTACCGAAGAGGAAATGGCCATCACATGGTATAGAACAGAGTCTATTTTTTGAGGGCAGGTCTCCCGGGCACCCCTTTAACCAGAGAGCACGCCTAGCTGCATTGGATAAACCTGCAGCTCTGGCCGCCAGCCTTACGGAATCTGCTGATGAATCTGCTATAAAGGCGGCTGCCCCTTTAGCCATAGTCACATTAGATAAAATTTCGTCTCTTGGGGCTTTAGATGTCAACTGCTCCTCTATTTGCTGTAACCAGACAATAAGGGAACGAGACACACAGGTTCCTGCAATTGCCGGTTTCAGTGCGCCTGCGGTTGCTTCCCAGGTGTGTCTTAAGAAACCGTCCGCCTTTTTATCTAAGGGGTCCCTTAATACCCCAGAGTCCTCTAAAGGAAGGGATAGTTTTTTAGAGGATTTTGCTACTGCGCCATCTATCTTAGGTACTTTATCCCAAGTCTCTGAATCTTTTTCCTCAAAGGGGTAACGTCTTTTAGAAGCCGAGGGCAGATTACCCGATTTTTCCGGCTTTTTCCATTCCTTTTCAATAAGGGCTTTTATTTTGGAGTTAACGGGAAACGTACGTTTTCTTTTTTCCTCCAACCCTCCGAACATAATGTCCTCCAGGGATTTGGTTGTTTTCTCGTCTTTTAGGCCCATAGAAGTTCTAACGGCTTTAACCAGTTTGTCCATGTTCTCGGTAAGAAAGCATGGACGCCCCCCAATATCACTGTCTGAGGAAGAGCCAGGGGACTTAGAGGCGGAGGAGCAGGGAGACAACGGATCCTCCTGATATTCCTCTTCAGAATGAGAAACCTCCGACGCGGAAACCGGTTCTGGGTCTCTACTACCCTTTTTCTTAAGGGCCGCTTTAACAGAGCCTTCTACTTCAGCTCTAATAATTGCCCTAAGACTAGAGGCAAAGTCAGGGGTTTCTTCCTGGATGGTTTTTTGAATACAATCTATGCAAAGACTTTTTTGCCACTGGACTGCCAACGGAGCTCTACAGAGGGCACATTCCTTATTCCTGGTCTTGGAGCTAGCCTTCCTCGGCGCCTGCCAAGTAAACAGAAAATGTAGCCTATTACCACCAGGGTGACATTCACGTAGATCACTCACCACCCGCTGACCACAAACGGTACCGGAATCTGAGGCGGACTAGGAGCACGTTGGACGATTCTCCTGGGGGTAGAATCCTGAGACGACCGACCAGGGCGTTTGCCACTCCTTGCACTCGAGCGGCTATCTTTTTTGGTACGCTGGTGAGCAGGCGTATCACTTGAAAGGGGCTCACGCTGCTGCTGCTGCTGCTGTAAAGGCTGCTGCTGCTGCTGGAGTTCCATACGATCCTCCATGTCTGGATAGCTGCATGGAAATGAGCGTTGTTCCAGCGTTATTTCTCCCTTAATAAAGGGTACTCGTGCTCCCACCTCTTCCGGTGACCGTTGCGCTCTTTTTCCTCCCCCTGGATACCGCCGGGTAGCCTGTGGCGTTACCGGCGTTCTTTGCATGGGCGCCGCCATCTTGGATCCGGCGCGCCGGTCTGACGTCACGCGGGCACGCCCACTCCCAGCGTACCTTGCGCGAAACGTCAGCCGCGCACCCGGAAGTGGCCCAGCTGAGGGGGAGAGAGCGGCGTGGTGGACAGAGACCGGCCCCAGGAGTCCGGACTGTGCCGGACCGACGCCCGCACGTGCGCAAGAGCCCTATGGGATCTGCGAACGGCGCTACCGCTTCCTGAAGGCCGACATACAGGCGCCCTGCCTGTGCTTCCAGTGCCGGGACAGGAGCGGGTAAGAAGATCTTCTATTAATAAAATCGAACCGCCGTTCTTCAGCACAAGGGGTTCCCATCAGGACAGGAAACCCAACTGAAGCGAGGGAGAGGTACCGCCCTTTTATTTCAGTAGGTTTCCTGTCCTGACTGGGCGGATCCCTCAGGTGTGCTGTCATGGGAGACGGGAAAAACTGCATCCGCTGCCCACGTTGTGCACAATTTTCACAACGTGCGTCGGTACATCGGGCCGACGCATTGCGACCGCCCCGTACCGACGCAAGTGTGAAAGAAGCCTAAGGCTACTTTCACACTAGCGTCGTACTCGGCCCATCGCAGTGTGTCGGGCCGACGTACCGACGCTAGCGTTGTAAGCGCCGCACAACGGGTGCAGCGGATGCTGTTTTTTCAACGCATCCGCTGCCCCATTGTGAGGTGCGGGGAGGCGGGGGCGGAGTTCCGGCCACGCATGCGCGGTCGGAAATGGCGGACACGTCGCACAAAAAAGTTACATGTAGTTTTTTTGTGTCGACGGTCCGCCAAAGCACGACGCATCCGTCGCACGACGGATGCGACATGTGGCAATCCGTCGCAATGCGTCGCTAATGCAAGCCAATGGAGAAAAAACGCATCCTGCAAGCACTTTTGCAGGATGCGTTTTTTCTCCAACGACGCATTGCGACGGAAGCCAAAAAACACTAGTGTGAAAGTAGCCTAACCCTAACCCTAACCCTAACCCTAAATTTAGCCCTAACCCTAACTCTAACCCTAACCCTAACTCTAACCCTAACCCTAACTCTAACCCTAACCCTAACCCTAACCCTAACTCTAACCCTAACCCTAATTTTAGCCCCAACTTGTCTTCTCCTGCCGGCCGGCAGATGGCAGCAGATGGCGGGCGCACTGCGCATGCGCCCGCCATGATGAAAAAGCCGGCTGGCAGGAGAAGACAGAAGAGGACCCAGGGACCCCGGGTGAGTATGATAGGGTCCCCGAATCCCCCTATTTCTCTGTCCTCTAATGTGCGATCACATCAGAGGACAGAGAAATAACTGATCGCTTTTTTTTTTTTTTTTTTTTTTGCGGTCGCCGGTAAACTGTTAATTACCGGCGATCGCAAAGCAGGGGTCGGTGCAAACCGACCCCGATCATGTTCTTTGGGGTCTCGGCTACCCCCGGCAGCCGAGACCCCAAAGATCTTCCGGGTGCCGGGCGGCGGGCGCACTGCGCGTGCGCCCGCCATTTTTTCCCGGAAAAAAGATGGCGGCGCCCATGGGGAGACACGAGGAGCACCGGGGGAGGTAGGTGAGTATTGGGGGGCTATTGGGGGCCATCGGGGACCACATTTCTCTGTCCTCTGATGTGCGATCACATCGGAGGACAGAGAAATTAAACGGCAAATCGCGTTTTGTTTTTTTTTGTTGCGACCGCCGGTAAACGGTTAATTACCGGCGATCGCAACTCGGGGGTCGGTAAAACCCCCCCGAATCATGTTCTCTGGGGTCTCGGCTACCCTCGGCAACCGAGACCCCAGAGAAAATCCGACTCTGGGGGGCGCTATTCACTTTTTCCACAGCGCCGTTAATTAACGGCGCTGTGGATTAAGTACCCTTAGCGGCCGCCGTTAAAAGGCGTATCGGCGGTCGTTAAGGGGTTAAGTCTGCAGTTTGCCATCCAATATGATACTGAATGTCAAACCATGCTTCAAAGATAGATTGATAAATAGATAGATATCACCCTCCCCCACCTCACATTGGAACACTGCTAGTATTATTAACATTAGTTGTACTCCATCTCCCTCTTTCAATTGTGCACTCTGGAATCCACGGTTTGTTTGTAGCAAGCTTCCTTACCTGCACAACTACTTTTAGAACAATTCTCTTAATCTGCTGGCTCTCGCCAAAACCTGAATTCTGACACTGTTTTCCCTTTCCACTATTTATTAAGGCAGCTTACACTTTTCCCATTCCCCGAGACCAGCAAATAGACTTGGTGGTGGTGTCGGCATACTCCTGTCCTCACAATGCTCCTTCCAAATCATCACCCCTGTTCCATCACCTTCATTCCCTTCTTTTGAAGTCCACACCATCAGGCTCTTACATCCCCTCTCCCTCAGAGTAGCTGTCATATACCGTCCCCCAGGCTCACCCACTCAGTTCCTTGATCAGTTTTTCTTCCTGGCTGCTGCACTTCATGTCCTCAGAATTACCAATCCTTTTCCTGGGAGACATCAACATCCCCATAAACAACCCTACCTACCCGTCTGCATCCCAGCTTCTATCTCTAACCACTTCTCTTGGCCTCTCACAGCTTTCAACCTCTGAGACACATAAAGACGGCAACAACCTTGATCTCATCCTTGCCGGCTCTGTTCAATCTCCTAACTAGATAACTCTGACCACAACATTCTCTCCTTCATGCTCACAAATCCTTGCCGACCCGTGCACACTCCTACCTATCACACATTCAGAAATGTACAAGCCATTAACCTTCATACCCTTACAGACTCCCTACACTCACAACTGTCCCCAATCCCCTCTATTTCCTGTCCTGATCTGGATGTAAATCACTGCAAAGAAACTATCAGAAGTGCCCTGGACAAAGTAGCACCCCACACCCTCAGAACCTCCAAAAACAGAGTAAAACAGCCCCGGCTCACATAGAAAACGTAATTTCTCCAGCGATGCTCTAGGACTACTGAACGCAAATGGAGGAAAATTTGCACACCAGAAAACTTTATCCACTACAAATTCATGTTAAGAACCTATAACTCTGCTCTTCACTTCGCCAAACAGACCTACTTTACCACGCTGATCTCCTCACTATCCAACAACCCCAAAAAACTCTTCAACACATTTTACTTTCTCCTCAGTCCTAAAACACAAGCCCCTATCACACACATTTGTGCTAATAATCTGGCCTCCCACTTTACAGAGAAAATAGAAAATATCCATCAGTAAATCCGCTCCCAGCCTCCAAGTGCTGGGACTCCCATCTCTGCCCTCACCTCCTCTGACTCACACTCCACATTTGACCCAGTCACAGAAGAAGTCTCCAGGTTCTTCTCTTCTTCTCGCCCTACTAAATGAACTACTGACCCCATTCCTTCACTCAACTCCAGTTTCTCTCTACAGTTATCACTACTCACCTAACTAAAATCCTCAATCTCTCCCTCTCCTCCGGTATCTTCCCCTCCTCCTTCAAACACTATCATTACGCCATTATTGAAAAAAAACTTCTCTTGACCCATCCTGCACAAATAACTACAGACCAGTCTCCAATCTCCCCTTTTTCTCTAAACTTTTGGAATGCCTGGTCTACTCCTGCCTTACCCGTTACTTCTCCATTAACTCACTCCTAGATCCATCACAGTATTGTTTCTGCCCCCTACATTCTACAGAAACTGCATTCATCAAAGTGACCAGCAAACATTTGACAGCAAAATGTAACAGTGACCACTCTCTGATCATTTTTCTTGACCAGCTTTTGACACTGTTGACCACCACTTCCTACTCTCTATGCACCACTCATTAGGCATAAAAGGACATTGCTTTTTCCTGGTTCTCTTCCTATATTTCTGACTGTGCCTTTAGTGTATCATTTTCTGGCTCAATTTTTTCTCTTCCTCTCACTATTAAGGTCTCTCAGGGCTCAGTCCTTGGCCCTGTTCTCTCTCTACACAGCCCCAGTTGGACAGTTCATAAGCAAATTTGGCTTTCAGTACCCTCTTTATGCTGATGACACAGAACTATACACTTCATATCCTGACCTTACCCTCGCTGTAATACAGAACACCAGTGACTGTCTGTCCGTAGTTTCCAACATTGAACTTCTTCTGCTCCCACCGTCTACTAACCTCCATAAATCTGACATCTCCCTCGTAATGTGTGGCACCACAATAACGCCTAGGCAGCATGCTCGCTGTCTGGGTGTTATGTTTGACACCAATCTTTCCTTCACCTCCTATGTACAATCTCTTGACTGCTCTTGTGGCTTGCACTTGAAGAACATCTCTAGAATCCGCCCCTTGGGTATTGCTTGTTTTTTGCATTTTTTTAAAAACTGACTGATCATATGGCAAAAAGTTTTTTGAAGGGAACAATCCATTTTAAAGAGTATTCAAGCCTAATTTTTTTTTACCTACCCACTGGATACTTGATAATGGCTAGATAAGTTGTGGCCCATCATTAGTACTGGACAAGTCGCTAGAATGTGGAACTTTTGCCCTCTTTCTCCTTGCATCTTTGGATAACCCTAGTTTCTTGGACTTTAATGGAGTTGCAAGAGTGGAGAACATGAATAAGCCCACACTGATCTAACAGTTATCATCGCTTCAGTGATATAGCCTACCCCTTTACCTGTAGATGTAAAATGTAGTCAATTTCCTACAATTATGCATTTTACCTGGTACTATGGATCCTTACACAAATACAGGCACCTTGAGTTCTTACCTGTGGTCTGGCTAATATATTAGTTCCCAAGTGGCACCTAGCTATCTCGCTCACTTCATTAGACATTAGCCTCAGAAGATTTAGAAATACTTTGGGTTGACGATAATATCTGTAGTATGGAAGAAAAGAAAATGAGAATCAGCTATTAAATAGGATGCCCTATTAAATTGCATAAAGCCAAAAATTAATACTCACATGCACATTGGTTAGTGGCCAGAAATTACAATGGCTTTAACACAAATGTCTGTCCAAAGTCTATGTATTGAGATTATATCAACCTAAATTGCTGTGTAGAAATAATCTATTGAACTGTGCCATTTCATAGAAAACTGATCTGACTGGCTCAAAACTTGTTTTTCTACAATCTCCTTTATGACTAGAATCTGTCATATATCTCATGCTAACATAGGCAGATTATAATGAGGGCAATCTGGGCTAGCGTCCGGGGCCCGAGGCTCCAGGGGGCCCATGCCCTCATTATAATGTTCTGTGTGGTGCATATATCCCAGCAGGGAGATTTCCTGGACCTGCGTTGCAGACGATGTAGAATGGCAGCGCAGCTCCAGAGTAGTTCCTGTCGCCTCTATTGTGCCAGCACGTTGTCATCGGCAGGTACTGGCGCGTTGACGTAATCACGCTAGCATGTACGTGCTAACCAGAGAAGTCGAGCCTCGGGGACAGCAGCAGAACGCCAGGGTAATAGGAGCGAGGTGAGTATATCAGTATGTCTTTTGGTTTTTTATTAATATGTGTATGAGACATGAGTACTGTACATAGGAGGCTATAGATGGGCTCACTTTGTGTACAGGAGACTATATTGCGACTCATATTGTCTACAGGAGGCTATATAGAGGCTCACACTGAATACAGGAGGATATATAGGGGCTCACACTGTATACAGGAGGCTATATAGGGGCTCACACTATATACAGGAGGCTATATAGGGACTCATACTCTATGCAGGACGCTATATAGGGACTCACACTATATACAAAAGGCTATGTGGGGCTTATACTGTATATAGGAGGCTATGTGCGGGTTCATACTGTATGTAGGAGGCTACATACGGGCTTATGCCGTATATAGAAGGCTATGTGTGGGCTTACACTGTATATAGGAAGCTATGGGTTGGTTCATACTGTATATAGGAGGCTATGTGTGGGCTCATACAATATATAGGAGGCTATGGGCGGGCTCATACTGTATATAGTAGGCTATGTGGGGATCATACTGCATTTAGGAGGCTATGTGCAAGCTCATACTGCATATAGGAGGGTATGTGGGGGCACATAATGTATATAGGAGGCTATGTGAGGGCTCATACTGTATATAGGAGATTATGTGCGTGTTCATACTGTATATAGGAGGCTATATGGGGCTCGCACTGTATATAGGGAACTATGTGGGGTTTATACTGTATATAGGTAGTTATGTGGGGGCACATACTGTATGTAGGGGGAGGTGTGTGGATTCATCCTGTATGTAAGGGGCTGTGTGGATTCTCATATTGTATGTAGGGGGCTATGTGAGGGCATATTGTCTGGACCTGTGAGCTTTTATCTTCATTGCAGCATGGCTTATGGTCTCCTTTTCTTGTCCTGATTGAAGGAATTCCCTGATATAACCCTGACCAAAAGCGGGGGAAAACACGTTGAAAGAAGATGCCATTAAGCTAAGTACACAACTGTTCATCGAAATGTGACTATGAAGTATATGGATGTTTTGTGGTTTTAACAGCACTGCCACTCAACTGGTCATTTGTGATCTGAAGGGTTATTCTTTGTTATACAAAGACATTATATATGTTTCCTCTTGGACTTTGTTGAAAACTATTGATAATATATTATTATTATTATTATTATTATTATTATTTATATAGCACCATTAATACTGTATTGCAGTCATCATATTATTATATAACACTGTGTAGTTACAATTGCTTGTGTTGCCTTTGTACCTAGATAATTCTTTTCTTTGCTCTACGTAGAAATAGGAAGTCTCTTCTCCCTGCATTTATCATCCCCCTATTCACCTCCTGACTCAGCTGCTCCCTCCTCCCCCTGTCAGGGACTTTTGCAGTGATTCCTTACTCATGCAGGGAAAATAGAGTTCCTGTTTCTACATAGAGCTTATAATGATATAGCTAATCATTTTTTATCACATGATGTCATAGACCTAATGGAAAAGAGAAGAATTAACTGGGTAGAAAGGAAAAATGAGCAATTGTAAGTACACAGTTACATATAATATGATGACTGCAATATATTAAGAGGATAACAACTTTGATGAGAGTGCTTCTTTAATTGGCAGCCAAGCTATATAAATAGTGTAAGCATGTGTGACAAAGTCACTGGCAAAGTACTGGAGGAGAGATATGTGTCACTGAGGTAATAAACTTCAGTGATATGAAACTAGGAAAATGCTCCAGCACACTAAGTGCTGAGAGGGGTTAATCGGCCATAATAAGGGCTAGGTTTAGTGAACAGCGGAAGAGTGGGTGGAAGGCTGTTCACCATCTCTCCACCCCAGATGGTTTTTAATAAACCAGTTAAAGATTTAAAGAGACAACGTTCCTCTGTCTACCTCTATGTGCAGCCGAGTGAGCAGATCGACCACACATGATGTGACCATATTTAACATAGAAATAGTGAAACAGCAGTGAAAAAAACAGCTGATTCATTAATACCTGCAGAAAAAAAATAGTTTACCTTGAATGAATCCAAACCAAATACAAATTATGTAATATGAGGAAGAAGAATTTCTTTTTCTCCTTAGAAGTTTTAGCAGACCTCAGCTGATCGTAGCAACGAGTCAATATTTCCAAAAATGTAACGTTTTCAGATGCCTCAAAATGTGCCTAAATAGAAAAAAAATGTTAGACAACTATGAAAATTGTCATGTGTGCATTGTAATCCAAGCGTGGGAATAATGTACACCACTGGTAGTAAGTCTACAACATTTATGGGATTTTAAGGGCGCCAGATGCGACCCTTATCTCCAGCTGAGGACAGCATAATTGAAAAACATGGTTCTCTTTTACCATGAAAAGGGTTGTGCACATAAAAATAGTCAAAAGACCCACTAAGGGCAAGTGCACACAGCACAAGTTTTCCAAGGCAAAGTCGCTTCAGGAAACCAACAGCAGTGTTTTTCCTGAAGAATTTCTTGTTGCCATTTTTTCTGTAATATTTTCAGTGGCTCCACCATCTTTATTCGTGATTTCAAATTTAAACAGCCCAAGCATGAACAGGCTACTTCTTTTAATTGCTTCCAGGTTTTCAAAGCCTGAGACGGTTAAAAGAGGTGACAAAAGACGGAACATGTGCACAGCAAGTCATTTTTATATTGCTGTGCATTATGTTCATTCTTTGTAGCATGTGATTAGCGCTTTTTCAGGTGGGTTCCAGGTGGAATCTGTCAGTAACAATTTTGTATGTGCATACCCTAGTAGTGAAGACGTTGACATGAAAAAATAAAAGTACATAAGATCCTGATCTTTCATTACACAGTACTAAGTACATACAGTGGGGAATATAAGTATTTGATATGCTGACAATTTTGCAAGTTTTCCCACCTAAAGGCATGGAGAGGTCTGTAATTTTTAGCATAGGTATACACTTCAACTGTGAGGCCGGGGTCACACTTGCGTGCGCAATGCGAGGAACTCACGCAAATCTCTCACCTCAATACCCGGCACTGCCGCCGGCACTCGGGACCGGAGCATGCAGCCACACGCTCCGGTCCAGAGTGCCGGCGGCAGGGCCGGGTATTGAGGTGAGAGATTTGCGCGAGTTTCTCGCATTGCACTCGCAAGTGTGACCCCAGCCTGAGAGACAGAATCTTAAAAAAATCCAGAAAATCACATTGTATGATTTTGAAATAATTAAATTGCATTTTATTGCATTAAATAAATATTTGATCACCTACCAACCAGTAAGAATTGTGGCTCTTACAGACTTGTTTTTCTTTAAGAAGCCCTCCTACTCTGCACTCATTATCTGTATTAATTGCACCTGTTTGCACTCGTTACCTGTATAAAAGTCACCTGTCCACACACTCGATCACACTCCAAACTCTCCACCATGACCAAGACCAAAGACAAAGAGCTGTCTTAGGACACCAGGGACAAAATTGTAGACCTGCACAAGGCTGGGATGAGCTACAGGGCAGTAGGCAAGTAGTTTAGTGAGAAGACATACATGATCTCTCCTCATGGGGTAAGGATGATTCTGAGAAAGGTCAGGAATCAGCCCAGAAATAAATGGGAGGGCCTGGTCAATGACCTGAAGAGAGCTGGGATCACAGTCGCAAACATTACTGTTATTAGTAACACACTACGCCATTATGGATTAAAATTCTGCAGGGCATGCAAGGCTTCCCCTGCTCAGGCCAGCACATGTTCAGGCTTGTTTGTAGTTCACCAATGACCTTCTGGATGATCCAGAGGAGGAATGGGAGAAGATTATGTGGTCAGATGAGAACAAAATCAAACTTTTTGGTATCAACTCAACTTCCCGTGTTTGGAGAAAGAATAAGCATGAGTACAACCCAAAGAACACTGTCCCAACCGTGAAGTATGGAGGGGGAAACATCATACTTTGGGGGTGCTTTTCTGCAAAGGGAACAGACAACTGCACCCTATTGAAGGGAGAATGGAAGGGATTGTGTATCATGAAATTTTGGCCAACAACCTCCTTCCCTCAGTAAGAGCATTGAAGATGAGTTGTGGCTGGATTTTCCAGCATGACAATGACCCGAAACACACAGCAAGGACAACTAAGGCGTCTCTCTGTAAGAAGCATTTCAAGGTCCTGGAGTGGCCTAGCCAGTCTCTAGACCTGAATCCAATAGAAAATCTTTGGAGGGACTGAAACTCAATGTTGCCCAGTGACAGCCCTGAAACTTGTAAGATCTGGAGAAGATCTGTATGGAGGAGTGGGCCAAAATCCCTGCTGCAACGAGTGCAAACTTGGTTAAGAACTAAAGAACACATCTGACATATGTAATTACAAACAAAGGTTGCTGTACCAAATATTAAGTTCTGTTTTTGTATTGTATCAAATACTTATTTCATGCATAAAATGCAAATTAATTATGTAAAATTTATACAATGTGATTTTCTGGATTTTGTTTAAGATTCTGTCTCTCACATCTGAAGTGTATCAACAATCAAAATTACATACCTCTCCATTCTTTGTAGGTGGGAAAATTTTCCCACTGTATATGTTCTTCTTCCCTGTTTCTCTGCCTTTGGCTCAGGTGTCCTGCATATATACCGTACTGTATATTGTACTGTATGAAATACAGCATTGTTTCATGTGCAACACCAAATATTTATTAAGGGCAGTGCAGTTAGCAGCAGGAAAGCAGAACAGCAGTACAGTGCCTTGAGAAAGTATTCGGCTCCCTGGAACTTTTCAACCTTTTCCCACATATCATGATTTAAACAAAAAGATACCAAATGTAAATTTTTGGTGAAGAATCAACAACAAGTGGAACACAATTGTGAAGTTGAACGAAATGTATTGGTTATTTAAAATTTTTGTGGAAATTCAAAAACTGAAAAGTGGGGCGTGCAATATTATTTGGCCCCTTTAACATAATATTTTGTTGCGCCACCTTTTGCTGCGATTACAGCTGAAAGTCGCTTGGGGTATGTCTCTATCAGTTTTGTACATCGAGAGACTGAAATCTTTATGTTTGAAGCATGATATGTGGGAAAAGGTTGAAAAGTTCCAGGGAGCCGAATACTTTCGCAAGGCACTGTATATGACATGGACCCAGGAACTGTATATTCTGTATGGTACACAGAATTACAAGGCAGGGCAGGGGCTACATGGTGAGCAGTACACTCTTAAAGGGAATCTGTCATCACATTTGACCTATTTAAACTATTAACCCCTTCATGACATGCGCCGTACATGTACAGCGCATGTCGTGCATCTCCCTTTGATGTGGGCTCCGGCGCTGAGCCCACATATTTTCCGGCACATGTCAGCTGTTTTGAACAGCTGACATGTGCCCCTAACAGCCACGGGTGGAATCGCGATCCACCCGCAGCTGTTAACCTGTTAAATGCCACTGTCAATCTCGGACAGCGGTATTTAATGTGATCATGCCAGAAGTACGTCACTAATCCCACCCATCGTTGCCTGTGTCACATGACCACGGGTCGCCAATGCGTTGGTATGACAACCCGGGGTCTGCAGGAGACTCCTGTGGTTGTCATTGCCGGATTACTATGAGCGCCACCAGGCGGTCAGCGCTCATAGCAAGTGAGCATTTCTGCTACACACAGGCGATCTGATCATCGCCTGTTTGTACCAGAGGCGATTGGATTATCGCAGCTTCTAGTCTCTCGTGGGGAAAAGTAAAAAATAAAAAAAAGAAAAGTGAAAAATAAAAAAAAATGTTTTAAAAAATATTTAAAAAATTAAAAAAATATAAACGTTCAAATCACCCCCCATACGCCCCATTCAAAATAAAATAATAATAATAATAATAATAATAATGATAATAAAAAATACACATTTGGTATCGCCACATTCAGAATCGCTTGATCTATCAAGATATAAAAAGAATCCAATTGGTAAACGATGTAGCAAAAAAAAAGTCAAAACGACAGAATTACGTTTTTTTTTTTTATCACATCCTTTGTACAGTATATAGGGCAGCAAAAAGATGGAATCTGTCAGCAGGTTTTTGCTATGTAATCTGAAAACAGCATAATATAAGCGCTGAGACCCTAATACTTATGATGTGGTACTCACTGGGCTGTGTATTGCTGTTTCAATAAAATTTGTGTTTTATTAGCAGGATATTATCACTACAGGACTTGTGCCTCCTAGTCCTCTAGCCCTGTGTAAACACGCTTCCTCCATTGATGAGCAGCTGTCAATATAAAGTGTACACAGAAAGCTGCTAATCAGGAGTGTGAGCGGGTTTACTGTACATAGTGCTCAGCATTTGAGCACTGCTACATCTACGGCCAGTCTCACACGTCCAGATAATTCCGGTACCGGAAAAATCGGTACCGGAATTATCCATGTCCGTGTGCCCGTGCGTTTCTGTGGCACATCAGTGTGGCACACGTGTGCCGCCCGTGTGCCAACTGGGTACCACACGCGCCGTGCAGGAGACAGCGCTAGAGATAAGCGCTGTCCCCCCCACGTGGTGCTGAAGCCGCCATTCATATCTTCTCTGCAGCAGCGTTTGCTGTAGAGAAGATATGAATAATCCTTTTTTTTTTTTTGTTTCTCGTGTTTAACATAAAGATCCATGTCCCCAACCCCCTCCCACCCCCTGTGCGCCCGCCCGCTGTTACTAAAATACTCACCCGCCTCCCTCGCAGTGTCCTGTCCTGGCCGCACCTTCTACTGTATGAGCGGTCACGTGGGGCCGCCGATTACAGTCATGAATATGCGGCTCCACCTCCCATAGGGGTGGAGCCGCATATTCATTTCTGTAATGGGCGGCCCCACGTGACCGCATACAGGAGAAGCTGCGGCCAGGACAGGACACTGTGAGGGAGGCGGGTGAGTATTTTAATAACAGCGGGCGGGCGCACAGGGGGTGGGAGGGGGGTGGGGACAGGGATCTTTATGTTAAACACGAGAAACAAAAAAAAAAAAGGATTATTCATATCTTCTCTACAGCAAACGCTGCTGCAGAGAAGATATGAATGGCAGCTTCAGCACCACATGGGGGGACAGCACTTACTGTAGCGCTGTCTCCTGCACGGCACACGGACTGCACACGGACAACGTCCGTGTGCGGTACGTGTTTTACACGGACCCATTGACTTTAATGGGTCCGTGTAATCCGTGCGCTCCCACGAACACTGACATGTCTCCGTGTTTGGCACACGGAGACACGGTCCGCAAAAAATCAATGACATCTGCACAGATACATTGATTTCAATGTGTCTACGTGTGTCAGTGGCTCCGGTACGTGAGGAAACTGTCACCTCACGTACCGGAGCCACTGACGTGTGAAACCGGCCTACAGCAAAGAAAACAGGGATTCTATTAACATCAGAGCATGTAAACCAGTAAGTGGCACATCACTGGAATCAGGATCTCTGCCCTTACACCATGTGGCTCTCAGGTTACATAACAAAAATCTGCTGACAAATTCCATTTAAATGTGAAAAAGCTCTTTTACGTTCTTTATTGTGAAACTTAGATTGGAGAGTTAAATACAATCTAACAAAGTAATTGAAAAATATGCAACCGGTAAAGTAATTGACTGAGAAAGCTTAAAGACAGGTTCAGTTTTATTATTCATTAATAGGTGTACTGTTCCGTCAATTATGATTCCAGCTGGCTTTCCATTTTTTTTTAGATCCCATTATTTTTGCCAATATGCAGAACTGATAAGCAGCTAGAACCCAGCAGACCTTTCTTATTTACTGCACTAGGTTCATAGAGGGAACAGTTCTATTTACTAAAATTGTTAGTGGAAAATCTGAAAATAATATTATTTTTTTTTAAGATATACTTGTACTTACTTTCTTCACATCCTGAGTCACTGATGCAATGGATTTTCCATACATACTTTTTGCCTGCTCCAGTTGGCTGACCATTTCTCTGGCTTCAGCAGAATTTAACTGCATTTTTATGGATTCCAAGTTATGAATATGAAACTCCCACATTTCTTTTTCATGGTAGATCCCCGCAAACACACCCTTAGACTTGATCTCCGCAAGAGGGTCATGTTTAAGTACCACCTGTATTAAATATATGGATAAATAAATCCCTATTCTAGTCAGGCACCAAATATCACATCCTTTATCAGGAGAGAATACTCCTGTGGACTAAGGGTACCGTCACACAGTGCCATTTTCATCGCTATGACGGCACGATTCGTGACGTTGCAGCGTCGTATAAGTATCGCTCCAGCGTCGTAGACTGCGGTCACACGTTGCAATACACGGCGCTGGAGCGATAATTTCATGACGTATTTGCGATGTAGAAGCCGTTGGTTACTGTGCGCACATCGTATACAACCTGTGTCACACGATGCAATCATGCCGCCACAGCGGGACACTAGACGACGAAAGAAAGTTTCAAACGATCTGCTACGACGTACGATTCTCAGCGGGGATCCGGATCGCAGTAGCGTGTCAGACACAGCGATATCGTAACGATATCGCTAGAACGTCACGAATCGTGCCGTCGTAGCGATGAAAATTTCACTGTGTGACGGTACCCTAAGGGGAATCGAACCAAGGCTTCCACACCTTATCACAGTTTTAGGACAGTGTCTATTTTTCTATACCTCCCTCTCATAGGAAGCTGCAGTATTTACCATATTGACCCAGTGTGCAATCCGCAGGAGTCTTCTAGTCCTCCATCTCATGGCTATAGCCGTGCGAGCTAAAATAAATTCTGCAGCCTCTTCCCCACTCCTATGGCAATCTGCAATGCTAGATCTTTTTCGCATGAGAAATACGTCCCCATTTTGTTGACATTATCCAAATAAGTGGTGTTTGAGCTGGTAAATGTGGTAGGGGGACCATTTTGGATCTTTTCCCAAATTCCCTGTGTCTGAACCTGTACCTGTCTCTAAAACCTGCAGTGACTGAACCAGTACCTGCCGGTATCTCTGCCGTGCCTACCTGCACTTGCCTGTATATTAGTCGTGCCTGCCTGCACTGACATGCCTGCATACCAGTCATGGCTGCCAGTACCTGCCTGTCTGTGAATCAGCTGTGCCATTGTACCTGCCTGCACCTGCCATTATAGTGTCTTGTCCATTGGGTATCAGCTGCTACTACCTGATGCCGCCCTGGAGTGGTGCCTGGCAGCTACCTGACCTCACCACTAGAGGCTCCAGTGAACACCAAGGTAGCTGCTTAGTCATGCCACTCCGGGGTAAGACTGGCACACTGGGTCCACGAACCACGCTCGGGGTAAACAGTTTTTGCGTGAGCGTAACACATGGCAGTTTGGGGAGTGTTTACCATCAAAGTATACACATATTGGATACTACACAGCGTTCACTACTAACAATGGTAGATCTCACATGAAATAAATCAGAGACAAACTGCCTATTTCTCATGCAAGAATCGCATCGTAAACCTCATACTGGCTGTCCGCTCTCCCCACATGAGTTGACAGTTGCATAGTAATCCATCACGCTGTCATGCTCAGGTCAGGAGAGGTGCCGGCCAGTCCGTGCAGTGCGATGCGATTTTCGCATGAGAAATACGTCCCCATTTTGTTGACATTATCCAAATAAGTGGTGTTTGAGCTGGTAAATGTGGTAGGGGGACCTTTATACATTTGGCAATCATCCTGAAAAACCTTTCATAATGCTAATGTATCAGATTACTAATATCAGCACAGTGGTTCAGTGGTTATTAAGGCAGCTTTGTAGAGCTGAGGTCCTGGAGTTTGAGTTTGTATGTTCTCCACGTGTTTGCGTGGGCTTCCTCTGGGTACTCTGGGTTCCTCTCCCACTCCAAACACATACTGATAGGGAATTTAGATTGTGAGCCCCAATGGGGACAGCGATAATAATGTCTGTAAAGCGCTGTGGAATTAATAGCAGCATATAAGTGTGTAAAATAAATAAATCATAGTACTGATACATGACCCAAGTATGAGATTCACTCACATGGAAGTGTGTAGAGCTTTAACATGGAAGTGTGTAGAGCTTTAAGGCCCCGTCTCACTAAGCGATTTACCAACGATCACGACCAGCGATATGACCTGGCCGTGATCGTTGGTAAGTCGCTGTGTGGTCGCTGGGGAGCTGTCACACAGACAGCTCTCCCCAGCGACCAACGATCAGGGGAACGACTTCGGCATCGTTGAAACTGTCTTCAACGATGCCGAAGTCCCCCTGCAGCACCCGGGTAACCAGGGTAAACATCGGGTTACTAAGCGCAGGGCCGCGCTTAGTAACCCGATGTTTACCCTGGTTACCAAAAAAAACAAACACTACATACTCGCCTTTCGGTGTCCAGGTCCCTTGCCGTCTGCTTCCTGCTCTGACTGAGCCGCCGTACAGTGAGAGCAGAGCGCAGCGGTGACGTCACTGCTGTGCTCTCACTTCTCACTGTACGGCCGGGAGTCAGTGAGAGCAGGAAGCAGACGGCAAGGGACCTGACGGACATCAGATGGTGAGTATGTACTGTTTGTTTTTTTTTACATTTACGCTGGTAACCAGGGTAAACATCGGGTTACTAAGCGCGGCCCTGCGCTTAGTAACCCGATGTTTACCCTGGTTACCAGTGAAGACATCGCTGGATCGGTGTCACACACACCGATTCAGCAATGTCAGCGGGGCCTCAACGACCAAAAAAAGGTCCAGGCCATTCCGACACGACCAGCGATCTCGCAGCAGGGGCCTGATCGCTGGTACGTGTCACACATAGCGAGATCGCTATGGAGGTCGCTGTTGCGTCACAAAACTTGTGACTCAGCAGCGATCTCGCTAGCGATCTCGCTATGTGAGACGGGGCCTTTAAAGTCAACTTTGTGTTAGCATATGCAAATACAACAAAGATTACATTTTGGTCTGACAGTCTGCACTTTTTATCTAATCTGAACTGTCTTCATGAAACTGAATGTCTTACCTTGATTTGCCTTATCCATCCAATTACTGCTGTTTCCATAATATGTATCGTAGCTCCTTGTTTGGTGAATACAGTTGTGTTTTTTAGTAGTTCAATAGAAGGAATGGGAAGCACAATAGATCCCTAAAAAATGTATCCAAAAAGACAAATAGCACTACATTAAATATACTGTTCTATAAAACACATTTTACTGGGATCAGCTAGTAATGAAGTATCACAATTATTCAACCATAGTAACACCACTTGGATGCTTTTAGTAGCACTGACACAGTATGTCTTATAACCATTGGATCACATGCAAGGATGGTGGACTGTGCTGTCACATTCCTACCCCTGAAGAAACCAATAGCATTGTGTTGTATTGTAATGTGTATTATGGCATACATCTTTGTATATATCATGTCATGTGAATTGTGTTTTAATGTACAGTGTGTAGTAATCCTATAGTTAATGTATAGCGTAGGTTGTGATAACGTAAAGTATAGTGTGTAAGCAGGGCCAGCAACTGGGGCAAGCAGACTAGGCAGCCGCCTAGGGCCCCCGCTCCTACAGGGACCCCCAGCCAGTGGCCGCTATGGGGCCCCTGAGTAAGAGGGGCCCGGCACCGCCCCTCCCCGCATCGCACATTCAACTTGAAAGTTGAAAGCAGTGATGGAGGAGAGAGCGTCATACCCTTACACTTTTACTTTTGGGGTTATGTGAAGCAACATGTGTACATTGAAAGTATCAACAACATTAAACACTTAAAACAGAGAATCACAGACGTTAGTCACTCTGTTATACCAGATGTCCTTACCCGTGTGTGGCAAGAACTTCGCTATAGTTTGGATGTGTGTAGAGCAACAAATGGAGCTCTCATCGAACTGAACTGAATAGGTATGAAACTGGGAGAGATTTTCTTTTATTTGGAGCAGATTTCACATTTTTTATCGTTTTTTGTTGCTTTCCAGTGACTGGTCAAAAGTGCACCATGACTTTACGGACACACTGTGTATATATATATATATATATATATATATATATATATATATATATATATATAGCCTTCTGTCTCTTCCCCATTATCCCGTAGAATGTAAGTCTGCAAGGACAGGGTCCTCTCCCCTCTGTACGGATCCGCCATTGTAAATTTGTTTTCTGTAAACGATATCTATAACCCTGTATGTAATCCCTTTTCTCATGTACAGCCAGTGGCGGATTATAATGAGGCCAATCTGGGCGGTAGCCCAGGGCCCAGTGGTGTGGGGGGGGCCCTGGGCAACCTGACTGGCGTATGGGCCAAGTGGGCCCGCATCGGGCCCCGTCTCATCTCACCGGGCCCCTACCGGCGCTGTGGCAGTTTAACGCTATTGATGTGCAGGCACGCGCCTGCACTTCAATAGTTAACAGCCGCCAGCCAATTGGAGGCTGGCAGCTGAAGTCAGCCACAGCGCGCATGTAGCCGGTGTCTGATGTCATTGTCAGTCACCGGCGAGTGCGCGCTGCTGGAGGGAGCATCGCTGAAGGAGCACGGACAGGTAAGGAGAACTAGATTTTGTTTTTTTTTAATGCAAACGCCAATGCGGGGGGCCCGGGCCAGAATGCTGGACACACTGAGGGCAGAGATGCTGGACACACTGGGGCAATATGCTGGACACACTGGGGCAATGATGCTGGACACACTGGGGGCAATATGCTGGACACACTGGGGGCAATATGCTGGACACACTGGGGCAGAGATGCTGGACACACTGGGGGCAATATGCTGGACAAACTGGGGCAGAGATGCTGGACACACTGGGGGCAATAGGCTGGACACACTGGGGGCAATATGCTGGACACACTGGGGCAGAGATGCTGGACACACTGGGGGCAATATGCTGGACAAACTGGGGGCAATAGGCTGGACACACTGGGGGCAATAGGCTGGACACACTGGGGGCAGTATGCTGGACACACTGGGGGCAATATGCTGGACACACTGGGGGCAGGATGCTGGAGACACTGGGGGCAGAATGCTGGAGACACTGGGGGCTGAATGCTGGACACACAGGGGGCAATATGCTGGACACAATGGGGGCAATATGCTGGACACACTGGGGGCAATATGCTGGACACACTGGGGGCAATATGCTGGACACACTGTGGGCAATATGCTGGACACACTGGGGGCAGGATGCTGGACACAATGGGGGCAGAATGCTGGACACACTGGGGGCAATATGCTGGACACACTGGGGCAGAGATGCTGGACACACTGGGGGCAATATGCTGGACAAACTGGGGGCAATATGCTGGACACACTGGGGGCAATAGGCTGGACACACTGGGGGCAGTATGCTGGACACACTGGGGGCAATATGCTGGACACACTGGGGGCAGGATGCTGGAGACACTGGGGGCAGAATGCTGGAGACACTGGGGGCTGAATGCTGGACACACAGGGGGCAATATGCTGGACACAATGGGGGCAATATGCTGGACACACTGGGGGCAATATGCTGGACACACTGTGGGCAATATGCTGGACACACTGGGGGCAGGATGCTGGACACACTAGGGGCAGGATGCTGGACACAATGGGGGCAGAATGCTGGACACACTGGGGGCAATATGCTGGACACACTGGGGCAGAATGCTGGACACACTGGGGCAGAATGATGGACACACTGGGGGCAGTATGCTGGAGACACTGGGGCAGATTGCTGGACACATTGGGGGCAGTATGCTGGAGACACTGGGGCAGATTGCTGGTCACACTGGGGGCAATATGCTGGACACACTGGGGGCAGGATGCTGGACACACTGTCTGGGGGCAATATGCTGGACACACTGGGGGCAGAATGCTGGACACACTGAGGGCAGGATGCTGGACACATTGGGGGCAGAGATGCGGGACACTGGGGGCAGAGATGCTGGACACTGGGGGCAGAGATGCTGGACACTGGGGGCAGAGATGCTGGACATACTGGGTGCAGGACTGGAGACAGATGGGGCAGGATTGGAGACATGGGCAGAATGTAGATAAGGGGCATGATTGGAGACACGGGGTCGAATGAAAGACATGGGGCAGGATTGGAGACAGATCGTGCAGGATCATGGGGCAGGATGGATATGATCGAGACTGATGGGGCAGGATGGGGAGATCATATGGGGCAGAATGGATACTCATGAGGGCAGGATGGGAGAACATATGGCTGAAGCCAGGAATGAGACACATGGGGCCAGGATGGGGGATATTATTATTACCATAGGGGCTAATTAAGGGATATTATTACTGCAGTGATGTATTTATTTTATTTTTTGAGGACACTGTTTTAAATGGGGGGGGCGGTCCTGTTACTGTGTAGAGTGACACTATGTTGCCTCTTTTTCTTCATGTGGTGTAATGTAGAAGCTGGGAAAAATTAAGTAATGTGTTCTGCAAGCGGAGCTCGAGATAACTGTTATTTCCTGCAGAGACAAGTCCTGGCTGGATGAAGTGATGGCGGTCTGTGCTGGATGAAAGATGAAGGACTTCACCTAGAGACGTCACTGGTGAGTCAGTGTTACCTATACACTGACACTATACACTGTATACTATATACAGAGGTCCTGTGTACAATGTCACCGGTGACCACTGTATTACCTCTACACAGACACTGCATACTAAGTACAGATCTCCTGTGAATACTGGCACTTATGGTGATAGTATTGTGGGGTTTTTTTCTGAATGCTATTGACTAGATCAATGGATGTTTGACAAGTTATAGTTTCACACAGCAACAATTTTTCTGTAATAATCTGGTTCAGGTATATGATGACCCCGTTGCATGACCCCGTCGCATGACCGGGGGGCCCACAGTGTCTGTGTGCACATACCCTAAAGAGTACAGGAAATAAGAGTCAAACGGCCTCAATATTCTCGATCACGCTCGCTTAGCGGCCTGAACTTAGCGCTTGTAAATACAACAGAAATGTTTCTGTGTGATGGTGCGATATGTTAGCATTTGGGGCATCACTTTAAACTTTTGTCCAGGGCCATACTTTTTCTAAAATCGGCCCTGTGTGTTAGATGGGTAGATAGATAGTTGACTGTAGCATAGGTAGTGACATTATGGTAAGATAGAGTTAATGTTTGGGACTAGCCCACAAAGGATGGGGGTGTTGTAGGGGCAAGTGCCAGCTTCCTGTTAGTTGGTTACATAGGTTGGAGTGTAAAGTAAGCAGAGCTGCATGAATGAGTGGCCCTAAGTAAAAGGCGACTAAGGACGAGGGATAGTGTGACCCTGAAGATAAGTGACTGACAAGACAAATTTACCTTCTGAAGAGGGGTCCTTGGATAGGACGCCAAGTCACGAGCCACAAAGCTTGTAACACAGACGGAAACTGACTTAAGCAGGACTGAGAATGACGAATAGTGGAGGTGACTGCAAGGGTTCCAGGGCACCAGTAGTGGAAGAAATAGTACACGGAACCGAAGAGCAAGTAAGGAGACTTGCTGATCAGGACTATAGCATAAAAGCTGGGATGTGGCATGTAGAGAGAAACAGTGTGCATCACTCCCCTAGGATTAAACTATGGAGGAAGGATATTGAAAGTGGAAAATGCTTTATACCGTAAAGGAAACGTCCATAAGACTTTGCACCCGCTATCCTTTGTATTTAAACTTTACCAAGTCACCATTCAGTAAAGGGTTTGTTTTGGAATGGAAGTTCCCTCATTGAACTGTAAAACACACGGTCCCGACCAGCCCACACCACAGGGTACACGCGGCCTGAACGGGTGTAAGGCCTTCACAGTACCAGTCCACACAGCCAGCCAGGACCCTCATTTTCATATAGCGGGCCAGGGAGTAAAAGGAGACAAGTGCTTCACCTGAGGCTACCACCCTGCGCCGTGCTACACATACATTACCTACCTCTGCATGACCTGCTATAACTTCAAGGTTTCCAGTGAATCTATACAAAATTTCAATAATCTTTTCTGTGCTATGTGATCCAACTGTGATACTGCCATTGCTGAGGAGTGGAAGAAAAACTTGATGGAGAACAGTGTCAAAGTACTTCAACGGAAATTTGGCACAATCCACCGACATCACCTGATTACCTAAAGTAAATCCAGAATATATAAAAGATAACGATGCCAAGAGGAAAACAACCAAAAATACATGGCCGGCCATGTAATTTTTTTTTTCCATTGTAATTACAGCATGACCTTTTAGTAGCTTACCTATGTTTTCACTCGTGAGTTTAATTGCAGATGGTAGCTTCACAAAGCATATGCATTTGCTCTGTAATGTTGAAGGAGGTTTAATGGAGGCTGCTAGAGAACCCTTTCCTAGCTTAAAATAAATGTATAATGTGTGGACATCTTCATTCTTCAGAAATTCACAGAGATTGTTCCTGCGAAAGTAATGGAATCATTTGTTATGTGTGGGTGAATGAAAATGGTCTACTGTAAAGTGGTTAGTGAGATAAACAACAAGACATTACATATAGCCTTCTGTACCTGTAGTAAAGTGTATGTATATATATATATATATATATATATATATATATATATATATATATATATATATATGTATATACAGTATATATATATATATATATATATATATATATATATTTATATAGCACCATTAATTCCATGGTGCTGTACATGTGAAAAGGGGTTACATACAGGGTTAAAGATATCGTTAACAGGAAACAAATTTACAATGACAGACTGGTACAGAGGGGAGAGGATATATGTGTATCTATACACATCTACAGTATAAATGTTTCATTGTGTTATCAAATTGTAAATTATGGGCAGTTTCTAACATTGCAATCTAAGCTTTAGCTACTCAGATGGATAAATTAAATCTTAAAAAATGATAATTTTTGCTCTATATATGTGCATATATTGGGATCTTTACTATTTTGGCCAATTTTTTTATGTTAAAATAAATCAGGAGAAAAAATGGTCGTTGTACAGTTATGCGCTGCAAGCCACTTATTGCTGCCTGCAGGGGGTGACCCGACTAGCTGCACCCAAATGGAAAAGCTGGTCATGAAAACACGATATCAAACAAATTATAACAGAGAACCGTTCATGGTTGTATGTTCTGGGTATGCACATAACACAAAACAATTTTCCATAGGGCAGAACCTTTCCTGGTTTCAGGTATGTGTAGTTTTTATATATTATAAATCAATGTTGTTAATACCTGTAGATGTGGTCCACAAACAGAGCCTTCATGTCATCAGCCCGTGGTCTCAGGGAGGACATAACCCTGATTTCAGTCCAGTGTAAAAGCTCATCCATTCTTGCAACAACTGCAAGCAAAAATGGTATGATCAAAATTGCTAAATGACTGGAAAATAAACTCATAAACACATAGTGTGATAATACTAGTCATCTAATCTAAAGTACTGTGATCAAATAATAATAGGATAGTCAATTGTCACATGATTCAGAAGCCAATATGGCAATTACTATGTATGGCTTTGTTCATACTGCAGGGCACATTCAGCATACATATAAGACAATGATCCAGTAATGTCAAGTCCAATGACTTGGGAATTATACAGTATTGTATTTTAATTGTATTATTGCTGATTGCTATCCAATCACGTTTGCTTTTTGAAGTTTGTCCGGTCTCTCTCCCTGTAGTCCAGCTCTCATGTAGGTAACCCCTCCTTTCTTCTTATAGTTTGCATTAAAGGGGTATTCCTATTTCCAAGATCCTTTCCCAATAGGTAGCAGGTGTAATAACAATAATATTAGCAAATATCTCCAATTAGAAATGTAGTATAGTTTTTCTTATTCACTATGTCTCATTTCTCATGTACAGGTGCAGCGCCCCAGAGTCCTGGTCGTTGCAGTACTGTGGCTCCGCCGCTAAGGGGGGCTATGGTACGTCTGATGGCACTGAAGGAGTTCATCTGACCAGGTATCACATACACCAATACATTTCACAGTCGGGCCTCCAGGGGGAGCTAAGGGTACTATTCATTAGGCCACTCCTCACATACTGGTAAAACTGGGGGTCAGGCAGGAAGTGAGAGAGAACGCTGACTGGGTTGGAACCAGGCAACACCTTGTGGCAGAGGGTGTTGTGGGGGAAGATTCGGTAGGGTCCCTGTCAGGTTTGGGACCCTGACAGAGGCCTGGCAACGAGAGAGAAAGCTACGGGACCGCGCCTACACTTCATAGCGCCGGTGCTCTAAGAAAGAACAAGAAGCGAGATTTATTGTGCTGAGTGAGAAACGAGATCAAAGCAAGAAGGAGAATACCAGTAGGAGTCGTGCTGTAAGATCGAGGCAACATCCTACTGAGGCGTAAACAACCGGCGGCCGGAATGCCGAGGAAGTATTTATATATCTAGCTCCAAGCAATACTTCAAACCAACGGCAGGACAGTCAGTCACAGGCGGGCTGTCTCACCTAAATCACCTAAGACGACATAGGGGGCAACCTGTGGAGAGGGGCGACTCTAGGGTCCCGGAAGAGCTCCGAGCCTACCCGTCATACGGGTGCGTCCCAACCATAACACCGGGAGGGACGGATTAGCAGAACATCATCTAATCGAGTTGTGAGGGAACACGAGAAACAGACACAACAGTTGTGGGGACTTTCCGTAAGCACAGCAGGGGAGGACCACAACACACAGCGCTAGCAGGAAGGCACAGATTTCCACCTGCAAACGGAACTCTGGAGGTGCCATTGGACCGGCCGGACCAGCGCAGCCTGGTTAACCGTATTCCGGACTGAGGACCCAGAGATCTTCAGTAAAGAGGTAAAGAGACTGCACACCTGGTGTCCTCGTTATTTGACTGCGACCGGCACTACACTACCACCATCATCCACATCTATTACTGTACGCCCCTCAGCAGGGTCACGGACCGGGTCTAGCCACCGTGACAACCCCAGAGCAGAGACTCAGAGGCCCGGTACCGGGTACCCCTCAGCCCTGCGGCAGTGGGGGCGCTACAACTTGGCGTCACGAACAGGATCTACTTAAGCCTGAAGAATCAGGTCATGTGTGCCTTGGAACTGTGATTTACTGTGCTTGGACTGTACTTTATTGCAAAGACTGGGCTGCGCCACTTGCTGCCAAAATCCGCCGCCATTACAGCGCTGAGGAGAGCGCAGGAGAAGAAGAGGGGCGTGGAGTGGGCGTAGGCAAGCTGGAGAGCGCGAACAACGATGGCCGCCCAGTCTAAATATTTCTGTGTCCTGAGGACGTGTCCGTCAACAGCCGAGGTCCGCCTCCTGATCCTGTTTGGAGGGTGGAGACCATGGAGACGGGGCCGCCCACGAAAGAGACCTCGGGAAGAAGACGCTGGGGAGGAGATAGAGATGGCGACGCTGGGAGCACCGCGTGGGGATGATCTGACTCGGCATGGAGCCGCATCACCGGACACAGCCTCGGAGACGCCATCGTTGCGGGGACTGGCCCTCACGGAACCACCGATGGGTCGACCTAACTGGCGAATGTCCGAGGAGTGTGTGGCCGCAGCCGAGGCCCGACAGATAGCACGCCGCTTGGAAGCTGATGCCCGCGTGCTCGCTCGGCTGGGCCAGCCCACGGAGGTCCGCCTGTCTCCGGTGTCCCCTGCTCCTCCCAACCCGGCCGCGGCTGAAGGTACGCTGCAGACACAGGGCATGAGAATCCTGCCGGAGGCCGAACACCTGCGGCGCTTGATGACGGCGTGGCGGAGCCGGCCTCAGCCTGCAGCCCAGATTGACCTGACCAGCGTGGAAGAAACCCCGCCGTCACACTGGGGTGTAGTGGTGTCCTTTAACTCCCGACATGGAAGGGGAGTTATACAGGAGATTGGGGAGCCGCTACAGGTCCGTGTAGACCGGGAGGAAGTGGAGCCCTGCGGAGGAAGGTTCGCTCGCGACCTGGAGCCAGGTGACGCTGTGACCTACACCAGATGGAGGAGGGAGGTCAGCTGGATAGCTCGGGGCGTCCAGCGGTGCGTCGCACTCCAGGCCGCTGCTGGAACATCAGAAGACGAACCTCCTGCTGAAAAGGCAGCGGAACCTGTCCCTGCGGAGCAGCGGGGAACCCGGACCCACCACGTACCTTGGGGCCGTGCCAGTCCATCAGTGAAAAGGGCATCACGGCGAGGGATCCTCTCATTGCTGGGGCAGGAACCGCTCCTTGGATCGGCAGCGCGACCCGTTGGTCTGGTGAGGTCCGGGAGGAAACCACCGTCTGCACCACAAGAGTAAGATCTTAAAACTCTGAATATGTAAATAGTTCTTCAAACTGTTTGTTTTCTGCTACTTTGCTGCTAAAACCCGTCTAGGGTTATTCCTAAAGGGATCCCTTTGTTGACCCGGGATCCCTATTGTTTTTGTTTGTTTTGTATGTTTGCACAAGTTATCAAAGAACTGCTGAATCATGAACAATGTATGATACAAACTCCTTGTATATAGTTTGCACCTTCTTAAAGGTGCTCTCTACTGGTTTTACATAAAAGATGGACTCTTTGCGAAGATACGGTTCTTGGAACCTGCACTGGAGTCCTTGCTGCATACGGGCTTGCGGCTTGGGAAGTTGTACTACCTCAAAGAGACTTGGTCCCCTCTTAAAGGGGATGTTCACATCCTGCACTTATGAACAGTGTTGCCTTAAGATGGTTGAATGGCAATAATGTCCTAAAAAGAAAGTATTGATGATGTTGATATGTGAAAGTTAAATGTAACCAACTAGTTGATTGTAAGAAATGTTTAATAATGTGATAGAGAATGAGGACAGAAAGTGAACCCGTAGGGGTTAGTGGTGAGTCCTCTTAGGGGCCATATAGGGATGGCTCAGTGATCTCAAACTGAAAGAAAAAGGTGTTCTATACTGTGTATAGTAGTGGAAGGACAGTAGGCTCGGGCGGAAAGGAGCGGTCCTGTAACAGAAAGGAGAGGCAGTAGGTCTGGAGCAGTTAGGACAGGCGGTCCTGCAGACGTAAAGTAGGAGAATGTAGCACAGTTGCTTAAGCCTTATAATGTGTTATAAGAAGGTCTTTAGTGGATTTAGCGAGTACTTCCTTAAAGGCAATGTTAAACTATTGTTCAGAATTTGGACTCAGTAGAATACTCGGTTGGGTAAGAAAAGTTATTTATAGTAAGTTATTTAAAAGTATTTTACCATGTTTGTAACGTTCAAGTGTCCTCACCTCCCATAAAGGGAAGCTCTGTTCAAATATGCTTATTGTTATTGCACTCACAAAAATTGTATGTCTTTTTGCTGACATGTATTGTTGTTTTCTTCCCAGTCCAGGAGTACTGGATTTAACCGGGGGGGGGGGGGGGGGGAGTGCAGCGCCCCAGAGTCCTGGTCGTTGCAGTACTGTGGCTCCGCCGCTAAGGGGGGCTATGGTACGTCTGATGGCACTGAAGGAGTTCATCTGACCAGGTATCACATACACCAATACATTTCACAGTCGGGCCTCCAGGGGGAGCTAAGGGTACTGTTTATTAGGCCACTCCTCACATACTGGTAAAACTGGGGGTCAGGCAGGAAGTGAGAGAGAACGCTGACTGGGTTGGAACCAGGCAACACCTTGTGGCAGAGGGTGTTGTGGGGGAAGATTCGGTAGGGTCCCTGTCAGGTTTGGGACCCTGACAGAGGCCTGGCAACGAGAGAGAAAGCTACGGGACCGCGCCTGCACTTCATAGCGGCGGTGCCTGTTGTGAGTTAGACTTTTTTGGCTCCCTCTTGTGGTCACTAGTGATATGACTCTGGGATTGTCTTTCCTCAGTTTGGCACCCACCTGGGTCGTTAGTCCAGGGGTGTTGCTATATAAACTTCCTGGTTTCTCAGTCCAGTGCCTGGCATCGTTGTAATCAGTTCCTTTCTGTTTGCTCCTGTCTGCTGGTCTTGGATCTTGCAAAATTAAGCTAAGTCCTGCTTCCTTGTTTTTTGGTTATTTGCTTTGCTCTTATTTTTTTGTCCAGCTTGTACTAAATGTGATTCCTGATTTTGCTGGAAGCTCTAGGGGGCTGGTGTTCTCCCCCCGGGCCGTTAGACGGTTCGGGGGTTCTTGAATATCCAGCGTGGAAATTTTGATAGGGTTTTTGCTGACCATATAAGTCATCTTACTATATTCTGCTATTAGTCAGTGGGCCTCTCTTTGCTAAATATCTAGTTCATTCTTACGTTTGTCTTTTCTCCTTACCTCACCGTTATTATTTGTTGGGGGCTTGTATCCAACTTTTGGGGTCTTTTCTCTGGAGGCAAGAAAGGTCTATCTTTTCCCTTCTAGGGTTAGTTAGTTCTCCGGCTGGCGCGAGACGTCTAGAACCAACGTAGGCACGTTCCCCGGCTGCTGCTATTTGTGGTGCTAGGATTAGATATATGGTCAGCCCAGTTACCACTGCCCTATGAGCTGGTTTTTTGTGTTTGCAGACTTGGTATGTACTTTTGAGACCCTCTGCCATTGGGGTCATAACAGGTGCCCTAAGAAAGGACAAGAAGCGAGATTTATTGTGCTGAGTGCGAAACGAGATCAAAGCAAGAAGGAGAATACCAGTAGGAGTCGTGCTGTAAGATCGAGGCAACATCCTACTGAGGCGTAAACAACCGGCGGCCGGAACACCGAGGAAGTATTTATATATCTAGCTCCAAGCAATACTTCAAACCAACGGCAGGACAGTCAGTCACAGGCGGGCTGTCTCACCTAAATCACCTAAGAAGACATAGGGGGCAACCTGTGGAGAGGGGCGACTCTAGGGTCCCGGAAGAGCTCCGAGCCTACCCGTCATACGGGTGCGTCCCAACCATAACACCGGGAGGGACGGATTAGCAGAACATCATCTAATCGAGTTGTGAGGGAACACGAGAAACAGACACAACAGTTGTGGGGACTTTCCGTAAGCACAGCAGGGGAGGACCACAACACACAGCGCTAGCAGGAAGGCACAGATTTCCACCTGCAAAGGGAACTCTGGAGGTGCCATTGGACCGGCTGGACTTGCGCAGCCTGGTTAACCGTATTCCGGACTGAGGACCCAGAGATCTTCAGTAAAGAGGTAAAGAGACTGCACACCTGGTGTCCTCGTTATTTGACTGCGACCGGCACTACACTACCACCATCATCCACATCTATTACTGTACGCCCCTCAGCAGGGTCACGGACCGGGTCTAGCCACCGTGACAACCCCAGAGCAGAGACTCAGAGGCCCGGTACCGGGTACCCCTCAGCCCTGCGGCAGTGGGGGCGCTACACAGGCATTGCAGGACCTTAGGTATCCATCAGTACGACCACTGATATAGTGACAGTTAATTAGCTAGTTGCTAGTGGTCGTAACCATGGATACCTAAGGACCTGCAATGCCTGCACACGAGGAAAGAGACATAGTGAATCAGAAAAACTATACTACATTTCTAATTGGAGGTATTTGCTAATATTATTATTACACCTACTATACATTGGGATAGGATCTTGGAGATGGGAATACCCCTTTAAGTTAGCCATCCCTGGTTAAAAATCATCAAATTACACCTAAAGATGTTTTGTTATGTACAAAGCAAGAATTTCAGCTTGAGAACAAAGCTCCCCTGGAATCTTCATATGTGCCCCTGCAGATGAGTTGATACTGTCCGACAGTTTTTGGTGTGAATACTGGTTCAGTAGACATTCATAGATATGATGTCTAAAGAGCCCCACAGTTGCACCCCAGTTATGGAGTCAGAGTAAGTAGTATGCACCAACATAGACTTTTAAGGACTTGACCTATTAAACTTCTAAGGACTTGACCTCTAGGCAAATACACACATTTTTACATTAGGAGTTAATAGGTATCATATGCAACTATAATGGCATAAGGTAACATATATCTTAACAATATGTTCAATTTATACAGGAAAATTCCTGGCATATATGCTAAAGTACACTAAAAATGCAGGGTGAACATAGTTTTAAAGCACCACTCCAGCATTCTCATTTTTTATTTCAGTGCTGGAGTGGTGTCAATAGCATAAGTTCCGTGCGCCTAGAATTCTACTTACCAGCTGCCATCTTCATCTGTTATCAGCGCCGTTCTGGTCGGTCTTCTGTAGGTTGTGACCTGCCACTTTGCTCCAGTGTTTACTGGGCGATCCGGAGGTCACTACTCAATATAAGTCTAGAAGAGCCAGAACGCGCTCTTACTCTGACTTTTGACAGCTTGGAACTGTTACCTCTGACTTCTGGTCAGGCAGAAGTTGCAGTCGGAAGAGGAACGGCGCTAGGAACAGCTGAAGATAGCAGTAAGGGTCCCTTTCCACTTGCGAGATAAAAAACGGTCCGTAATCTGGACCGAAAAAACGGATGGAACGTATGCGATTTTCATGCGAGTGTCATGCGAGTACAATGCGATTTTTAATCGCATCATCCGTTTTTTATAATCGCATCATCCGTATGACATCCGTATTACTGTCCGATTTGTACGCACCGGTGTCCTTTGAAAAGCCGGCAATTCAGCGCAGTGTACAGTAAAATCACACTGACAGGTTAGAATAGACTAGATATATACACATAGAATAGGTATATATACATATATATATGTCAGTGAGACACCTATATATGTATATTTATATTTAATGCAGCGCAAGATAGCATAAAAGCCGCTAATTCAATTGCCGGCTTTTAATTTCTCCTTCCCAAACCCGACAGGATATGAGACATGGTTTACATACAGTAAACCATCTCATATCCCCCTTTTTTTGCATATTCCACACTACTAATGTTAGTAGTGTGTATGTGCAAAATTTCAGCGCTGTAGCTATTAAATTTAAGGGTTAACTCGCGGAAAAAATTGGCGTGGGCTCCCGCGCAATTTTCTCCGCCAGAGCGGTAAAGCCAGTGACTGAGGGCAGATATTAATAGCCAGGAGAGGGTCCATGGTTCTTGGCCCCCCCCTGGCTACAAACATCTGCCCCCAGCCACCCCAGAAAAGGCACATCTGGAAGATGCGCCAATTCTGGCACTTGGCCACTCTCTTCCCACTCCCTGTAGCGGTGGGATATGGGGTAATGAAGGGTTAATGCCACCTTGCTATTGTAAGGTGACATTAAGCCAGATTAATAATGGAGAGGCGTCAATTATGACACCTATCCATTATTAATCCAATTGTAGGAAAGGGTTAAAAAACACACACACACATGATTACAAAGTAGTTTAATGAAATAAACACAGCGGTTGTTGTAATAATTTATTGCTCTCTCAATCCATCAGGAACACCCTCGCTTGGCAACATAATAAACGCACAAGATACATACCCTCAGATGTCAGATCACGTCCCACGATGTAATCCATCTGAAGGGGTTAACTAATATTACAGGCAGGAGCCCTGCTAAATGCAGCGGTGCTCGTGCCTGTAATTCCCCGGCGAATGAATGAAATGTAGGTCATTGACCTACATTTCCTTCAGTCGCGGTGATGCGCCCCCTGGTGGATGTCCTCATATGACCTGGAGCGTGGGAAAAAGTTCCCAGGCTGCAGTTCATGAGAACATCCACCAGGGGCGCCTCACCGCGACTCAATGTAAGTACAGATCCTGCTTTCCTTTCAGCACCCGGGGATTACAGGCACGAGCGAGTGGTTTATTGCAGCTCGTGCCTGTAATATTAGTTAACCCCTTCAGATGGATTACCTCGTTGGACGTGATCTGACATCAGAAGGTATGTATCTTGTGCGGTTATTATTTTGCCAAGCGAGGGTGTTGCTGATGGATTGAGAGAGCAATAAATTATTACAACAACCGCTGTGTTTATTTCATTAAAATACTTTTAAATCGTGTGTGTGTGTTTTTTAACCCTTTCAAACAATTGGATTAATAATGGATAGGTGTCATAATTGACGCCTCTCCATTATTAATCTGGCTTAATGTCACCTTACAATAGCAAGGTGGCATTAACCCTTCATTACCCCATATCCCACCGCTACAGGGAGTGGGAAGAGAGTGGCCAAGTGCCAGAATAGGCGCATCTTCCAGATGTGCCTTTTCTGGGGTGGCTGGGGGCAGATGTTTTTAGCCAGGGGGGGGCCAATAACCATAGACCCTCTCCAGGCTATTAATATCTGCCCTCAGTCACTGGCTTTACCGCTCTGGCGGAGAAAATTGCGCGGGAGCCCACGCCAATTTTTTCCGCCATTTAACCCTTTATTTCAGCAGCTACAGCGCTGAAATTTTGCACATACACACTACTAACATTAGTAGTGTGGAATATGTAAAAAAAAAAAGGGATATGAGATGGTTTACTGTATGTAAACCATGTCTCATATCCTGTCGGGTTTCGGAAGGAGAAATGAAAAGCCGGCAATTGAATTAGCGGCTTTAATGCTATCTAGCGCTGCATTAAATATAAATATACATATATAGGTGTCTCACTGACATATATATATGTATATAGACACATTCTATGTGTATATATCTAGTCTATTCTAACTTGTCAGTGTGATTTTACTGTACACCGCGCTGAATTACCGGCTTTTCAAAGGACACCGGTGCATAAAAATCGGACAGAACTCGCATGGTGCGAGTGCTGTGCGATTTTTTTCTCGCACCCATTGACTTGCATTGGCGAGTCTCGTCCGAGAATCGCAGCAATACGCAGCATGCTGCGATTTTTTTCTCAGCCGATCCAGATTTTTCTCAGTCCGATTTCGGCTGAGAAAAAAATCGCAAATCAAAAGACACCTATTAACTAACATTGGTCCGAGTGCAATCCGATTTTTTATCGGATTGCACGCGTCCGTTTTCCTCGCAAGTGGAAAGGGACCCTAAGTATGTTGTAAGTAAAATACTAGTGTCAGGGAACTTAGATAATTGGCACCACTCCAGCACTGAAATAAAAACACTGAAGGTGTGCTTTAAATTATAAAGGAATAATAATACAATACAAAGGGAAATATGGCTGGCTGTTATATGGCTGGCTGGTAAATTGTATGTTTTCCTTTGGTATTATGATACTGAACCATTATTTTTTATGCTATATTTATCATTTTTTGAAATGCAAACACTGAATAAAGAACAATACATTATTTATTTCATTGTAGATGTGGGGGAATGTTCTTCATAATAAATAGCACAAACTGAAGGCAAAGTCTGCAAATATCAAATAATTTTTCTTTCTATGAGTACAATTTGCTAATGTGCATAACTGTGTCGCTATTCGGTACAGGAATGTCATTGTCTCCTTTACCTTGAAACACTGTCATAGCATTTTGTTATGGCAACAATGTCCAGTTCCACAATGTGTACATAGCATTTCCTTCCTGGAAATCTATTATATTATTCATATTTGTTAACGGAATAGTGGAATAGTATTATCACAATCACATCTTAATTTTAACCAATTCAAGACTGGGTCATAACCTAGTACATTTTTTGTTTTTTTTCTGACATGCAGTTTAAAGAGCTAAAAAAAATTCTTTTACAGTTATCTAAGTAATTTTGTGTATTTTTTTCATGATAAATGAGGATTAATTTTTATTTCACCGTCATATCATATTCTCTCTTCTTTTTCTTTTTGCTGATATCGGGCAATATCGGTGGGGACAGTGACGCCAGCACAGATTTGGCGCCAGGCACATGTCATACAACCACACAAGAGCCCCAGGACCGCAAGTGCCGACACTGCTGAAACGGGGTGAGTATAGTCTTTTTTATTTGATCTGGGCCAAACATTTAGATCAAGAGGGGGTTGTCCTAATAGTGAACAACCCCTTTAAAGGGATTGTCTAAGTTTGTGATGAAGATCTGCAGTCATTCTATATGACTGTAGACTTCTGAATGCTCACAGTGTGCACTGCACACTGTAAGGATTCTCTGGTGCCGACAGTAAGGCTGCCATCACACTAGCAGTATTTGGTCAGTATTTTACATCAGTATTTGTAAGCCAAAACCATGAGTGGGTGATAAATGCAGAAGTGGAGCATATGTTTCTATTATACTTTTCCTCTGATTGTTCCACTCCTGGTTTTGGCTTACAAATACCATAGCTCCCAACCGTCCCTCATTGTGCGGGACTGTCCCGGTTTTGAGCCTTTGCCCCGCTGTCCAGCACGGGACGCTCTGCTTCCCGCAGACAGCAGAAGCAGCTGACACGCCCCCTTGTGTTAAGCCATGCCCCTTACCCTTCCATATGCAGTGCACATACCTCCCAATCATCCCGGATCCAGCGGGACTGTCCTGATTTTGACAGTCAGCCCCGTGATCCTGGGCGGGACATTAGTTGTCCCGCACTGGTTGGGAGGTGTGTATATCACCCAGTCAGCTCCCTGAGCCCCTGCACCCGCAGAGCAGCATATTGGCTGCTCTGTGCACACAAGACCTGTGATGAGGTCACAGGATGGGAGGAGTCAGGGGGTCACATGATCGGGAGGACCTCCGTGTACAGGACTCTGCTGGTTGTCATGGCGCTGGAGGAAGGTAAGCGTATGTGTGAGGTCAGGAGGTGTTTACAGTGTGGATGTAGCGGAGCCATGTGTGTACGAGGTGTATGGATCGGAGCAGCGTGTGAAAGCTTTATGGAGCAGAGTCGTGTGTGTAAGACGTGTATGGAGCGGAGCCACGTGTGTACGAGGTGTATGGAGCGGAGCAGCGTGTGAAACGTGTATGCAGCGGAGTCGTGTGTGTAAGAGGTGTACGGAGCAGAGCAGCGTGTGAAAGGTGTATGGAGCAGAGTCGTGTGTGTAAGACATGTACGGAGCGGAGCCACGTGTGTACGAGGTGTACAGAGCAGAGCCACGTGTGTACGAGGTGTGCGAAGCAGAGCCATGTGTGTACAAAGTATACGGAGTGGAGCAGCGTGTGCAATGTGTATGGGACGGAGCCGTGTGTGTACGAGGTGTATGGAGCAGAGCGTTGTGTGTACGAGGTGTATGGAGCAGAGCTGTGTATGTACGAAGTGTACAGAGTGGAGTCGTGTGTGTACGAGATGTACGGAGCGGAGCTGTGTGTGTATAAGGTGTATGGAGCGGAGCCGTGTGTGTACGAAGTGTACGGAGTGGAGCCGTGTGTGTACGAGATGTACGGAGCGGAGCCGTGTGTGTATAAGGTGTATGGAGCAGAGCTGTGTGTGTAATAAGTGTACAGAGTGGAGCAGTGTGTGTACGAGGTGTATGGAGAGGAGCCGTGTGTGTATGAGGTGTAGGGAGCGGAGCCGTGTGTGTATAAGGTGTATGGAGCAGAGCCGTGTGTGTACAAAGTGTACGGAGTGGAGCCGTGTGTGTACGAGGTGTATGGGGAGGAGCCATGTGGGTGTGCAAGGTATACGGAGCGGAGCAGAGTCTGCAATGTGTATGGAGCGGAGCTGTGTGTGTACGAGGTGTGCGGAGTGGAGCCGTGTGTGTATGAGGTGTATGGAGCGGAGCCGTGTGTGTACGAGGTGTACGGAGTGGTGCCGTGTGTGTACGAGATGTATGGAGAGGAGCTGTATGTGTATGAGGTATATGGAGTGGAGCCGTGTGTGTGCAAGGTATACTGAGCGGAGCAGCGTGTGCAATGTGTATGGAGTGGAGCCGTGAGTGTACGAGGTGTACGGAGTGGTGCCGTGTGTGTACGAGATGTATGGAGAGGAGCCGTATGTGTATGAGGTGTACGGAGCAGAGAAATGTGTGTGTGCAAGGTATATGGAGTGGAGCCGTGAGTGTACGAGGTGTACGGAGTGGTGCCGTGTGTGTATGAGATGTATGGAGTGGAGCCATGTGTGTATGAGATGTACGGAGTGGAGCCGTGTGTGCAAGGTATACGGAGCAGAGCAGCGTGTGCAATGTATACGGAGTGGAGCCGTGTGTGTACGAGGTGTACGGAGTGGAGCCGTGTGTGCGCGAGGTGTACGGAGTGGAGCCGTGTGTATGAGGTGTACGGAGCGGAGCTGTGTGTGTACGAGCTGTACGGAGCGGAGCCGCATGTGCAAGGTGTATGGAGCGCAGTCGTGTGTGTACGAGGTGTACGGAGTGGAGCCGTGTGTGTACGAGATGTATGGAGAGGAGCCGTGTGTGTATGAGGTGTACGGAGCGGAGCCGTGTGTGTATAAGGTTTATGGAGCGTAGCCGTGTGTGTACAAAGTGTATGGAGTGGAGCCGTGTGTACGAGGTGTATGGGGAGGAGCCGTGTGTGTATGAGGTTTACGGTGTGGAGCCGTGTGTGTACGAGGTGTACGGAGCGGAGCCGCATGTGCAAGGTGTATGGAGCGGAGTCATGTGTGTAGGAGGTGTATGGAGCGGAGTCGCATGTGCACGAGGTGTACGGAGCGGACGCTGGCTGTGTCAGATCGGAGCAGATATTGCTCCTCACTCTGACACTGACTGGCACAGGAAACATGGAGGTCTTTATCAGTGGCGTACCACAGCTGCAGCGACGTGAGCAGTCAGCGGCGCAGCTGGATGACACCATTCAGCGCCGTGGGAGTGGAAGCTCCTGGCTGCTGAGAGGGAGCGCGGTGAAAGGTGTGTGTGTAGTGATGGAGAAGGCAATGATGGGGGTGGGGTAACCATGTGTGGCCATTATACTGCACCCAGCATTGTGTGGGGCCATTATACTGTATGGAGCATCGTGAGGAGCCATTATACTGTACCCAGCATTATGTGTGGCCATTATACTGTACCCAGCATCGTGTGGGGCCATTATACTGTACAAAGCATCATGTGGGACCATTATACTGTATGGACCATCACGTGGGGCAAGTATACTGTACGCAGCATCATGTGGGGCCATTATACAGTATGGAGCATAATGTAGCCATTATACAGTATGGAGCATTATGTGTGGCCATTATACAGTATGGAGCATCATGTGGAGCCATTATACAGTATGGAGCATCATGTGTGGCCATTATACAGTACGCAGCATCATGTGTGGCCATTATACAGTACAAAGCATCATGTGGGGCTATTATACAGTATGGAGCATAATGTGGCCAATGGCCATTATACAGTATGGAGCATCATGTGTGGCCATTATACAGTATGGAGCATCATGTGGCCATTATATAGTATGGAGCATCATGTGGCCATTATACAGTATGGGGCATCATGTGTGGCCATTATACAGTATGGAGCATCATGTGTGGCCATTATACAGTATGGAGCACTGTGTGGCCAATATACAGTATGGAGCATCATGTGGAGCTATTATACAGTATGGAGCATCATGTGTGGCCATTATACAGTATGCAGCATCATGTGTGGCCATTAAACAGTACGAAGCATCATGTGGGGCTATTATACAGTATGGAGCATAATGTGGCCAATGACCATTATACAGTATGGAGCACTGTGTGGCCAATATACAGTATGGAGCATCATGTGGAGCCATTATACAGTATGGAGCATCATGTGTGGCCATTATACAGTATGGAGCATCATGTGTGGCCATTATACAGTATGGAGCATAATGTGTGGCCATTATACAGTATGAAGTATAATGTGGCCATTATACAGTAAGGAGCATCATGTGTGGCTATTATACAGTATGGAGCTGTTATGATCCCAATGGCAGAGGATCTCTGATATTCCGGCAAGATAGCAAAAATATAAATACTGCTCTAGGGAGGTGGAAACTGGGCTAACCGCATACCTGATCCTGACACAAACAACTAAAAGTAGCCGGTGAACGTGCCTACGTTGGTTCTAGACGTCTCGAGCCAGCCGGAGAACTGACTACCCCTAGAGGGAAAAAATAAGACCTCGCTTGCCTCCAGAGAAATTGAACCCCAAAGATATAGAAAGCCCCCAGCAAATAATAACGGTGAGGCAAGAGGAAAACACAAACGTAGAGATGAACTAGATTCAGCAAAGTGAGGCCCAATAGTCTAGATAGCAGAAAATAGATAGTGGACTATGCGGTTAGCAGAAAACCCTACAAAACATCCACGCTGAACATTCAAGAACCCCCACACCGACTGACGGTGTGGAGGGAGAATATCAGCCCCCTAGAGCTTCCAGCGAGTCAAAAATCAAATGTAAAGCAAGCTGGACAAAAACACTGAATAATGCAAACGATCCAAATTGTACAAAACAGACTTAGCTTTTCTTGCATGAGGCAGACTGAAAGGAATCCGGAGGAGACCAAATTGGTCTGGATACAACGATGCCAGGCAAGAGACTGAGTCCAGAGGAGACTCAAATAGGAAACACCCGCTGCTTAACGACACAGCTGGAGCTCAGGCCTGCAACAAGACATACCTAACACAATACCGTTAGTGACCACCAGAGGGAGCCCCGAAACACAGTTCACAACAGGAGCACTGTGTGGCCATTATACAGTATGGAGCACTGTGTGGCCAATATACAGTATGGAGCATCATGTGGAGCCATTATACAGTATGGAGCATCACGTGTGGCCATTATACAGTATGCAGCATCATGTGGAGCCATTATACTGTATGGAGCATCACGTGGGGCCAGTACACTGTATGCAGCATCATTTGGGGCCATTATACAGTATGGAGCGTCATGTGTGGCCATTATACAGTATGGAGCGTCATGTGTGGCCATTATACAGTATGGAGTGTCATGTGTGGCCATATTTTTTTTGTTTATAATTATTGTTTATGAAACATTGTGATCAGAAGTGCTAAATGGGTGTGGTTGGGGCGTGACTAGTTGCGAAATGGGTGTGGTCAGAGATGTGGCCTAATGAAACATTAGGTCCTGACACTGCCAGTGTCAGCATCTGGACGTACTCTGTGGGCGGAGCTAGTGTGATGCACTCCCATACCACATATGAAGATCACAGCAAGAGCCTCGTGTCTCCTGTGATATACTGTATGCACTAGCGGCAAAGAGTCTCCTGGAAGAGTGCACCAGCCCCAGTGTCTCCTGTGAAGTATATAATCCAGCCCGTGTCTCCTATGTGACGTATATGCTCCAGCCCCCGTGTCTCCTATGTGATGTATATGCTCCAGTCCCAGCGTCTCCTGTGTTATGCATATGCATGCATGTGAGCAGCGATGAATTTCCCACTGTATGGAGACATGCAGTGTAATCTACATCTGTGTTTGGAACAATTTACTGCTACAAGTTCTTTACAAAACTTATCATCACAAAAAGTCAACTGTGATCCAGACTGACACAAATTTGGAAAATCAGTTGCAAGTAGATACATCTTCACTACCACATAACATCACAGTCACACAAAGAGAAGCAGTTCTAACCATCACATTAGGGGTGAGTTAATTAATTAATGCTCACCTTTGGACCCATAGAAGCGCATGGAGTGCAAAACGTTCATAGTCCGCATCAGTTTACACCTATGTCTCCCACAGCCATGTAAGCAAGATACTGAATAAAAGATTGCATCAGTAACAGCGAGTGTTGCCTCTATTTATGGACAATATTGTTATCTCCTTGCCTTTTTGGCAAACACCTGAGCTTCCATCCTTCCGGATTCCCACAACGCTGTTGCATTGGGCATTTATATACCAGCGTTCTTGTTCTAGGGACCCCCCTCTCCCCGCTGAGTTAATGAATTATTTAACAAAATATTCCAGGATCATTTTCAAGTTGATAATTTAGTATGGCCCCGGAACTAAGTTATAAATATCCAAACTGTGCGTGGTGGAATAAAGGTTCCCCACCTCTGGTCTAGCACAAGCTGCTTTAGAGGTCTGTAGCAGGACAAAATGTAATGACACCAAATTCTTTGATCACATTACCACTAAGCCCTCAGGTAACTGGAATAAAAACATCATCAGATGTGCTTCTGCTGATGCCCTGTAACAGGTCGCAGTAGTCACGTGTGCAAAGAATGAGACATTGTTGCCCCCTATCTAGCTGGAGACCACCAGAGTGACTTGTGCTGGAGCCAAGGAGTCAATATACAACACCTTCTGGAGAGTTCCCATAACACAGTGTTTTCTGATGAGTACCTATGACACAGTGCCTTCCAGAGAAGCATGTCAAATGCACACTTTATACCTTTCAATAAAAAGTTTTTGTGTCATTGAAAGCTCTGTCATTGTGCTTTTCTGTTAAGGAAAAAGATGTTAATGTACGAGTTGTTTTGGGCAGCATGTTTCAGCTGACAGATTCCCTTTAGTAATGTCCCCTAGCGCTCTTCTCCAACACATTTAAAAAAAATAACTTTTATAATCCCCTCATACATTGATGTAATGTCAGTATTGTCTTTTGCTTCCTCCCCTGCCCAGGAGATGTGGTCAGACACAGACAAATTTTAAAATGAACTTTCGTTCGTGGGAAAACCCCTTTAATGTGACCGGCTTCCTCTGCCTGTAGACACGTTGCGCATCTGCCGCCGGGATCAGCAGTAAATTAGATCGCCTCCATCTTTGTGCAGGCAGATAGCAGCTGTCACATTAAAAATGCGCATGTGCTCCTCCTGTACAAAGATGGCGGCGGTCAGTGAATCATTCAGCTGATCCCGGTGGCGTGTTCACGACAGTGTTCCATTGGTGGTACCGCGCAAGAGTATGCGTACGGCATATACAGTGTGTGTGTAGTGCGTACGGCGTATACAGTGTGTGTGTGTGTGTGTGTGTGTGTGTGTGTGTGTGTGTGTGGTGCAAGTGTTCCGCTGATGGTACCGCGCAAGAGGCTGGTACCACCAGCAGTTTCCATATTGAGACACCCATCACTTGGGTCCAAATATGGAGGTCGGTGAACTTCCGCAGCTTGGAATTCTGGGATCCGGACACATCTGGACGGAACAGGATGTGAAGATATTACAAGGTAAGTATATATTAAGATGTATGTGTATATATAGATATGCTCAAGTATACAGATAAATACATGTACACGGCAGAGGACGCCCAATGTGTCGGTCCGAAGTGTCTCCCCTGGCGGCTGCATTCTGCAGTTCCCTGGACAGGTAGTCGGCAGTTCTCTGTGCCATCTGTCAAGAGATCAGTTGTACTTGCATCTTCCAGACATGAGAATTAAGCTCTGACCGCTGGGTCAGAGTGATGCCAGCAGCGTGATCAGGTCATGTGATCACGCTGAGGACATCACTCATCGGCGCTGCAGAGGAGCACATTGGTGGTAAGTGATCCAGTGGAGCTGAAGACACTGAAGATTAAGTGCATGGATGGAGATTTAATGTGTATGAGATTTAGTATGAGTATGGGGGTATTTAATGGTGTTGGGAGATTTAGTATGGGGATGGAGGTATTTAATCAGTGCGGGGAGATTTAATATGAGGATGGTCGTATTTAATGTGTGTTGGGAGATTTGCATTTAATGTGTGTAGGGAGATTTGGTGTGGGGAAGTTTTGAGGAAACAGTTTGGGGAGCACGGAAAGAACAGGTGCAGACAATATGGGCAGCTGGAGAAATTTGAAGACACAAAATGATAGCAAGGGGGTAGGTGGGGGAATGTATGAGGGGATAGATGCTGACACAGTATTGTGAGTGGGGGGATGGGTGCAAACGCAGTATCGGAAGCAAAGGGTGGAATGTATGCGGACACAGTATGAGTAAGGAGCTGAAAATGTATGGGGTGTGAGGCTGATGGGATGTATGCAGATACAGTATGAGGAGTCCCGGGGGATGTGTGAGCAGGCAGTATAGTGAGGGGGTAAATATATGAGACAGTATGGAGCGCTGGGGGTGTGAGAGGAGACAGTATGAGGAGGGAGGGTAAAATGTGTGAGACTATTGAGGGGAATAGTGTGAGGAAACAGAAGGGGGAGAAAAGAGTGCTCACAGAATAAAGCTGAGTAGTGGGGGCATAGCATGGGGGGACAGTGTAAGGGTACATCCAGGAGGGGACAGTGTGATGAGGGGGTACAGTATAGAGATTTGGCCCTATAGGGGGCACAGTGTGAGGACAGTGAGAAGATGGAGCCCAGTATGGAAAGGAGAGGTCAGTGTGGAGAGAAAGTACCATAAGGAGAGTTTGGGGTCATATTTTGTGCAAGGAATATAATGAGGGGCAATTCAAGGGCTCAGCGTAGGGCAGATATATTTATTCAGGAGCATAATAATAACATTGCTATCTTTAAAGGGAACCTGGCGTTTTTAACTAAAAGAGCCACCTTGTGCAGCACTAAGGCTGCATTCTGTCAAGGTGGCTCTTTTAGTTGTGGTCCCTTTCAATGCTAAAATAATCATTTTTGTAATTTGTCCCTGATACCTCGAATTTATCCAGGGGGGGGGGGGGGGCAAGTCTTTTCCCTCCGGACACAAATGTCTCCCAGCCGTCACTCAATACTCTGCGCTCTGGGCTCCGCCTCCTCTGCCTTCATTAACATCCCGCTGGGGCTCCCGGATTTACCGCCTTGTCATTGACAATAGCAGTGCATCCCTTGCTTCCCAGACGACCTTCCACGGTCGGAGCAGCAGCCGCTTTGAGGAAGTCAACATGCAGCAGTCACCAATGTGTTCTGCTGCGGCCCCGGAGCCTGCGCTGCAAGTTCGAAGAGCAGCGCAAACTGCACATGCCCGAAAAAACTGCAGAATTATCACAGTGCGCACTGCACACTGTCATGGTTTTCTGGTGCCAGTGATTTGCATACATGTGATCACATGCTAACTAGACATGCATGGCCTCAATGAAAATTCAGTGAGGCCAGACATGTCTAGTCGAAATGTGGCCAGAAGTATAGAAATCGCATACTTGTGCTGACATGACTGTCCACTCTTGCCACCGGCAAGGGAGAATCCTAAGGGTATGTGCACACGTTGCGGTTTTTGCTGCGGATCCGCAGTAGTTTTCCATGCGGTGTACAGTACAATGTTAACCTATGGAAAACAAAAACCGCAGCGCACATGCTGCGGAAAAAAACGCGCGGAAACGCAGCGGTTTATTTTCCGCAGCATGTCAATTCTTTGTGCGGAATCCGCAGCGGTTTCACACCTGCCCCATTATAGAAACCCGCAGGTGTAAAACCGCAGTGGAAACCGCACAAAAAAACGCGATAAAATTCGCAGTACTTTTGGAACTGCGGATTTAGCAAATCCGCTGCGGAAAATTCCGCAATGGAATCTGCAGCGTGTGCACATGGCCTTAAAGTGTGCAGTGCATGCCCTGTGAGAATTCAGGAGCCTGCACTCACCCTTTAATTATAAAATGAACCCCTGTAGCCAATCCTAACAGCCTGTAATATCCTCACTGTTAGGATTCAGCCCTGCTTGCTGGTTCCCTGAGTTATCACATGGCCACTTCACTCATGTGCAATTTTCATCGTTACGGTCATGTGACAACTAGCTTCTCTTCCTGCTTCTCAGTTTTTCACTGAACATTGAGAGAATTAGGAAGAGCAGCTCATCGGTACATGACTAAGTGTACCAATCACATACTGTATGTCCTTGGTGGGCGAGAGGGGGCGCCAAACTGAATTCGTGCCCTAGGTGCCAGAAAACCTAGATACACCTATGAAGTTCTGTAAACGTTTACAGTAAATACACATGTAAGCAATTATATAAACATATATAAAGTTAGAAACATATGTATAAAGTTATGTACTTATAAAAAACTGAAATAAAGGACACATGTAGGAAGCTATATAGGAATATGCAGTTGTATACGGTAAGAAATATTATGCACATGAATGCTAGAAGGTATCATAACTATAGGATTGTCTTGTTTTTCCCACAGAGCATGCAGTTAGACACATGGATTTAACTAAACATAAAGTAATTAAGAAGAATACATAGGCTGCATAGACAGAACTCGTGCCCAATGGACCTACCGGAGATATGACTGGTACAAGTCTGATACAAGAGCTTACCAGGAGAGCCCAGCACACAGCACCTCAGCAGTTTCACCTCAGGCACAGTCAGTGTTGTATACTGGTTGCCTGGCAGCATGCAGACTAATGCCACCTAGAGGTGGAGTCGGGGATGTGCACAATGCAGAGCAGCCTGGCTCCCTCACCTGCTGCATTCAGTGATTGGACAGATCATCTATACACATCTTTTCCCTTACAGCTGCCTATTATTTCATACAATAATAATTATATTTTTTTCCATGAACTAAAATATTACTTAGAGGTGTTATAGTTACGCAGTGAATACGGTTGAAAAAAGTCAAATGTCCATCAAGTTAAACAGAGGAAAGGGTAAGGAAGATAAAAGAAAGGGGTATCCATAATGCATGAGCCAGTCCGCTGCACAAGAGCTAAGCTTTCTCTCCAGATCCAAATTGTCCATCCACCGGACCAAACATTCTGAAAAGAACTTTACACAGTGATTATTTTATTCTAAAGAAACATTAAAGGTATGTGCACAGGTTCAGGAATTTTCGTGTTTTTTCGCTATAAAAAACGCATACATATGCATCCTATCATTTAGAATGCATTCCGCAATTTTTGTGCTCATGCGTTTTTTTCAGCGAAAAAAACGCATTGCGGTAAAAAAAAGCAGCATGTTCATTAATTTTGCGGATGTTTTGCGTTTTTTCCACTATTTAATGCATTGGGAAAAACCGCGAAATAAACGCACAAAAAAACGAGAAAAAAACTAGTAAAAACCGCGCAAAAAACGCATGCGGATTTCTGGCAGAAATGTCCGTTTTTTGTCAGGAAATTTCTGCAAGAAATCCTGACGTGTGCACATAGCCTAAGTCTTTTTATTAAGCCATCAATGGTTCCTGCTGTGACCAGCTCTTGAGGTAGACGGATCCAGGATTAATAGTTCTTATGGTGAAGAAGCCCTGTCACCTGTGGAGCTGGAACCTGTCTTTCTCCAGATGGAGGGAGCACCCCCCCAATCTTTTGAGGGTTTTTAAAGCGAACCTGTCACCCCGTTTTTTCAGTATGAGCTAAAAATACAGTTAAATAGGGCCTGAGCTGTGCTTTACAATAGTGTATTTTGTGTACCCTGATTTCCCACCTATGCTGCCGAAATACGTTACCAAAGTAGCCGTTTTCGCCTGTCAATCAAGGTGGTCTGGTCAAATGGGCGTGGTGAAATCGCTGTTTCTCCCCCAGATCTTGCTTATCTTTCCGTTGGTGGCGTAGTGGTGTGCGCATGCCCAACAGCCGAATCCACTGCGCAGCTGAAGAAAAAGAGCGCGATCTGCGCTATTCAACGGATTATCGCTGGCAGCGGCCATCTTCCTGAGGCCGCGCGTGCGCAGATGGTAGAGCCCGGCTTCCCGGGGCTTCAGAAAAATGGCTGCGGGATGCCGCGCGTGCGCAGATGGAGATCGCGGCAGCCATTTTCCTGAAGCCGAGATGCGAACTCGGACACAGGGCATTTACATAGCCCGCCAAATTCAGGTGACAGAGTCCCTTTAAATATACAAGCACTAGGGTAACATGCAGAGTAGAGATGCCGTAAGGCTAGTTTCACACTAGCGTTCCGCAGGGCTGCGGATGAAAGCCTTCTTCCTCCGTTAAGCCCCGCCCACTGCCACATCTCTTTCTTCAGCTCCGTCTACATCTGCATGCATCCTGCGCACCCTATCTTTATTATTGGGCACGCAAGTCAGAAACCAGCCTAAGCGTTCAAATAAATTAGAATGCATTATGACATGTTAATAAGACAAGGATATAAACACTGAACGAGTTTATGAAACCCAATAAAACTAAAATTTGGGGAAAAAAAATAACAAAAAATGTCAGTTTTATTACAGACTAGCTGAAGAGCCCGGCGTTGCCTGGGCATAGTAAATATCTGTGGTTAGTTATAGCACCTCACTTCTCTTATTTTCCCATCACGCCTTTCATTTTCCCCATCACATCTTTCATTTTCCCCCTCACATCTCTCATTTTCTCCCTCACACCTCTCATTTTCCCCCTCACTCCTCTCATTCCCCCCTAACACTTGTCATTTCGACCTCACATCTGTCATTTTCCGATCACTCCACTATTTTCCCTCACTCCTCTCATTTTGCACTCACACCTTTTCATTTTCACCTCACACCTCTCATTTTCACCTCAGTATATACATGTTTGTCATCTCCCTTATATATAGTATACACCTGTATGTCATCTCTTGTATAGTATATACCTGTATGTCATCTCGCCTGTATATAGTATATACCTGCTGTGTGTCATCTCCCCTGTATATAGTATATACCTGTATGTCATCTCCTCCTATATATAGTATATACCTGTATGTAATCTCCTCCTGTATATAGTATATACCTGTGTGTCATCTCACCTATATATAGTATATATCTGTGTGTCATCTCCTCCTGTATATAGTATATACCTGTATGTCATCTCCTCCTATACATAGCATATACCTGTATGTCATCTCCTCCTGTATATACTATATACCTGTAGGTAATCTGCTCCTGTATATAGTATATACCTGTGTGTCATCTCCTCCTGTATATAGTATATACCTGTATGTCATCTCCTCCTGTATGTAGCATGTACCTGTATGTCATCTCCTCCTCTATATAGTATATACCCGTGTCATCTCTCCTGTATATAGTATATATCTGTGTGTCATCTCCTCCTGTATATAGTATATACCTGTGTGTCATCTCCCCTGTAAATAGTATATACCTGTGTGTCATCTCCTCCTGTATATAGTATATATCTGTATGTCATCTCCTCCTGTATTAGACCTCGTTCACACGTTATTTGGTCAGTATTTTTACCTCAGTATTTGTAAGCTAAATTGGCAGCCTGATAAATCCCCAGCCAACAGTAAGCCCACCCCCTGGCAGTATATATTAGCTCACACATACACATAATAGACTGGTCATGTGACTGACAGCTGCCGGATTCCTATATGGTACATTTGTTGCTCTTGTAGTTTGTCTGCTTATTAATCAGATTTTTATTTTTGAAGGATAATACCAGACTTGTGTGTGTTTTAGGGCGAGTTTCGTGTGTCAAGTTGTGTGTGTTGAGTTGCGTGTGGCGACATGCATGTAGCGACTTTTGTGAGATGAGTTTTGTGTGGCGACATGCGTGTAGCAACTTTGTGTGTCGAGTTGCATGTGACAGGTTAGTGTAGCAAGTTGTGTGCAGCAAGTTTTGCGCATGGTGAGTTTTGCATGTGGCGAGTTTTATGTGTGGTGCCTTTTGAGTATGTGCAAGTTTTGTGTGAGGCAACTTTTGCATGTGTTGCAACTTTTGTGCATGTGGCAATTTTTCCACATGTGCAAGTTTTGCGTGTGGTGAGTTTTCCATGAGGTGAGTTTTGCACGTGTGGCGAGTTTTGCATGTGGAGAGTTTTGCGTGTGGCGAGTTTTGAGCGGCGACTTTTGTGTTTCGACTTTTATGTGGCGAGGTTGGTGTATGTGTGGTGAAATGTGCACTGAGGGTGGTATATGTGTTCGAGCACGTGGTAGTGTGTGGCGCATTTTGTGTGTGTGTTCATATCCCCGTGGTGGTGTGGTGATTATCCCATGTCGGGGCCCCACCTTAGCAACTGTACAGTATATACTCTTTGGCGCCATCGCTCTCATTCTTTAAGTCCCCCTTGTTCACATCTGGCAGCTGTTAATTTGCCTCCAACGCTTTTCCTTTCATTTTTTCCCCATTATGTAGATAGGGGCAAAATTGTTTGGTGAATTGGAAAGCGCGGGGTTAAAATTTCACCTCACAACATAGCCTATGACGCTCTCGGGGTCCAGACGTGTGACTGTGCAAAATTTTGTGGCTGTAGCTGCGACGGTTCAGATGCCAATCCCGGACATACGCACACACATACATACATACACACATTCAGCTTTATATATTAGATGAAGAAGATGATTTATAAGTTCAGAGATCTGGAAGTGTGAAGTATGTCTATGTAGTGGCTTAGATTGAAGGTTCTGAGACAAGGACTCAAAGTTCTCACCTTGAATTTTCCTTTCTCTGTTCTCAAAAAGACTTCACAGGTTTCCTTTTAGACTTATAAGTCTGTCTGAAGCCCTGTACACACAATGCATTCGCAACACATTTTTTGCTGCAATTTTTAAAAAACGCAGTACAAAAATGGTGATTTTATGTGTTTTCATAAAACTGCAGGAAAAAAAAGTTAATCAGGAATGTATTGTGTGAACATAACCAGATTCCATCATCTAGAGAAGTATTTTCTCACAGAAGCATCTAGCTCTTTACTTATCGTGTATGTGTAGATTCATTCTGTAGTGTGGTTCTTGCTGTGTTTCACCAATATAAGTTACATCAGGACACCTTGTACACACCATACTGGAGGATGTAAATGAGAAAGCATTGTATGACATCAAAATAACACCACAAGTGACAAATTTTGTGCCTAAACCACAGATAACCAAACTCATAAAAGCCTGTGCAATGCATATTCTGTGAAAATTGGTCCCAAGCACTGCGTCACCACCAACTAAATGGCATCTGATAGGCGATGCCTGCTTTAAACCAAGCAGAAACCAATCCTTGTTTATTTCCTTATTAAATTAAAGGAAAAAACAAACATTTGACTTGTATTTAACCCCTTAGTGACAGAGCCAATTTGGTACTTAATGACCGAGCCAATTTTTACAATTCTGACCACTGTCACTTTATGAGGTTATAACTCTGGAACGCTTTATCGGATCCCGCTGATTCTGAGATTGTTTTTTCGTGACATATTGTACTTCAAGTTAGTGGTAACATTTCTTCGATATTACTTGCGATTATTTATGAAAAAAATGGAAATATGGAGAAAATTTTTAAAATTTTGCAATTTTCAAACTTTGTATTTTTATGCCCTTAAATCAGAGAGATATGTCACGAAAAATAGTTAATAAATAACATTTCCCACATGTCTACTTTACATCAGCACAACTTTGGAAACAAATTTTTTTTTTGTTAGGGAGTTATAAGGGTTAAAAGTTGACCAGCAATTTCTCATTTTTACAACACCATGTTTTTTTAGGGACCACATCACCTTTGAAGTCATTTTGAGGGGTCTATATGATAGAAAATAACCAAGTGTGACACCATTCTAAAAACTGCACCCCTCAAGCTGCTCAAAACCACATTCAAGAAGTTTATTAACCCTTTACGTACTTCACAGGAACTGAAACAATGTGGAAGAAAAAAATGAACATTTAACTTTTTTGTGCAAACATTTTACTTCAGAACCATTTTTTTTAATTTTCACAAGTGTAAAAATAGAAATTTAACCACAAATTTTGTTGTGCAATTTCTCCTGAGTACGCCGATACCCCATATGTGGAGGTAAACCACTATTTGTGCGCACCGCAGAGCTTGGAAGTGAAGGAGCACCGTTTGACTGTTTCAATGCAGAATTGGCTGGAATTGAGATCGGACGCCATGTCGCGTTTGGAGAGCCCCTAATGTGCCTAAACAGTGGAAACCCCCCAAAAGTGACCCCATTTTGGAAACTAGACCCCCCATGGAACTTATCTAGATGTGTAGTGAGAACTTTGAATGCCCAAGTGCATCACAGAAGTTTATAATGCAGAGTCGTGAAAATAATAAATATATTTTTTTTTTTTAACAAAAAAGATTTTTTTAGCCCCCAAAAGTTGTTGTCCAATTTGTCCTGAGTATGCTGGTACCCCATATGTTGGGGTAAACCACTGTTTGGGCGCATGGCTGAGCTTGGAAGGGAAGGAGCGCCATTTTGGAATGCAGGCTTTGATAGAATGGTCTGCGGGCGTTATGTTGCGTTTGCAGAGCCACTGATGTACCTAAACAGTAGAAACCCCCCACAAGTGACCCCATTTTGGAAACTAGACCCCCCAAGGAACTTATCTAGATATGTGGTGAGAACTTTGAATGCCCAAGTGCTTCACAGAAGTTTATAATGCAGAGTAGTGAAAATAGAAAATATTTTTTTTCCACAAAAAAGATTTTTTAGCCCCCAAGTTTTTATTTTCACAAGGGTAACAAGAGAAATTGGACACCAATATTTGTTCTCCAATTTGTCCTGAGTATGCTGGTACCCCATATGTGGGGGTAAACCACTGTTTGGGCACACGGCAGAGCTCAGAAGAGAGGGAGCACCATTTGACTTTTTTAGCGCAAAATTGTCTGTCGTGTTTGGAGACCCCCTGATGTACCTAAACAGTGGAAACCCCCCAATTCTAACTCCAACCCTAACTCCAACACACCCCTAACCCTAATCTCAACCCGATCCATAATCCTAATCACAACCCTAACGATAATGACAACCCTAACCCCAAAACAGCCCTAATCTCAACTCTAACCATAACCCTAATCAAAACCCTAAATCCAACACACCCCTAACCCTAATCTCAACCCTAACCTCAAACCTAACCCTAATCCCAATACACCCCTAACCCTAATCCCAACCCTAATCTTAACCCTAATCCCAACCCTAACCCTAATCCCAAACGTAACCCTAATCCCAACCGTAACCCTAATACCAACCCTAATCCAAACCCTAATCCCAACTCTATCCCTAACTTTAGCCCCAACCCTAACCCTAATTTTAGCCCCAACCCTAGCCCTAACCCTAACTTTAGCCCCAATCCTAACCCTAAATTTAACCCTAACTTTAGCCCCCAACCCTAACCCTAAGGCTACTTTCACACTTGCGTCGTGTGGCATCCGTCACAATCCGTCGTTTTGGACAAAAAACGGATAATGCAAATGTGCCCACAGGATGCCTTTTTTGCTCATAGACTTGTATTACCGACGGATGGCCACATGTCGCGTCCATCGTGCACTGGATCCGTTGTGTTTTGGCGGACCGTCGTCACAAAAAAAGTTCAATGTAACCTTTTTTTTGTACGTCGCGTCCCCCATTTCCGCGCATGCGTGGCCGTAACTCTGCCCCCTCCTCCCCAAGAAATAGACTGGGCAGCGGATGCGTTGAAAAACTGCATCCACTGCCCACGTTGTGCACAATTTTCACAACGTGCGTCGGTACGTCGGGCTGACGCATTGCGACCGCCCTGTACCGCCGCAAGTGTGAAAGAAGCCTAAGGCTACTTTCACACTAGCGTCGTACTCGGCCCATCGCAGTGTGTCGGGCCGACGTACCGACGCTAGCGTTGTAAGCGCCGCACAACGGGTGCAGAGGAGGCTGTTTTTTCAACGCATCCGCTGCCCCATTGTGAGGTGCGGGGAGGCAGGGGCGGAGTTACGACCCGCATGCGCGGTCGGAAATGGCGGACATGTCGCACAAAAAAAGTTACATGTAGCGTTTTTTTGTGCCGACGGTCCGCCAAAGCACGACGCATCCGTCGCACGACGGATGCGACGTGTGGCAATCCGTCGCAATGTGTCGCTAATGCAAGTCAATGGAGAAAAAAACGCATCCTGCAAGCACTTTTGCAGGATGCGTTTTTTCTCCAACGACGCATTGCGACGGAAGCCAAAAAACGCTAGTGTGAAAGTAGCCTAACCCTAACCCTAAATTTAGCCCCAACCCTAGCCCTAACCCTAGCCCTAACCCTAACCCTAGCCCTAACCCTAATTTTAGCCCCAACTCGTCTCTCCTGCCGGCCGGCAGATGGCAGCAGATGGCGGGCGCACTGCGCATGTGCTCGCCATTTTCTTTGCAGAGGAAGAAGCCGGCCGGCAAGAGGAGACGCAGGAGGACCCGGGGACACCGGGTGAGTATGATAGGGTCCCCGAATCCCCCTATTTCTCTGTCCTCTGATGTGCGATCACATCAGAGGACAGAGAATTACAGATCGCTTTTTTTTTTTTTTTTTCCCGGTCGCCGGTAAACAGTTAATTACCGGCGATCGCAAAACAGGGGTGGTAAAAACCGACCCCGATCATGTTCTTTGGGGTCTCGGCCACCCCCGGCAGCCGAGACCCCAAAGATCTTCCGGGTGCTGGGCGGCGGGCGCACTGCGCATGCGCCCGCCATTTTTTCCCAGAAAAAAGATGGCGGCGCCCATCGGGAGCCACGAGGAGCACCGGGGGAGATAGGTGAGTATTGGGGGGGCTATTGGGGGCCATCAGGGACACTATTTCTCTGTCCTCCGATGTGCGATCACATCGGAGGACAGAGAAATTAAATGGCAAATCGCGTGTTTTTTTTTGTGTGTTGCGTCCGCCGGTAAACGGTTAATTACCGGCGATCGCAACTCGGGGGTCGGTAAAACCCCCCCGAATCATGTTCTCTGGGGTCTCGGCTACCCTCGGCAACCGAAACCCCAGAGAAAATCCGACTCTGGGGGGCGCTATTCACTTTTTCCACAGCGCCGTTAATTAACGGCGCTGTGGTTTAAGTACCCTTAGCGGCCGCCGTTAAAAGGCGTATCGGCGGTCGTTAAGGGGTTAAGGCACCCAGGTACGCTGTACAATTTATTTTGTACAGTCCTTAAAAAGTTTTATTTGTTGCAGATGATCTTTGTTCAACTTTCCAATTTTATTTGCCACATTTTCTTGCTGGGTACTTGGCAGTCCAAAATGAATTCACTGTTTTCCTGAAATATAGAAAAAAACAAAAACATCTGTAAGCAAAAGTTGGTTAAAAGAAAACAAACATCTGTAGCACTACTGCTTATGTGTTTGTTAAATGTTACTGACCATGTATCTGACTATCACAAGGAAAAGTAAAAACATTTAGTCAAGGAATTAAAATATTAAAGCTACAGTAGGGTCAGGTTATTGACATATGTCAGGAAAGTAAATGAAATGAGAAAGAATTTCTTGGAAGAAAAAAAAAAAAAAAAAAAAAAAATCTTGCCCAGAAGCCTTTACATCTTATAGTCTGCAGCCAGGAACCCTAAGGTTATATTTGCATGTATTTTTTTTTTGCAGCTTTTTAATTTCTTTGTTTTTCCTGACTGAAGGATGTTTATTCTTTTCAGTGATCTTTCACCATAGAAAGCTATAAAGGAAGTGAAAAAAACACTGCAAAAAAAAAAAAAAAAGCAGCTTTTTTTTTTTGGTATACAAAACCAACTTTATTAAATACTAGATGCATTGGGTATTCTAGAATATTTATGTAGTTTATTTATGAAGGTTTCAGAATAATGCAATGAATACACAGGATTCGGCCGGCCGGCCGGGACCAATTAGCGAAGCGTGGTTCAAATCCCGTGCCAATTCGCGGCCGGCCTGTGCCTGTAACTGATTGGTCGCAGCCGGCCGCGACGAATCAGTGAAGCCAGGGCAAGCTGCAGGTTTTTGAGAGCCCCGGGCAAAAGAGTCTCACAGCCCACGCAGTATATAGCACAGCCCATGCAGTATATAGCACAGCCCACGTAGTGTAGAGCAAGGCGACGCAGTATATAACACAGCCCACGTACTATATAGCAATGTGGGCACCATAACCCTTTTAAAAAAAGAATTAAAATAAAAAATAGTTATATACTCACCTTCCGGCGGCCCCCGACTCCAGCCCAGGCCTTTAGCGATGCTCCGTTCCCAGTAATGCCTTACGGCAATAACCCGTGATGATTTAGCGGTCTCGCGAGACCGCTACGTCATCACGGGTCGTTGCCTCAATGCATTCTTGGGACCGGAGCGTTGCGAGGAGCGGGAAAGGCTGGCGCGGACGCGGGAAGGTGAGAATATAATGATTTTTTTTTTCAATTATTATTTTTAACATTATATGTTTCTACTATTGATGCTGCATAGGCAGCATCAATAGTAATAAGTTGGTCACACTTACAGGGTTAATGGCAGCGTTAACGGACTGTGTTACACCGCGTTATGCTGCGGTGTAACGCAGTCCGTTTAACAGACTGCTAAAACGCTATGTGGGCGCTGACTGGAGGGGGAGTATGAAGGGGGCACTGACTGGAGGGGGGTAGGGAGGGGCAAATTCGCAGCCGGACTGTGCCTGTCGCTGATTGGTTGCGCCCAGCCGGCTGCGACCAATCAGCGATGCGGGATTTCCGTGACAGACAAACAGACGGAAGTGGACCTTGGACGATTATATAGATAGATGTACAGTGGGGGAAATAAGTATTTGATCCCTTGCTGATTTTGTAAGTTTGCCCACTGACGAAGACATGAACAGTCTATAATTTTAAAAGGGAACCTGTCACCCCCAAAATCGAACATGAGCTAAGCCCACCAGCATCAGGGGCTTATCTACAGCATTCTGGAATGCTGTAGGTAAGCCCCCCGATGTGTCCTGAAAGATGAGAAAAAGAGGTTAGATTATACTCACCTGGGCGGGCGGGTCCGATCCGATGGGTGTCGCGGTCCCGTCCAGTGCCTCCCATCTTCATAGGATGACATCCTCTTGTCTTCACGCTGCGGCTCCGATGCAGGCGTACTTTGTCTGCCCTGTTGAGGGCAGAGCAAAGTACTGCAGTGCACAGGCGCCGGGAAAGGTCAAAGAGGCCCGGCGCCTGCGCACAACAGGGCAGTCAACAGGGCAGACAAAGTACACCTGTGCCGGAGCATGAAGAGGACATCATCGTAAGAATGGACCGGAACGCGACGCCCATCGGACCGGACCACAGCGGGACCGCCCCTGGGTGAGTATAAATCTAGCCTCTTTTTCTCATCTTTCAGGATACATCGGGGGCTTATCTACAGCATTCCAGAATGCTGTAGATAAGCCCCTGATGCCGGTGGGTTTAGCTCATCTTCGATTTTGGGGGTGACAGGTTTCCTCTATGGGTAAGTGAATTTTAACATTAGGAGACAGAATATCAAAAATAAAATCCAGAAAATCACATTGTATAAAATTTATTAGAATTTTGCACTGAGAAATAAGTATTTGATCCCCTCCCAACCATTAAGAGTTCTGGCTTCTACAGACCAGTTAGACGCTGCTAATCAACTCGTTTTCGCACAGAATTTTCCCCACCATTAGCACAGCATTTTGTTTCCCCTATTGATTTACATTGTACTGTAAATCACTTGCGGATCTGCAGCGTTTCTGCAAGGCAAAAAACGCTGCGGATCCGCATGAAATCCGCAACATGTGCACACACCCTAAGGGATCAAATACTTATTCCCCCCTCACTGTAGTTTAGACAAATGACATATCTAATCTGCACCAAAACCTGCTTGTCGCAAGCAGCTTTTTTTTTTTCCTTTTACTGCCAAGACAGCAGGTTTCGGCTGCAGCATAAAAAAAAAATAGTACTCTAAGGGTATGTTCACACGTCATCTTTTATCGCTTTTTAGAAATGACCTCTTCCAGGCTCTGGGGTGAATGGAGCCTGGAGTTAACTCTGCCTCCAGAGCTTATTATACAACATGAAGAAGGCATTTTCCAGTGTGAGACAAGTAACCAACACAGAACAGGAGAAATTAAATTTGCAAGAAGACAAACACATTTTTCCTTCTCTCTGAGTTTTGCTATATTGCAACAATATTGTAACCCTGTGTGCCTGTGAGATGGAACTGAAGTGGAGAGGAACCTGCAGATGTGTCAGGAATCAGGAGAGCAGAGAGCGGCCATTACACATCACACTGGTAATCATGTCACATAACTGGTAACTCCCCTTCATGTTTAATTAGCCCTGGAGGCAGAGTTATCTCCAGGCACCATCTGCCCCGTAGCTTGAAAGAGGTCACTTATATAAAGTGATATAAGATGATTTCTGAGCAACAACATATCTGATATAAGACACACAGGTAGGACTGTTGTCAGCATTCTGCAACCTGTATGCCCATACTAATAGTTTAGTATAGAGAGGTCACATGTAGTGACAGATTCAATTTAAATTAGGCCTTTTTCACACTTGAGTCTTTTGGCGTCAGTTTGAATCCACAGTTTTCTTTAAATAGCGGATCCGCCATTTTTTTTTTGCGGATCCGCTATTTTCCCATAGACTTGCATTAGCGACGGATTGTGGCGGATGGTCGTCCGTTCCATCCGCCATGTGACTGATCCGTTGAGATTTGGTGGACGTCGTCTTGACATTGACGGACATTGTAACGGTTTTTGTCTGCGCCAAAATGGCGGTTCGCAGCGGCTCAGTCGCGTCTGCCATTTCCTAGAATGGCCGCCTATGGGCGACGGATCCGGCGCGATCCATCATTTGGCGGATCCGTCGCCCCAATCCGCTTTTTCAATTGAGCATGCTCCAAAAAGTAGATACTTTGCCCAGACAACCCCAAAACTATATAAACAGGACAGGTGGGCTTCATTCCTCAATGTGCCATCAAGCAGAGAGGGAACACAGTGCCAGCCAGCAAGACAGACCCTGCCAGCAGCCTGCAAGACAGACCCTGCCAGCAGCCTGCAAGACGGACCCTGCCAGCAGCCAGGAAGACGGACCCTGCCAGCAGCCAGCAAGACGGACCCTGCCAGCAAGACGGACCCTGCCAGCAGCCAGCAAGACGGACCCTGCCAGCAGCCAGCAAGACGGACCCTGCCAGCAGCCAGCAAGACGGACCCTGCCAGCAGCCAGCAAGACGGACCCTGCCAGCAGCCAGCAAGACAGACCCTGCCAGCAGCCAGCAAGACAGACCCTGCCAGCAGCCAGCAAGACAGACCCTGCCAGCAGCCAGCAAGACAGACCCTGCCAGCAGCCAGCAAGACAGACCCTGCCTGAGACTGCCATGTGACTACTGCCATCGCGTGCGTGCGTGTGTGTGCCCGCCTTGCATATTTTTCATACTGTGCTGGTATTTTGAACGGCTGTGCTGTGACGTGTGTGTATAAATGCCGTGTGATGTGTGTCCTGCATTTTTGTTATTTTTCATACTGTACTGGTATTTAAAATAAAGAGCAGTGTAGCTCCTACATTCCCCCCCCCCAAAAAAAAAATAAAAAAAAATAATATATATATATATATATATATATATATATATATATATATATATATACACACACACACACACACACACACACACACACACACACACACACACACACAAATGCGGAATGCAAACCTTTGGTATAGAAAATGTTAGTAATATAGAAAATCTAGTTTTAGAAAATAGTAACTGAAGGGTAATCATAATCAACATTTTTGGGTATTGGTATTTTAACTTTGAATGAGGGAATTTTTTATAAGGTTGATACTTTGTTTGGGGGGGGTAGGTTTACCAGCATGCGCATGGCGCATATCAAGTTTGAAGTAGTGTTGGTGTTGCTTTCAAGGAAATTTGGGTTTTTGCGTGTGGGGGAAACAGGAGGTGGAGGGTTTGGCAGCTTGAGCATCAAGCATATCAAGTTTGAAAGATAACTGTTGACACTCATTTTTTTTTTTAATTTGGTGTTGTAATAATTTTTTTTGTTGGGGGGGGGGAATCAAAATGTATGTTGGCATACCAATACATAATCATTCTAATTAAAACTGTGTTTAAATTGGAATATTTTAGAGGGACCAAGCAAGCAAGGAACCCTAGACAGACGCAGGCAGGCCCCCCAAGTTTGGAAAACAGATGTAAGTATAAAGTCCCGAAAGCTGCATCTATCCTTTTGCATAGTAGCTTAGAACTCTCTTTATACTTGCAGATTCTAGGGAGCAAGAGGGACCCAAGACAGACGCAGGCAGGCTCCCCAAGTTTAAAACAGGGACCTTAATGTCTACTTCTGGGAGCCCCCCATCACATCGTCAGCCACCTGAGGTGTTTATTTTTTTTTCTTCATAAATTTTTTTTGGTACAACTATGGTAACATGTTTTTGAACCCTATATGTATTTATTCTGTTTTCACAGGAAGCTGAAGCAGAGGGACTTCCAGAAGGAGACGGGCAGGGTGGAGAAATGCAAGGAGCGGGAGCGCATAGTGTAAGTTTTGCAGAGACAGATCCGCACATACAACACACTACACCCAACACAAACATTCAGCACAGCACACACACAATACATATGCCTCCATCCAAGCACATAATTTATTTATTTTTTTATTAGTCTTCACAATCCGGGGCTCGCCCTAGAGTTCATCGAAGCACCTCCCGTCGGAATGCTAATCGCGGCGGTCACCAAAGAGTAAGTTCCTTTTTGGTTTGGTGTTTAGTAAATTTTAAAATTCATGTGGTATAATCTTTCCGTTTATAATTTTTTTTTGTTAAAAGCTTCACAGCGTGCTCCTGAACAGGCTGAGGAAGAGGAGGGGATTGATGTAGACACACTCATCCAAGAGGTCCAAAATCGGGAGCCGCTGTGGAACATGGCAGACCGCCGCCATGCTGACCAGTTAATCACCCGGCGGCTATGGGAGGAAGTGTGCGGTGCTGTTCTGGAGAACTGGGAGGAACTCGATGCTGGGGCCCAGGATCTAGCGTGTAAGTATTCACACGTCATTAACTTATGTTAGCATGATTTAATGTGTTGTATAGTAACCAATTTTTGCTTTACCTTTCCAGGTAGCAGGGTTATCGTGCGGTGGCGGTCACTCAGGGATCGCTTCAAGAGGGAGTTTAACAAGGAGATGCAGGCCCCGAGTGGATCTAGAGGACGCAGGAGCAGGTATAAATATGCCAGAGCCCTGTCGTTCCTCCGGTCGACGCTGCTGAGCAGAAGGTAAATATTCAACACCACATGTTTTCAGTCAAACTGTTAAAATGTGTAACCTTCAATTTTTTGGGGCAGCAAGGGCAATTGTAATATCAAGATACTAATTTTATTTTTTTTTCCTTCTTTAACAGCACTGTCTGCAGCACTTGGGAGCCTGCATCAGAGTTGCACCCCTCTGGAGCGATCTCACAGGAGTCCGCCACCGGGGACCATGTCGAAAGACCCGACCCCTCTGTATCTTCCCTTTTGTTTGATCCCTCGGCCCCATCCACCAGCGCTGGAGCAGCAGGGTGGACTTTGTCACATGAAGCTGCAGGTGATTTAGAGTTCCCTTTACCCCACCCCTCTGATACTGCCGCAACATCTAGACCACCTTTGGGGTCAGGACGGCAGCGCCAGAGAGGTCAGGAAAGGAGCTATGCGCCTGAGTTTTTGCATCTGAATGCAGCCTTCCAGAATGCCATCAGGCTTTTGGGTGAGCAAACATCTGCTGGGTGCAATATGGTTAACAAAAGCATACTTGAACTCAGCAGTCGTGTGGATAGGATGCATTCAGATGCAAACCTGTCACCAAGACACTGTTTTTTTCAGTCGGTCCTCAGGCACATGGAAAATCTAACTCCTGACCTGCAGATGCATGTGATGCAAGGCTGCCACACTGCTCTAGCGCAGGCGATGTCCCAAGCCCCTCCACCTACCCTTCATGTTTCAACACCTTTCCCCCCTCAAGCTGCCGTCTATCCTCCTCCCGTCCATCCTCCTACTCCTTCGCCATTCCTTCCTTCCCCCCTCAGTATTTCCCAGTACCTACCTTCCCCTTTCCATTCTTCCCCTTAAACTTCACCGTTCCCAATCCCACCAACACCTTCACCATACCTCCCGCAGTCCACATCTGTACCTCAACTCCCTGCCCAACCTCATGTTTTCACCACCCATTCCACTTCTGATCCTCCCCGTGATGTCCTGTCCCCCACTATCGACGTGGTCCGCCCCTCCGCTACTATCTCCACCCAAATTTATGAGAACCTGTAATAAACCTGTAAATAAATAAAACTTTTTTGGTTTAAAAACAATTTTATTGTCTTTCCTTTTTTTTTTTTTTTTTAAACTGTATAAAAACCACCAAGCTTATGGTAAAAGTAATAGCAGAAAATGTGTACAAAACATACAATACTGCGAGATAAAAGTCCAAATGTTTTGTTACAAAACAAAAAACATGGTATATTTACAAGTGTGAAAAAAAACAAAAAAACATTTTACACCATTTCGTACTGCCAGTCAACTGATCCTTGAGGAGACATAAAGTAGTCTGCAAAATTGTCCCGCATTCTGGAGACTGCAACTGGACTGCGAAAACTTGTGTTGTGGTAATCCCGCAAGGTGGTTTCTGACACATTTTCCTCCATGGAAACATGTTCTTTGGATAATAAAAAATTGTGAAGTACCACACAAGCCTTCACCACATCATCAACAGTCTCAGGCTGCAGTTTAATTGCAGTTAGTAGGATTCTCCATTTAGCAGTTAATATCCCAAAGGCACATTCCACAACTCTTCGTGCTCTGGTTAACCGATAATTAAAAATATTCTTCCTCTGGGTCAGTCCACTACTTCCATAGGGTTTTATCAAGTGTGGTGAAAGCTGGAGGGCGTAATCTCTAATGCACACAAATGGCAATGGTGGACCGGTGGTTCCAGGGAGTGGTCTAGGCGGTGGAAAGTGAAATGTCTCACCATACAAACGACGCCCCATTGGTGAAGTTGTAAAAATCTGGGAGTCAATTGCGCGTCCATACGCACCGATATCCACAGCGATGAACTTGCAGTGTGCGTCGACTATGACCAGCAATATAATTGAGAAGTACTTTTTGTAATTGTAAAATTTAGATCCAGAGCCATAAGGTTTGACAATCCTTATATGCTTGCCATCGACTGCTCCCACACATTTGGGAACTGGCATATTTCTTCAAAATTGTGGGCAATCTCCAGCCACCTCTCCTGTGATGGCTCTGGAATGTATTCCGCCTGTAAGCAATCCCACAATGCCCGGCAGGTCTCTCTGATGATCCTTGAGATTGTGGATATCCCAAGCCTGTACTGGAAATGTAGGGATGAAAACGGCTCTCCAGTTGCAAGGAATCTGTTAACAAAAGAAAAAGACAATAATTAATAAAAACTTCAAAAAACAACATTGCAGTTATAAGTCTGATGAATGAGAATCATTAAAAAAAAAAGAATAACTTACCGAATAGTCATCATCAGACGCTCCGCTGGTTATATGGAGAAGCGCATCTGGGTGTCTCGTCTCCGTATTGATTCTCCAACACGGCCCAACAAAATTTCAAAATTTTCCGCTTTCATGCGCACACAGCTGAAGAATTTTTCAGGATTTTCCCTCAATTCAATATACAGTGTGGAATAAACGCCACGGGTCATGTGTTGGGCTGTAATAGGATGGATCCACAGCCTTCTCTTCCGCCGCTGCCGCAGGATGCGCAGTCTTTCTTCCTCCTTGTCCCGAACGATGACTGCCAACCAATTAGCCTCAAAAGTGAAATCTGCACATATCTTCACAATATCTTTGCCACTTTCTCTACATCCTTTCAAAGATGTGGTGTAAATACACTGTATATATAGTTTCCCAGTAGTTTCCAGTAGCCAGTCACATTTCCAAATACTTTGTATTAGCCAATCACATTAAGATCCCGTTTTTAAAAACAGATCCGTCAAAACGGTTCCAACGGATGTAAAAAACGGTCGGTACGGATCCGTTTTTTTACGCATCCGTGTAACGGATGTGTCAAAAAAACGGATCCGTTAGAACCGTTTTCTCAACAATTTTGACGGATCCGTTGCGATGTCGGAGCAGACTGACGCCAAACAACTGAAGTGTGAAAGAAGCCTTAACGACTGACTGATTTCTGTTTAGTTAGCTGATTGGTTCTTGCATGTATTCTGGCTTAGTAAAGATTGTGGACTTTGGCTCAGAACTGTATTGAACTGTGTACAACATTGCCTCTGCAAAACACACCTGATGATCATAAACATATTAAAAGATTGTGATTTTAAAAAACTCCTGAGGAGGCAAATCTGTCCATTGCTAGCCATTATAGGTGCCTAGCTGATGAAGCTGTTTGATAGATTGCTAAAGGGGGTGTAAATCTGTCAAAGTAAGATGGAGGTACTTTGAAGCAAATCAGTATGCATTAAACCTTAGGTTCCTCAGAGGAGTTTCTTTACTCGTTTCCCCATTTGTTCCTTCCAAGTTTTGGAATATACGCCGAGTACCATTGCATAAACAGGATTGTCCAAACTTAGCTGTTACTGTAAAGTCACTGCTGCCTGACTCTACATGATAAACCTACAGTAGTCTTCAATGTATCGCAAATTGACAACAAATTCCACCGATGCACCAGTAATGGTCTTCTCTGCAGTTGTCCCAAATAGAAAACAATGGGGGCACCACGGTCGGCGGGACTCAAACCAAGGTCTGAACAATTGCCAAATATAAAAGAGAAAAAGAGGACCTTATAGATGGGCGTCACCACCAAAATAGTATCAAAACAGCAGCTTTATTGAACACATATCAATAAGAGACAGAACATGTTAAACATTAACCCCTTAGTGACAGAGCCAATTTGGTACTTAATGACCGAGCCAATTTTTACAATTCTGACCACTGTCACTTTATGAGGTCATAACTCGGGAACGCTTCAACAGATCCTGCTGATTCTGAGACTGTTTTCTCGTGACATATTGTACTTCATGTTAGTGGTAACATTTCTTCGATATTACTTGCGTTTATTTATTAAAAAAATGGAAATATGGCGAAAATTTAGAAAATTTTGCAATTTTCAAAATTTGAATTTTTATTCCCTTACATCAGAGAGATATGTCACACAAAATGGTCAATAAATAACATTTCCCATATGTCTACTTTACATCAGCACAATTTTGGAAAAAAAAAAATATATATTAGGGAGTTATAAGGTTTAAAATTTGACCAGCAATTTCTTATTTTTACAGCAAAATTTACTAAACCATTTTTTTTAGGGACCACCTCACATTTGAAGTCAGTTTGAGGGGTCTATATGGCTGAAAATACCCAAAAGTGACACCATTCTAAAAACTGCACCCCTCAAGGTGCGCAAAACCACATTCAAGAAGTTTATTAACCCTTCAGGTGCTTCATGAGAGCTAAAGCAATGTGGAAGGAAAAAATGAACATTTTACTTTTTTTCACAAACATTTTACTTCAGAACCAATTTTTTTTATTTTCATAAGTGTAAAAAAAGAAAATGAACCACATATTTTGTTGTGCAATTTGTCCGGAGAATGTCGATACGTCATATGTGGGGGAGGACCACTTTTTGGGTGCACAGCAGAGCTCCGAAGGGAAAGAGCGCCATTTGACTTTTTCAACACAGAATTCCCTGGAATTGAGATTGAACACCATGTCGCGTTTGGAGAGCCGCTGATGCGCCTAAACAGTGGAAACCCCCCAAAAGTGACCCCATTTTGGAAACTAGACCCCCTAAGGAACTTATCTAGGTGTGTGGTCAACACTTTGAACCCCCAAGTGCTTCACACAAGTTTATAACGTAGAGCCGAAAAAATTAAAAATCATTTTTTTTTTCACAAGAATGATCTTTTCACCCCCAATTTTTTATTTTCCCAAGGGTAGCAAGAGAAATTGGTTCCCAAAAGTTGTTGTGCAATTTGTTCTGAGTATGTCGATACCCCGTATGTGGGGGTAAACCTCTGTTTGGGTGCACTGCGGAGCTTGGAAGGGAAGGAGCGCCGTTTGACTTTTTAATCTCTTAATTGTGAGAGCGGACGCCATTTTGGGTTTGTAGATGTGCCTAACAGCAGAAACCCCCCACAACTGACCCTGTTTTGGAAACTACACCCCTCAAAGAATTTAATCAGGGGTATATTGAGCAATTTGAACCCACATGTACGACACAGAGTTTGATAACATTAGGTCGGCATACTGAAAAAATTCTTTTTTTTCCACGAGAATCTTGTTTTAGACCTGAATGTCTCACTTTTTCAGAAATAACATCAAAAAGTGGACCCCACAATTCGTTACCCACTTTATTATGAGTGCAGCGATATCCCATATGTAGTCAAAAAGTTCTGTTTGGACAAATGGCAGGGCTTGGACATAAAGGGGCACAATGTGACAAATTTGGCTTTATTTGAAATTGAAGATCCAGGACCCATTCAAAGCTTCTAGAGACATTGTGAGTAATAATTCCTGCAAGGATTTTCTTTTTTGCTCAGAGGGAGGCATGCTCCTAAAACACATTGGCTGAGTATAAAATTGGTCTTGCTAACAAAACAGTTGTCCTGCATTTGCGTATATTGTAGCAGGAAGAATAAACTGTACTGGAATGAAGGGCAAAATGTGTAGGAAAATGCAGCCAACTATGTGGCAAATCGGAGTTTGTTCCAAAGATGAAAGAACACCATCAGGGCTAGAATGGCAGACACTTTCAGAGACTGGTCGTACAACGTCCTTTTAGCTCCATCAATCCCTATATGGGGACAAATGTGCCAATAGACGTGGTACACCATAGCAAGCCCCCACCCGCCAAGGTCAGAACCGCTATAGGCACAAAACAACCAGTTCTCTATAGAAAGTATTGTCTGGTACCAGAGGTTCGGCAAGAACCATAAAGTAAAGCCCATAGTGTATAAGTACGGAACTTCCTAATTTTTTTTAGAAATCCTACAATAAAATGATCATGCCCGTATCATCAACATAAATATAAGTAATATAAATGGAAGCCAAAGTTTTGTGTAGCAAGACAGTCATAAAAAATGGTCAAAAATAGATAAATGGTCAAAAATGTTTGTGAGTAATCAAGTCCTAGAATTCATTTTCAGATGATCTCACTTTTCAAGATCATTTCTGGGGTCCACATTCTAACGCTTATTGACATGGGTACGTGGACGAGAATTTGTTGGAATAGTAGTTTGGCATGGGATTGATCAAGTTCTAGAATTGTCAGATGACCTGACTTTGCAAGAACATTTGTGGGGTCCACACTCTAGAGCGTACAGACGTGGGTACGTGGATGAGAATTTGTTGGGATAGTAGTTTGGTATGGGATTGATCAAGTTCTGGAATTAATTATGAAATGGGGTAAAATGGGATCTACTAATTAAAATAATATTTATCAATTGTTCCAAATTGTACTACTTGGGCCACTAAGCAGAAAATAAAAATTATTGAAAAAACAAACAAACTAATAATTGTAGGTGGTGTGGTAGGTCTCAAAACAGGGGGAGATACAAAGGCCTGGTTGGGATGGGCATGTGGGGCAATAGAATCGGGAATCACTCCGTCTGCCATGCTTTCTGCAAACTCTGCACCTTTTTTGAGGATACCTTTGGGTGGGAGTGACAGGGACAGGGTGAGGAAAATGGCGTTCTGAAAGTCTCCGGGAATCCTCAGAGTCGAAGGCTTCCCCCGGTGCCATGGACTCAAATATGAGGCTCTCTACAACTTTTTCCTGAAAGTGCAGGAACGTAAGTGGTCCTTGTGATTTTTTATATAGGACAAAACTGTTATATGTGGCAGTTTGGATTAGATAGATTGCCACCTTTTTATACCATGCCCTGGTCTTCCTCTTGACCAGGTATGGTTGCAGAACCTGGTCTGACAAGTCTACGCCACCCATGTGTTTGTTGTAGTCTGTGACGCAGACAGGTTTTTCTTTGTCCCTGGTGGCACCCCTCTCTCTGACCGTCACAGTGGTGTCCGTATGCAGTGTGGAAAGCATGTAGACGTCCTTCCTGTCTTTCCACTTCACTGCAAGAAGTTGGTAGCTTGCAAGTGAGAATGACGCCCCCCTCTCCAAGCGTCTGGACACCAACTGTGACGGAAGCCCCACTCTATTTTTCCTCACTGTCCCACAGGCCCCTGTATTTGCAGCATGGAGGGATTTGTATAGGGGGATGCTCGTGTAATAGTTGTCCGTATACACGTGGTACCCTTGATTGAGAAAGGGCGTCATTAGCTCCCAGACAATTTTGCCTGGGATACCAATTGTCTGGGGGCAGTTTGGGGCGTTTATTTGGCGGTCCCTACCTTCATAAATTAAAAAGGTGGACGTGTACCCTGATGAGCTCTCGCATGCTTTGTATAATTTTACGCCGTATTTGGCTCTCTTGGAGGGAATAAATTGGCGGAATGACAGACGGCCCTTGTAGCTCATCAAGGACTCGTCGACTGCCACATTTTGCTCTGGGGTATAGGAATTTAGAAAGGAAGTTTTTAGGAGGGAAATTAGGGGTCTTAATTTATTTAGCCGATCGTAGTTGGGGTCAGTTCTTGGGAGGGCTTGGGAATTGTCACTAAAGTGGAGGAATCTCATCAGGGCTTCGTAACGGACTCGGGTCATGACTGCTGCAAATACAGGGGTGCTGTGGACAGCTTTTGTTGCCCAGTAAGAGCGGAGAGTGGTTTTTTTTACTATACCCATATTCAGGGTGAGGCCTAAGAATTTTTTTATTTCGGGGACATTTGTGGGGATCCAGGAATGGGAATGAAAGGCATTGGGTTTTTGGGAAATATACTGGCGTGCATATAGGTTGGTTTGGTGGACGATTAATTGCAGGACTTCGGGGCTAATGAAAATTTCAAAAAAATCAATGGGGGTAAAATTGGCGACATTTACTTTTATTCCAGGGACTGCAGAAAAAGGGGGAATTTGAGGGGAAAATGAGGTGTCATTATACCACAGCGGTGGGGGGACTGCGGTACTTGGTCCTGCCTGTGAAGCTTCAGCAGTGACGACCGACTCCGCTACCATCGGGCCGGGGGATCCCGTGGACGAAGAGTCGTCATCACTGTCTGAAAACTGCTCAGCTTCAGAGGCAGATTCTGTTTCACTGCCGGAGCTGCCGGAGCAAAGCAGGCTGTAAGCTTGCTCCGCGCTGAAACTTCTGCGGGCCATTTTATTTATTTCCAACCCCAACCCCAACCCTAACAAAAAAATTTTAAAAAAAGTTATAATATTTATTTTTTTTTTTTTTTTTAATAATCCCCTGCTTATGATGCAGGGATTACGGGGAACGGGGGTGGGTAAATTCGATGCTGGCGGATATAGAAATGGCTTTTTTTATTACTGACAGGGCAGCGCTTGATATGTAGTCTCTCTCTCTTCTCTCCCAGAACAACTACAAGGAGAGAAGAGAGAGGTACAGCCCAAGTGCTGCCATATTTATCAAACATTAGGGGTTTTGATCACTGTGATAGGACATATCACAGTAATCAAAACCCAGCAGCCTATGAGAAAATTCTCACAGGTTGCTGGGTCTCTGCTGGCAGATCATGGCAGGCGCACTGCGCATGCGCCCGCCATTTTCTTCCAGCAGAGAAGATGAAGGGGGGCCGGGAGCTGTGGGCTGGGGACCTTGGACCGTGGACAGGGGGACACACCGGAGGTATGGTGGGGGGCTCTGGGGACTCTATTTCTCTCCCTTCTGATGTACGATCACATCAGAGGGGAGAGAAATGAAAAGCAAACTTTTTTTTTTTTTTACAAACTATATGCAGCGATCGCAACCCCGGGGGTCTGTAAAGACCCCCGGGATTGCGATCGCTCCAGGGGTCGGTAAAAACCGACCCCAATACACTGCGGGGAGGCTGGGTTCTGGCGGCCGGAGTTATGTTTTGGCGGGCGCATCTGCTCATGCGCCCGCCATTTTGGAGCACTAGGAAGAAGGAGGAGGGTCGGGGACCGGAGGGGGAACTTTTTCGGTAGGGCTCGGGGGACCCTATTTCTCTCCCCTCTAATGTGCGATCACATTAGAGGGGAGAGAAAGAAAACGCAAGTCCGGATTTTTTTTTTTTTTTTTTGCGGTTGCCGGTAAACGGTTAATTACCGGCGATCGCAAAAGCGGGGTCGGTAAAAACCGACCCGAATCATGTTCTCTACCCCCGGCAGCCGAGACCCTGGAGAAAATCGGACTGTGGGGGGCGCTATACACTTTTTCCACAGCGCAGTTAATTAACGGCGCTGTGGTTTAAGTACCCTTAGCGGCCGCCGTTAAAAGGCGTATCGGCGGTCGTTAAGGGGTTAAAAACAGCAAAGGGGTAAACAATACCCACATAATGTCCAAATGCCCAAAATGAGGCAAAAGCACCGCACTAGCCCTGACAGAGTGTAATACACATGCCCACAGATGAAATATAGTATCAATAACAGCGTAATAGCATGACATGTAGATCAAAGCCCCACTAGCCCCGTGCCCACACAAATGAGTGAGAACCTGAGGATACCGTAAGGGCAAACATGGCCTAAGAAAGCATCATCCAATAGTATGCCGTTATGGCCACAAAAAAATATATACAACCTGGCAAAGCCGGTGATAAAGGCAACGTGGTGACCTGAGATGTATAGGAGTGGACTAATACCCACCACAAAAAAAACTGGCCTGAAAGAATGAATGAGCCAGAAGATAGCCACAGATCCACGCACCCTCTCCTGTCACAGGGTGTACATGCCCTATAGATCTTGCCCCACTCCGCAGGCTAATCATATTGTGGATCTGTGGCTATCTTCTGGCTCATTCATTCTTTCAGGCCGGTTGTTTTTGTGGTGGGTATTAGTCCACTCATCTACATCTCAGGTCACCACGTTGCCTTTATCACCGGCTTTGCCAGGTTGTATATATTTTTTTGTGGCCATAACGGCATACTATTGGATGATGCTTTCTTAGGCCATGTTTGCCCTTAGGGTATCCTCAGGTTCTCACTCATTTGTGTGGGCACGGGGCTAGTGGGGCTTTGATCTACATGTCATGCTATTACGCTGTTATTGATACTATATTTCATCTGTGGGCATGTGTATTACACTCTGTCAGGGCTAGTGCGGTGCTTTTGCCTCATTTTGGGCATTTGGACATTATGTGGGTATTGTTTACCCCTTTGCTGTTTTTAATGTTTTTAACATGTTCTGTCTCTTTTTGATATGTGTTCAATAAAGCTGCTGTTTTGATACTATTTTGGTGGTGACTCCCATCTATAAGGTCCTCTTTTTCTCTTTTATATTTTTCTTCTCTGCAGTTGTTATGCAGAACATATTGTGGGCTTTTCCAAGAGGAAATAAAACAAGAGCGTGCGTGAGATTTGACCACAATAAAAGCAGTGACAAACGACAAAGAGGGATGGAGAAAAATAGGATGGGTGGGATAGGCCTACATATTCACTTCTCAGTAGAATATGCAGGAGTAGGAGGCAAGCGGCTGGCAATCAGCAAACTAGTTAGTAGACCTGCAGTGCACTAGGTTCAGAAGATTACAAGGAGGAAACCTAAGTGAGAGCAATACTAAAAGTTACATGTTCAGATAAAACTACTCAATCACTAGCTCGGGAAAACCGTTTCAAAACTAAATAATCACCTGACATTCTTTTTAAAATGACTTTTGATTGAATTTGCTGATACTTGTATTTTCTGCAGATTTAAAATTAAGGCACCTGCGTTATATACTCCAGCTACAACCCACTCACCAGTGGATAAAATCTGTTTCGCAAGTACACAGCAATTTTAAGCAGACTGTCCACTAAGGGTCAATTTTGGTAGGTTTCAGCACTGTACGTTTATGTGCATCTATAGCTTTACATAGATTTACACTGGAAGAGGTCCTTTAAATCAAGCACAACAGTGGAGTTCTCCGTACTTTATGAGCTGTGAGTTAACCCTGTCCTCCAGATGCAGACTGATAGATTCTTCATAAGCAATCAGCGGCAGGGGGGCAGAGTCGCACTCAGTTTATGAATACAATCTTGAGACTAACAAAAAATTATTATTTTATTTTATTTTTATTTTTTTTATAGGACTGACATACATAACAGAATGCTAAAATCACCAAGCTTGTTATGACCTTAAAGAGGATCTGGAAACACATCAAAAGTGCCCAGTTTTAGTTCTTATTTTATTCTAGAGTATTCCGTTTTTTTTTTAAATCTGCCATAAGGTTTTAGAGATATGGGTTTTCTTACTTTAATGGAAATTTTGGGGCAGTCGGTCACAGAGTCGTCTAAAGAGAAGCCTACAAAGGATCCTATGACCCACGCCTTTTTCCTTAAAACTCAAAAAGAAAACTCACCACAACTTTTACTTCTTCCTCTGCTTCATCCCCTTCAAGGTTTTCCCTAGAATTAATGCAAATATGTTAAAAATAGAATTCTCGTTAATTTGATGCCTTATGTACCGTAAAAGGGTCACTTGCTCAGTCATCTGAAAAGTATACACTTTTCCAAAAGCCTGGGCACCATTGATTAGGTGGGTACCCTAATGTTATAAATGACTACAGCATCACTGTTTTATGATATTTTTTGTAAGGCATTTAAAAAGCAACTAACAAAATAAGCTTTGAAGTCAGATTATAGGTTGTCCACCAATTCATGCATTAAAGGTGTATTCCCAACTAGGACATGCATAGCATATGCACAAAGATGTTCAATAAACATTTGCTAGATTCAGAGCCCAGAGGAAAGAAATGTATTCATCTGGACCATAAGGGTACGTGTCCACGGTCAGGATGGCCGGCGGTATCGCCGGAGCGGCGAAGCCGCTCGGCGCTAAGCCCCGCCCCCTTTCTGGGACGCGATGATGCCGGATGTGTTAACTGTACACATCCGGGATCATCGCACCCTCGCATAGCGCCCTGTGATATTACTTGCGGCGACGCAGCGTCGCCGCAGGTAGCACGGACATGCTGCGATCTGAAAAGACGCGCAGCATGTCCGGAGTCGCAGGGAAGTCGGATGCGTGTTTCCACGCATAGTGGACACGGGATTTCATAAAATCCCCTCCACTATGCTGGAACATCTGGACGCTGCGTGTTTGACGCTGCAGCTCTGCACAGCGTCAAACAAGCAGCGTTTACTGACCGTGGACACGTACCCTGACAGTCTTCAGAACGCCAAAAGAAGTTAAATGATACAAATCGTACATGCAACCCCACCTCTATTCCCTATGGTACAAGATAGGGGCCCCATTCTTAAGATCTCCGAGTCTATCAGACATTTATAACATATCTACAAAACAAATTATCTACATATTTATCAATAATTGAAGTCAAATCCTGCTGATCAGAAAAATGCCATGATCTTTATTAAATACTCAAAAAACAAATTAAAAATTCACAGATAAAAACGGTGATGTTGAGCAAGAAAGACACCTAGCCAGTGTACACAGAGACCTGGGACATACTGTATAGGGCAAAGAGAATTAATATACCGTAGTTCTTTCAGTCTATACATACATCATAATGCACTAACCGTTAAGTCCAACATAAAAGATAAGAAACAATCACAGGACCCTAATTATGCAAATGCTATAGATAATACGCATCAAAATAGAAATGTAAGAAAAAAAAAAAACCCAAACAATAACGAAGGTTATTAAAAATATACTTATAAAGTGAAACAGTCAGGCACCAGCTCAATGTGCATTTCGTAAAATAGGTGTTGGCTTGTCAACTAACCCAATTAATGTATAGCTTATTATACAAATCCAATTAATGTATATAGCTCATCATGCAAACATAAAAAGCCGTAAGAACTACCAGTCAAAAGAAGATCAGCAGAGAAATTGTTGGCTCAGTAGCCAAGAACATGCACAATATAATTTCTCATAGATCTCATTAATCGAGACACAAAGTTATTTGGAAACTGTAAGGCTATGTGCACACATTGCAGAATTGTCGCAGAAATTTCCATGGCAATTCTGCAACTCCCTGCCGGGGGAAATACGCAGGCGGAATTGGCATGCATATTCCCGCTAAACACTAGCGTTTTGCAAGCGTAATTAGCTTGCAGAATGCTAGCGTTTTCCAGGCGATCTGTAGCATCGCTTGGAAAACTGATTGACAGGTTGATCACACTTGTCAAACAGTGTTTGACAAGTGTGACCAACTTTTACTATTGATGCTGCCTATGCAGCATCAATAGTAAAAAGATATGTTAAAAATAATTTAAAAAAAAATCGTGATATTCTCACCTTCTGGCAGCCCCCGCAGCCTTCCCGCTCCTCGCAATGCTCCCGTTCCCAGAAATGCCTTGTGACAATGACCCCAGATGACGTAGCATCACGCGAGACCGCTACATCATCACAGGTCATTGTCGCAAGGCATTATTGGGAACGGAAGCATCGCGAGGAGCGGGAAGGCTGGGGGGGCCGCTGGAAGGTAAGAATATCACGATTTTTTATTTTAATTCTATTTTTTTTTTTTTTTTTTTAACAGGCATATAGTTCCCAGGGCCTGGAGGAGTCTCCTCTCCTCCACCCTGGGTACCATCCGCACATGATCCGCTTACTTCCCGCATGGTGGGCATAGCTCAAAGCGGGAAGTAAGCGGATCGATGCATTCCTATGTGTGCGGAATCCCCGCGATTCTGCACAAAGAATGAGCATGCTGCGTATTTTTCCGGAATGCGGGAAAAAAAATGCAGCATGTGCACAAAAAAATATAGTTCTTACCGATAACGGTATTTCTCTGAGCCCATGACGGCACCACGGAGAGAGAGGGGATCCACCCATCAAGGACAGGAAACCTACAGATAAAAAGGCGGTACCTCTCTCCCGCATCAGTTGTTTACTAGAGAATGATGGGAGACTAAGGGTACCATCACACAGTGGCATTTTTATCGCTACGACGGCACGATTCGTGACGTTCTAGCGATATAGTTACGATCTCGCAGTGTCTGACACGCAGCAGCGATCAGGGACCCTGCTGAGAATCGTACGTCGTAGCAGATCGTTTGAACTTTCTTTCGTCGCTGGATCTCCCGCTGTCATCGCTGGATCGGTGTGTGTGACAGCGATCCAGCGATGCGTTCGCTGGTAACCAGGGTAAACATCGGGTTACTAAGCGCAGGGCCGCGCTTAGTAACCCGATGTTTACCGTGGTTACCAGCGTAAAAGTAAAAAAAAAAAAAAAAACCGTACATACTCACCATCTGATGTCCGTCAGGTCCCTCGCCGTCTGCTTCCCGCTCTGACTGACTGCCGGCCAGAAAGTGAGAGCAGATCACAGCGGTGACGTCACCGCTGTGATCTGCTCTCACTGTACGGCGGCACTCAGTCAGAGCGGGCAGCAGACGGCAAGGGACCTGACGGACACCGGAATGTGAGTATGTACTGTTTGTTTTTTTTTACTTTTACGCTGGTAACCACGGTAAACATCGAGTTACTAAGCGCGGCCCTGCGCTTAGTAACCCGATGTTTACCCTGGTTACCAGCGAACCTCGGCATCGTTGGTCGCTGGAGAGCGGTCTGTGTGACAGCTCCCCAGCGACCACACAACGACTTACCAACGATCACGGCCAGGTCATATCGCAGGTCGTGATCGTTGGTAAATCGTATAGTGAGACGGTACCCTAAGGAACAGATTCTTACTTATAACATTACTTAAACTATATTTGAGATACTGCGTGACTATTCAGGTAATTAGCATAAGGCACTATATTAATGTGCACACCCATAAGTGAAGGGAGGGAATGTACGGGTGCCGTCATGGGCTCAGAGAAATACCGTTATCGGTAAGAACTATATTTTTCTCTGACGCCCATGACGGCACCACGGAGAGATTTGCAGAGATTATTTATTCAGGGAGGGACCACCGCTTCCAGAACTCTTTTACCAAAAGTCAGGTCTGAAGAGGAGATAAGGTCCAATCTATAGTGCCTATAGAATGTAGATGGTGAAGACCAGGTAGCAGCTCTACATATCTGGTCAATTGAAGCTCTGGCCTTCTCAGCCCAAGAGGTTGCTACTGCTCTCGTTGAGTGAGCCTTGACATCTCACGGGATGGGCACCCCACTTTATGATAGGCTGATGGCGTCCGTTATCCATCTTGCTAAAGTGGCTTTGGAGGCTTTTTTCCCCTTCCGGGGAGCCTGAAAACACACAAAAAGAGAGGCGTCCTCCCTACTCTCTCTGGTGGCTTCTATGTAATGCCTAAGGCATCTCCTAACGTCTAACGTATGTAAGGACTCTTCCTCTTTGTTTTTAGGGTTGGGACAAAAGGAGGGAAGAGATATCTCCTGTGCTCTGTGGAATCGGGTTGCCACTTTCGGGAGGCATACTGGATCTACCTTGAGAACAACCCTATCTTCCAAGAACTGGGTGTAAGGAGGGTTAGCCGATAGGGCCTGTATGTCGCTAACTCTACGAGCTGAGGTGAAGGCGACCAGCAGGGATGTTTTAAAGGATAGGATTTTCAATGTAATATCCGCTAAGGGCTCAAAGGGAGGCCTAGTCAGGGCTTTAAGGACTAAATTTAAATCCCATTGAGGGGTAACTCTTACAGGAAGAGGTCTCGATCTCCCTGCTACCCTAATAAACCTGGAAACCCACCTATTTCCTGCCAAATCGTAGTTAAACAGGGATCCCAAAGCTGCTACATGGACCTTTAAAGGTACTAGTAGCCAGACCGATTTCCAACCCGTTTTGAAGGAACTCCAATATGAATTTGAGAGGGACTCCCTCACCCATTTTAACACCTGAGGCCGAAAGGAATTTTTTCCATATTGTTTGGTTGTAGCTGGTTTCCTACTTTGTAGTAGGGTAGATACCAGACCTGGAGAAAATCCTCTGCTTTCTAGTAGCTCCCTCTCAAAATCCAGGCTGTCAAGTGTAAGCTGGCTATTTGCGGATGATGAACTGGGCCCTGGGAGAGGAGATTTTGAAGATCTTGAAGTACCCACGGGTCAGAGATTGACACTCATCATCCAAGAGAACCAAGGCCTTTTCGGGGCTATTAAGATCACATGAGCCCTGTCCTCCCGAATCTTCCTCAGCACCGCCGGAATCAGAGAAATTGGGGGAAATGCATAAGCTAGTTGATGGGACCATGGGATCAGGAACGCATCCAATGACACTGGGTTCCCCAATGGGGTTATGGAGCAAAACGTGTTTACTTTTTTGTTCAGGTTGTTTGCAAAAAGGTCTATGCTCGGAACCCCCCCCCCATTTCTCCGTGATTTGGGTGAACACTGATTGATTTAGTTTCCATGCCCCCTGCTTTAGACGGGAACGACTCAGAAAGTCTGCTTTGTGATTGTCCACCCCTTTTATGTGAAGGCCTGACAGGGAAAGAAGGTTGTTTTCGGCTATGTGGAATACTGACCTGGTTACCTCCATCAGTTTCTGAGAGTGAGTACCCCCCTGATGATTCAGGTATGCTATCACTACCCTGTTGCCTGACATGATCCTGACATGGTGGGAGTGAAGGGGCCCTAGGAACTCTAGTAGTGCGAATTTGACTGCCAGCAGTTCTTTCATGTTGGAAGAGGTTTGTTTCAGAATTGGAGGCCAGATACCTTGGGCTAAGAGGTCGTTCAGATGAGCCCCCCACCCTCTGGGGCTTACATCTGTGGTTACTATTTTGGAAATCGGAGTTACCCACGGGACCCCTCGAGAAAGATTGTTTCGCGATGTCCACCAGTTTAGTGACCGAGTTGTGTGCGGAGATAAAGCGAACCGACCTTCTACATTCCCTTCTAGAGAGACCTGATCTGACAAGATTTGCCAATGAAGGTTCCTCGTATGAAGTTGAGCCCATTGGACTGCGGGGATGCATGAAGTCATGGATCCCAAGAGGGACATGTGTCATGGGGAGACTAGGTGAGCGAGAGCTAATAACCCGGGCCCCTGCAATTTCCCTCTGACTAGGGAAATCCTGACTGACCCTCTACCTGGAGTTTACACTGATGGTGTGCATGTCCAGGCCTCGAACCTCACCCTGTCTCCTGTTTCAACCCTAGGCTGAAACCTCCGCCCACCACCCAGTGAAGAGGTAATACACCAATACCCACAGTTAGCACAGACAAGGATAAAGGAAAATATACACCACGCCACAGTCACTCAGGAATACACTATAAATGTGCAGGGCAAAATAAATACAAATATAGGAAGGAGTAAATAAGACAAAGGAAAATACACCACCAGCAACGAATCTCCAACAACCAGCTCTCCACTCCAGACCGAGATAACAACGCACAAGACAGAAGCTATAAATCGGCGACGCCCAATGATCAGGAGAACTATTTAAAGGCAATGGGCATGGCCCAGCTTCCAATCCGAGGATCAGGTAAATTAACCCCGGAACAGCTACCGTGTTTCCCCGTTAGTAAGACAGCGTCCTACATTCTTTTACCACTCAAAAGTCCCACTATGTCTTACTTTCGGGGTATGTCTTATATTGGAAAATTGCGCCGTATATTGCGATTGCGCCGTAAGTAGTGTTGAGTGATACCTTCCGATACTCAAAGGTATCGGTATCGGATGGTATCGGCCGATATCCAAAAAGTATCGGATATCGCTGATACCGATACCCGATACCAATGCAAGTCAATGTGACACAAGTATCGGAAGGTATCCAGGATGGTTCCCAGGGTCTGAAGGAGAGGAGAGACTCTCCTTCAGGCCCTGGGATCCATATTCATGTGTAAAATAAAGAATTAAAATAAAAAATATGGATATACTCACCTCTTTCTGTTGCCTTTCCACAGCACAGGTTATGAGGAAGCTGCAGATTCTAGTGGGGAGCCTGAAGGACCTGTGATGATGTCAAGAAGAGGGAGGGCTCTGAGGTGCCATGTGACGCTCCAGCCCGCCCACTTCTGACATCATCACAGGTCCTGTGTGTGCACAACTCGGCGTCCAAGCATGGCAGGCAGGTATGCAGCGATCTCCTGGCCCCTGCTGCTGCCTCCTCCTCCCACAGACAGGAATCAGCAGCTGAGGAAGCCATGTGTGTCCCTGATTAAGTGCAGTATTCATTTGCTGCTCCCTGCTCACCGCTCAGCTGATCGGTGGGCGGGGAGCAGCTAATAAATATTCACTGCACTTAATCATCGGGACCACGTGGTTTCCCAGCTCTGATTCCGGGCAGCGGGGTAATGCAGCAAAAGGTACCGGTACTATGGCTTATATTTTTCCAACGTACAGTACTATGTCTTACTTTCAGGGGTGTGTCTTACATTAGCCGACCCCGCTAAAACCCCCACTACGTCTTACTATCGGGGGTGTCTTACTATCGGGGAAACACGGTAGATAAAATCTAGCCGACGCCAATGAGCAAATAGTGGTCAAAAGCGGAATTACCGCTGTCTGTCGAACGACCTGGTCTGAACAGCGTCCGACATGACAACATGGCTTGGCGGAGGGTTATGGAGGGGAGAGTTTGCATCCTGGTTACCAGCCCAATTTTTTGTATCTTTTCTGCTGGAAGGCGGCATTCTTGTTTTATGGAGTCTAGAGTGAGACCCAGGTATTCTTGGATTTGGGATGGTAGCAACCTGGATTTTTTTAAGTTTAATCAACCATCCCAGATTTTCTAGAGAGAAAAATAAATTACAGCTGTTTGCTGCAGTGTAGGGGCGAGGTGCCGATTACCAGGAAGTTGTCGAGGTATGGCACTATCAGCGTGTCCTGCTCCCTCAGGTGAGCCATTACCTCTGCGACTAGTTTGGTGAAAACTCTTGGTGCTATGGCTAGCCCGAAAGGGAGAGCTGAAAATTGAAAGTGGTATAACACCCCCCCGATGTGGACAGCTATCCTGAGAAACTTTTGGTGATCTCTGTGGATGGGGACGTGATAGTATGCGTCCTTCAGGTCCAGGACTACCATGAAACACCGGGGAAACATCATTTTTATAGATGTTTTTATTGCTTCCATCTTGAAAGCCTGGATCTCCAGGTATTTGTTTAGTTTCTTCAAATTTATGATAGTCCTGTAAGACCCGTCCGTTTTTTTCCTCAGGAACAGAGGGGAATAATAACCTTGCCCTTTTTCTTGAGGGGGAACCTCCAGAAGAACCCCCTTGTTTACCAGTCCCAAGACCTCGTTTTCCAGAGCTAGCTGCTCTTCCTCTGAAGACCTCAGCGATGTTGCCATGAAGGAGGGACGAAGGAGTTTGAGGAATGGCATTTTTAGTCCTGATTTTATTATGTTTAGAATCCACGGACTGCTGGTAATCTTTTCCCAGGCCGAGAGAAAGAGGGACAGTCTTCCCCCCACCTGGGGCAAGCCTTCATTGGGGAGGTTTTCTATTGTCACCGGGGCTTTTATTGAATAAAAACCCTTTACTCTTGTTTCTTTTATCTTCCCATTTATCTTGGTTTTTCCCCGGCTTCCTTCGGAAAATCCTCTTGCTCCGAAAGGGCCTCCTGTAGGAAGGGAACCCTAGGGAAGGAAAAGATTTCTTTTTGTCCCCTGCTTTTTCCAGGATGTCGTCTAAGGTGGGGCCAAATAAGAATTCGCCCTCACAGGGGATGGTACACAATTTTGATTTTGTTTGTAAGTCCCCTGGCCAACATTTAAGCCAAAGGGCACGTCTAGCCGCGTTAGAAAAAAACTGCCAATCTGGCAGCTAGCCTGATTGAGTCAGCGGAGGCATCTGCCAAGAAAGCGGCTGCGCCCCTCATCACCGGTAAGGTATTTAGAATGGAATCCCAGGAAGATTTCCCTTTTAGTTGGCCCTCTAATTGGTCTAACCAAACCATTAATGACCGAGATGTACACGCGGCAGCAACCGCCGGTTTTATATCTCCCCCAGCTGCCTCCCAGGAACTTTTGAGAAAAGCGTCTGCTTTTTTGTCCATAGGGTCCTTCAAGACCCCCATGTCTTCAAAAGGGAGAGCAAATTTCTTAGATGCCTTAGCTATGGTGACATCCAGTTTAGGGGCTTTTTCCCAGTAGGAGTAGGATTCATCCTCAAAGGGGTATTTTCTTTTTGGTGTTAATAATGCCTTCCTTATGGGTTTTTTCCACTCTTTCTTGATTAATGCAGATATAGTCTCATTAAGAGGAAATGCTCTCCTCTTTTTGCTGAAGACCCCCAAACATGATGTCCTGGACTGATCTTTTTGGGTGGGGGGGGGTCTGTGAGCCCCACCGTACTTCTAACTGCTTTAATGAGGCCGTCTGTGTCTTCCAAAGGGAAACAGTTGTGCCCCCCACCACCCCCCCGGAAGAGGAGGAAGATGAAGAACCTGAAAAGGAGTTAGATGTGTCTGAGACCGCGTCATCACTATCCGGACTATTAGACGCAGGAGATGGGGACCTGTGTCTAGACTTCCTCTGTCCCCCCCCCCCCCCTTAGGGATCTAAAGGTGTCTTCCACCTGATTTTTTATCAGTGGTTTAAGGTCTGCTGCGAACCTGGGAAGCCCCTTGGATACTGTCTGCTGTATACACATGCTACAAAGTCTTTTCTCCCAGGTAACCAGAAGGTCCTCTCTACAAAGGGCGCAAATCCTATGCTTTGATTTTCCTAAGCTCTTCTTCCCCTAAGTAAGAAAAGAGAAATATGCCCTTAATGGATTGACTTTCACGAAGATCACTTACCACCTTACGGACCCATAAATACCGGTTCTGGATGCTCTGCATCTGTCATCCTTGTTGATGCCATACTGGATTCCTTGCTGTGCAGGGACCTTTGGCGTCCTTTACCGGTGACCTCCTGGTGTTGTCGCTTTTGCTGCTGTTGTTGCGGTGACATTGGTGGTGTTGGTGATTTTTGCCGGGGTGATGCCTCCGGGTCACTCATGTTGCGGCTGCTTCTGCTTCTACTGGCCTATAGAAGCGCCTGACCTGGCAATTTTCCCCCTTTATGCGGCGTTCCCGCCGTCTTTTCAAATCCGCGCATGCGCGGTAGCGCTGCTCAGCTCCGCTTCGTAGGCCGGCGCCTGCGCAGTCCGGATTCGCGAGAGAATCGCGAGATCCCGCGCAGACCGGCCCGAATTTCCAGGATGGCGCCCGGATTCCGCTGCCGGCATGCTGACGCTCTGGGGAGGGCACCGCATCACTCCCCCCACATGCACAGAGGGACCCCTCTGGATGCTTCCGCAGCCATGTCCAGAGCGGCTGCTGCTCCCATCTTACCTGGGTAGGTGGCCTTGTCCATGCCACCCTCTCCCCCCGCGCACCCTTAAAGGCCTACTAGCCCAAGCGGTGGCGCTTCAGGCAACCACATCAGCCGAGGCAGAGGGACCCCCGCTGCCTGAGTCGGACCGATTGGACCTGGATTCCCACGACGTCTTCCGTCGGTAAGTCTGTAAGTCTCCCATCAAGGACAGGAAACCAACTGATGCGGGAGAGAGGTACCGCCTTTTTATCTGTAGGTTTCCTGTCCTTGATGGGCGGATCCCCTCTCTTTCTCCGTGGTGCCGTCATGGGCGTCAGAGAAAAATGCAGAATGCATTAAAAATGATGGGATGCTTCTGTAAGCTTTTTTTGTTAGTGTTTTTTCGGCGGAAAACGGCCGAAAAAACGCTAATAATCCTGAAAGTGTGCACATAGCCTAAAGCTTTCAAAAAAGCATGTCCAGGTATTAATAATAATATTATTATTTTATATACTAAACACAAACTATCCATTTCAATTGCAGATGATCCTAATGTGTATTTTCCAGTAATAAGAACAAACTGCAGCCAGGGCAAGTATTCCAAAACCAGAAAAGCCCTTTCACAAGAAGTGGATTCACTGCATGCTTCTGAAAGACAAGGCACCTCTTATTGGATTTGGCGCATCTTATTACTGCACGCCTCTTCATTAAGATTGGGGTACAAAACATCACTCCTAATAAAGCGGAGTCTATATTTCTAGGTTAAACAAGTAATGAAGCTACAGCTATAAGAACGGATCCTCCTTCAGTGTGAAATGACGAGATGAATGATGCTTACCCCGGCTCAGAAATTGGTGATAAAGACCCATCTTCGTCCAAGTAGGAATATTTCCTCATCTGAAAGTCTTCAGATTCCCCATCCTCATCAACACTCATGTCCTTCAGAGAGCTTTTCAGGGTATTTTCATATTTTAGATCTTTTATATGGTTAAGAAATCCACCCAACACATGTTGCTGCGTAAAATACAAAAATTGCATAAGTAAATTGTCCAGGTTTTGCCTGAGCATATTGTGTCATACATATTGTTTGGACAAGGTGTCAAAATGTTCTCATATGAAAGAAAAAAAAAAAAAAAAAATAGATGGATGACACTTCTAGCAAAGTTATGTCCCTAATAGCATTTGCATTAAGGAAAAAAGGTTAATGGATATTCAAAAAATTTGCAGCAGAAATACAAAGTTACCACTGATTTCTGCAGCAGATTTGCTGGTGGATCCACAGTAAGACTAGTCCCACCGCCATTCTATGCAGCTAACCTGTGATTACTCTACGTGGTATGTAGAGCATTGTGCATATTTAGAAAGTTTTTATCTTGATTCATCAGATTGAAGTATGAAATATGCCATTTACTCACATTGGATACATGATGTGTGTGAATGTACATTTAAGTACAAAATTTGTGCGACCTGACAGTTCCATGCAAGGCTGTGGAGTCGCTAAGCCAAACCTCCGATCCTCAGTTTCCCTGACTCCGACTCCCCTGCACTGGTCACTACTGAGCATGTACGGTACATAAAGTGCAGCACAGATTCATCTCCACTAAAAGCCCAGATCCTGAGATCGGGAACAGAACAGACAATTATGACAACATTTCATAACTTTCCCAAATTATTATGCAAACATTTACAGCACATCCTGCATTGTACTACAGGACACAAATGTATTATATATTTTAGGAGTCGGTCCATTTTATACCAACTCCAGGACTCAGACTCCACAGTCCTGGTTCCATGGGATACACTATTCTACTGCGGACCCTGGTTAACTTCAGTCAAGACAAATGTACAGTTAGGTCCATATATATTTGGACAGAGACAACATTTTTCTCATTTTGGTTATAGACATTACCACAATGAATTTTAAACAAAACAATTCAGATGCAGTTGAAGTTCAGACTTTCAGCTTTCATTTGAGGGTATCCACATTAAAATTGAATGAAGGGTTTAGGAGTTTCAGCTCCTTAACATGTGCCACCCTGTTTTTAAAGGGACCAAAAGTAATTGGACAGATTCAATAATATTAAATAAAATGTTCATTTCTAGTACCTGGTTGAAAACCCTTTGTTGGCAATGACTGCCTGAAGTCTTGAACTCATGGACATCACCAGACGCTGTGTTTCCTCCTTTTTGATGCTCTGCCAGGCCTTCACTGCGGTGGTTTTCAGTTGCTGTTTGTTTGTGGGCCTTTCTGTCTGAAGTTTAGTCTTTAACAAGTGAAATGCTGCTCAATTGGGTTGAGATCAGGTGACTGACTTGGCCATTCCAGAATATTCCACTTCTTTGCTTTAATAAACTCCTGGGTTGCTTTGGCTTTATGTTTTGGGTCATTGTCCATCTGTAGTATGAAACGACGACCAATCAGTTTTGCTGCATGTGGCTGGATCTGAGCACACAGTATGGCTCTGAATACCTCAGAATTCATTCGGCTGCTTCTGTCCTGTGTCACATCATCAATAAACACTAGTGGCCCAGTGCCACTGGCAGCCATGCATGCCCAAGCCATCACACTGCCTCCGCCGGGCTTTACAGGTGATGTGGTATGCTTTGGATCATAAGCTGTACCACGCCTTCTCCATACTTTTCTCTTTCCATCATTCTGGTAGAGGTTGATCTTGGTTTCATCTGTCCAAAGAATGTTCTTCCAGAACTGTGCTGGCTTTTTTAGATGTTTTATAGCAAAGTCCAGTCTAGCCTTTTTATTCTTGATGCTTATGAGTGGCTTGCACCGTGCAATGAACCCTCTGTATTTACTTTCATGCAGTCTTCTCTTTATGGTAGATTTGGATATTGATACGCCGACCTCCTGGAGAGTGTTGGTCACTTGGTTGGCTGTTGTGAAGGGGTTTCTCTTCACCATGGAGATTACTCTGCGATCATCCACCACTGTTGTCTTCCGTGGGTGCCCAGGTCTTTTTGCATTGATGAGATCACCAGTGCTTTCTTTCCTTCTCAGGATGTACCAAACTGTAGATTTTGCCACTCCTAATATTGTAGCAATTTCTCGGATGGGTTTTTTCTCTGTTTTCACAGCTTAAGAATGGCTTGTTTCACCTTCATGGAGAGCACTTTTGACCGCATGTTCACTTCATAGGAAAACCTTCCAAATGCAAGCACCACACCTCAAATCAACTCCAGGCCTTTTATCTGCTTAATTGAGAATGACATAATGAAGGGATTGCCCACACCTGTCCATGAAATAGCCTTGGAGTCAATTGTCCAATTACTTTTGGTCCCTTTAAAAAACAGGGTGGCACATGTTAAGGAGCTGAAACTCCTAAACCTTTCATCCGATTTTAATGTGGATACCCTCAAATGAAAGCTAAAAGTCTGAACTTCAACTGCATCTGAATTGTTTTGTTTAAAATTAAATTGTGGTAATGTCTATAACCAAAATGAGAAAAATGTTGTCTCTGTCCAAATATATATGGACCTAACTGTACATGAGCAAAATTACATATTAAATTTCAAGGATTAACGTGTCCTCCTACTGTGATGCCCGTACTGCCGCGGGGTCACCGCTCTGCCCCTGCTCGCGCTTCCGGTCTCTTAAAGGGACCGCACACATTTTTAAAAATATGCTGTTAACCAATGGTGTTGTAGTGTGTGCTTTTTCTGGCCCCTCTGTCATAGGGAGGGCGCCGGAGCAACAAGTGTATCCTGATTAGTGTTCTGACGTTCCTGTGATCTGCTGTGCTTTTCCTGTGTACTGCCAGTTCCCAGCTAAATACCGTTTGTCTTCTAGAATATCTGCGGCTTGATACTCCATACCCGGGACGACACCAGTGCAAGTTCCATCCTGCTCAGCCGTCCGTCACTCCGTTACCTGCGACGATGCCTGTGCCAGCTCCGTCCCATCCAGCTGCATCCCGCTACTCAAGTCTACACTATCTGTTATCCCTGTCTGTGCATCCGTTTCGCAGGGCCAGCTCCCACGTGTGCGGGGTCTAACTGGAGGTAGCACCTGTGTCCTTCGGACATTCCATTCGGACCCCGTTTGAGGGGGGCCTTACTACGGGTGTTTGGAGTTCACATAGTCACGCCCCCTTCGGAGCCCCCCAGACTGTGATCCCGTGGTTCCACAAAAATAGAAATAAACAAATGTGCACTTCACCATCTGTGCCTCCGCTTCCATTCGTTACGTAACGCAATGCTGTAGTGCAGAACCAGGTATGAACATGTATTTAACCCCTACATGATTGATGACATACATACACGTCATGAGTAGTGTCCCCGCCTTTGATGAAGGCTCTGGCGCTGAGCCTTGATTTTTTCCTGCACTTGATGGCCGAATTAGTCAGCCATCAAGTGCCTCTAACAGATGTGGGTGGATCAGAGATCTACCTGAGGCTGTTAACAAGTTAAATGCTATTGTCAATCACTGACAACAGCATTTAACAAGCTCTGACTGGAAACGTGTCACAAACAAGGATGAGCAAACTTGTTTGGAAAACGTTTGCGAATCACAAATTCTCCACGAACATAGCTCATTCCGATTCCTGAACATAATTTCCCAAAAATTGGCAAAAGTCAGACAAAGTTAGGTAAATGACAGAGTTCACTAAGGGCTCTTTCAGACGTCAGTGTTTCCGGTAGCAGCACGGGCTGCAAAACACCCTGCTCACATACACACTGATGGCATCCCTGTGTCATCACCATTTTGCTGTAGTGTCAATTTTTTTTGCTGCAGCAACAAGGGGAGGGCGGAGGCGCTTGTGCAGTAGCATCTATCGGTACGCGATAGATGCTAATGTGCAGCGCAGCCGACGGCACCATTTTGATGGTTTTTTTTTTTTTTTTCTTTTCAGCACAGCAATATAATAGGCACTAACTGACAAGTGATAGTGCGCAGGCACCGCCATTTTGATGAAGCGACATGTCTTTTTTCAAATACACACATTAGTACCGTATATATTCGAGTATAAGCCGACCCGAGTATAAGCCGACCCCCCTAATTTTGCCACAAAAAACTGGGAAAACGTAATGACTCGAGTATAAGCCTAGGGTGGAAAATGCAGCAGCTACCGGTAAATTTCAAGAGTAAAAATAGATACCAATAAAAGTAAAATTAATTGAGATATCAGAAGGTTAAGTGTTTTTGAATATCCATATTGAATCAGGAGCCCCATATAATGCTCCATAAAGTTTGATGGGCCCCATTAGATGTTCCATATTAAAATATGCCCCATATAATCCTGCATAAAGGTTAATAATGGCCCCATAGATGCTCCATACAGGCACTTGCCCTTTATAGTGCTGCACAAACATTATGGCCCCACAGATGTTCCATACAGACACTTGCCCCTTATAGTGCTGCACAGACGTTATGGCCCCATAGATGCTCCATACAGGCACTTGCCCCTTATAGTGCTGCACAAACGTTATGGCCCCATAGATGCTCCATACAGGCACTTGCCCCTTATAGTGCTGCACAAACATTATGGCCCCATAGATGCTCCATACAGACACTTGCCCCATATGCTGTGGCTGCGATAAAAAAAAAATACAAAAAAAATAAAATCACATACTCACCTCTCCGTCGCTCAGGCCCCCGCACTTTTAATATTTACCTGCTCCTCTTTCCTGTGTGGCTCCGTCTTCAGCGTAATCCGCACTGACGTTCAGGCAGACGGCGCACACTGACCACGTCATCGCGCCCTCTGACCTGAGCGTCACAGCCAGAGGACGCCGAAGACCGAGCCACACCGGAACGGAGGAGAGGTGACTATCGCGCAGCGCTCCCCCTCCCCGTATACTTACCGTACCTGCTCCCGGCGCGGTCCCTGCTTCCAGCGCTGCATCTTCTTCCTGTACTGAGCGGTCACATGGTACCGCACATTACAGTAATGAATATGCGGCTCCACCCCTATGGGAGGTGGAGCCTCATATTCATTACCGTAATGAACAGTACCATGTGACCGCTCAGTACAGGAAGAAGATGCAGAGCTGGAAGCAGGGACGTGCAGGGACCGCGCCGAGAGCAGGTAAGTATAATTACACAGCCGCCGCTCCCCCTCCCCTGCCGACCCCTGGGTATGACTCGAGTATAAGCCGAGAGGGGGACTTTCAGCCCCCAAAAATGGGCTGAAAATCTCGGCTTATACTCGAGTATATATTCATTATGCAAACTAGGGGGCAGGTCAGTGAGGGATCAGTGACCGGTCAGCAGTCTGCATTATGAATAGCTAATGCATGAGCCCCGCCTTAGGGCACGAGAATCTCATTAACACAAAACTGAAAATAAAGATTAAACAACAACCACAAGACGGATTTCATCACCCCAGCTATCATTTTATTCAGTATAACGGTGCCGACCTGACACTGTCTGTAGGTTACTGTGCACAATCCTGCTGACAGGTTCCCTTTAAACTTTGAGTAACATTTTAAGGTTACTGAAGTTTCCAGCTGCTGGAACACCTGAAGGCTGTAAACTAAGAGTATGTTTCTACGTTCAGGAAACGCTGCGTTTTTGACGCTGCGTTTTTCAGCAGCGTCAAAAACGCAGCGTCCAGATGTTACAGCATAGTGGATGGGATTTCATGAAATCCCAACTCCACTATGCGTTAAAAAACGCATGCGTTTTTGCCGCGAAAACGCAGCATGTTGCTACAATGAGCAAAACACGCAGGAACACCGCAGGTGACCTGCCAGTGACCTCAGGTGCAGTTTTGGTCAGGATTTTACTTGCATAAAATCCTGACCAAAGCCTGAAGCAAACCTGAACGTGGACACATACCCTAAGGGTATGTTTCCACGGTCAGTAAACGCTGCTTGTTTGACGCTGCAGCGTCAAACAAGCAGCGTCCAGATGTTCCAGCATAGTGGAGGGGATTTTATGAAATCCCGTCTCCACTATGCGTGGAAACCCGCACGCGGCGGCCCTGCGACTCTGGACATGCTGCGCGTCTTTTCAGAACGCAGCATGTCCGTACACCTTGCGGGGACGCAGCGTCCCCGCAAGGCATAACACAGGGCCCTATGGCGAGGGGTGCGATGATCCCGGATGTGTACTGTACACATCCGGCACCATCGCGTCCCATTAAGGGGGCGGGGCTTAGCGCTGAGCGGCTTCGCCGCTGCGGCGATACCGCCGCGTAGCCTTAACGTGGAGACATAGCCTAAGGCTACCTTGGGTGTGTATTTCACTGTACTAGTAAATAAATAAGTGGGGTCCCCCATAATTTTCATAAACAGCTGAGGGAAAGTCGGCGGTTGGGAGCTTGTGTTCATATTCTGAGAAAGAGACAATATTCATAAAAGGTTCCCAGGCTATTAATATCAGCGCTCAGGTGTAAACTTAGCCTTTCCAGGTTATTAAAATGCCCCCTCAAGGAAAAAATAAAAAGAAAAAAAAAAATAAGCAGGGGTCCCCTGTATTTTTTATAACTAGTTAGGCAAAAGTAACAGCTGTGGGCTGCAACTTCAGCAAGGTTGGTAATCAAGAATAGGTGGGTCTATTTATAAAAAAAAAAAAAAAAGGAAGGGTTATGGCTCTTTGAAGGGAAGGCAAAAAAAATGTGCTATTTGTTTTTTAACTGCAAAATGATATCAAGTCAAGTAAAACATTTTGGGGTAAATATAGATTGAACAAGGTACAGGGCAAAGAATCTCCATCTGCGCCACCCCCGGCAGCCATTTTCCCAGCAGCAACCCTGGGACCCCGCTCCACCGCAGCCACCACTCCGGTAAGCAATAATTTTATATATATTTATTTATTTAATTTTTTTTTAAATTGCTGCAAATTTGCCAGTTACAAAGCGTTAATTAGGTGAAAGTGGACGCCAGTTTATTGCGCAAATTCTCCCGAATGTGATGATACCCTAAGTCCTCCGGAACAACTGTTTGGGACTGCAGAGTTCACTAGATTTTAGACAAAACCCTCCAACAGAACCTCTCACTATAATGAGGCAGATGGAGACACTTTTGGGTCAGTTTGGCATCTGTTCCAGTTGTATCCATCTTTTAAGGCGTGCACAGATATGTGGTCGTCCAATCTTGTGCTCTAAAACAATGCCTAAAATGTTGGGACAATGCTGGAACACAGACCAGTCCAAAGTGACTCCATTTGCTTCATAAGTGAGTGGTTCCATGGGAGTTTTCGTCTGAATTGCATTTTTGGGGGGATTCACATGGAAACCCTGATGGAAGCGCTCAGCAGAGGCCGCAGGATAAATGTGAGCAGAGCCTTATTATAATTTTTGGGAGGCAATATGAACAAATCGACAGCAGTACCAGAATTTTTTTTCTTTTTTTGGGGGGGGTGGGGGTTCACTGTGTGGTACAAGTGATAAAACGGATTTATTCTTTGGGTCGGTGCGATTACAGTGATACCACATTTATATGGGGCTTTCTATGTTTTGTTGCCATCACGGTAAAAATGCTTTTTTATTAAAAAAAATAAAAATAGTTTTCTTCATTGTCATATTCTGTAAGCTGTAACTTTATTGTTTAGAGCTGTACGAGGGCGTATCTTTTTTACGACAAGTTGGGAGATTTTTTTTTTAACCATTTTGGGGTGTATAATATTTTTTGATTGATTTTTAATCAGCGTTTTCAGATGCAGAATTAACGAAAAACAGCAATTCAGCCAATCTTTTGCGTGGTAAAAGTGATAAGACCGATTTGTTTGTTGAGTCAGTACGATTATAGCGAAACTAGATTTACATAGTTATGTTTTGCTGCTTTTACAAACTAAATAATATTTTTTATAACAACTGATTTGTTTCTGCATCACCATATTCTGAGATCTGTAACGGTTTTATTTTCCCCCCCCCCAATTAAGCCATATTAGGCCTTGTTTTTTGAGGGACAGTTTACCATTTTCATTTATACCAATTGTTGGCATGTTTATTTTTTTTTTTTCTCCAGTGTTCACCAATGGAATAACGCTCCAGTTTCATAGAACAGTTCATTTATACCATTTGTTGGCTAGTAGCTGTAAATCATTCAGCTGCCGCGATGAAAACTAAATCTCCAAGCAGTTACAAATACTCGGAGGTCACCCGAACGTGCTCGGGAAAACCCGAGCAACGAGTATACTCGCTCATCACTAATCAGCACCCGCGATTACAATCACAAGTCTGGGGTGATCTTGCCAGGGGGGGGGCATTTTAACTCACTTTTAACCACTCAGATACTGCTGTCGCAATCGACAAGGCTATTTAAAGGATTAATCCGTCCCATCAGTAACAAAACTGTCCGGGGCCAATACAGCAGGATGTCAGCGGTCACCTGCGGGAAAATTCCAAGTGCGGTGAAATTGAAAAAAAAAAGTGCAATCCCACAGTTGTTTTTTGTTTGGCTTTTTTGCTAGGTTCACTAAATGCTAAAACGGACCTGCCATTATGATTGTCCAAGTCATTACGGGTTCAAAGACACCTAACATGTTTAGGTTCTTTTTTTATCTAGGTGGTGAAAAAAAATTCCAAACTTTGCTTTAAAAAAAAAAAATAACGCAATTTTCCGATACCTGTAGGTTCTGAGTTTTTCGTGATCTTGGTTGGGTGAGGGCTTATTTTTTGCGCACCGAGCTGACATTTTTAATGATACCATTTTGGTGCAGATACGTTCTTTTGATCTCCCGTTATTGTATTTTAATGCAATGTTGCGGCTACCCAAAAAACGTAGTTCTGGCATTTTGATTTTTTTCTCGCTACGCTGTTTAGTGATCAGGTTTTTTTTTTTTAATTGATAGATCGGGCGATTCTGAACACGGCGATATCAAATATGTGTAGGTTTTTTGTTTGTTTTTTTTTTTATTTTGAATGGGGCGAAAGAGGGGCGATTTGAAAATGTATTTTTTTTTTTTTTTACTTTTGGCATGCTTCAATAGCTAGAAGCGGCCATAACTTGATCGCCTCTATGTAGCAGAATTAGAGCCTTGCTATGAACACCGACCACAGGGTGGCGCTCATAGCAATCCGGCATCAACAAACAGAGGTCTCAAGGAGACCTCTGGCTATCATGCCGACGCGCCGATGACCCTCGATCATGTGACAGGGGTCACCGATGCGCGCATTTCCAGCCAGATGGCCAGAAGCGCTTGTTAAATGCTGCTGTCAGAGTTTGACAGCGGCATTTAACTAGTTAATAGGCGCGGGTGGATCCCAACCGTGCCTATTAGGCCGGCCTCACACTCAGCGTATGTAAATACGGTCCGTTTATTATGGCCGTAATACGCAGAAAAGTCCCCAAAATAGTGGTCCGTATGTCATCCGTAGGCAGGGTGTGTCAGCGTATTTTGCGCATGGCATCCTCCGTATGTGGCGGTGAGGCGCCCTCTGCTGGATGTTCTCATGAACTGCAGCCTTGGAAAAGTTCCCACGCTCGAGTTCATGTGAGTTCATCCTGCAGAGGGCGCCTCACCGCGACTCAATGTAAGTACAGATCACCCAGCTTTCCTTTCAGCACCCGGGGTTTACAGGTACGAGCGAGTGCATTAGCACAGCTCCTGCCTGTAAATTGATTTAACCCCTTCAGATGGATTTACTTCGTGGGACGTGACAGTTCATCAGAAGGTATGTATATTGTTGGTTTATTATTTTGCCAAGCGAGGGTCTTCAGGTGGATTGAGAGAGCAATAAAATATTAAAACAACCTGTGTGTTTATTTAATTAAAATAATTTTTAATAATGTGTGTGTTTTTTAACCCTTTCATACAATTGGATTAATAATGGATAGGTGACATAATTGACGCCTCTCCATTATTAATCTGGCTTAATGTCACCTTACAATAGCAAGGTGACATTAACCCTTCATTACCCCATATCCCACCGCTACACGGGAGTGAGAAGAGAGTGGCCAAGTGCCAGAATAGGCGCATCTTCCAGATGTGCCTTTTCTTGGGTGGCTGGGGGCAGATGTTTGTAGCCAGGGGGGCCAATAACCATGGACCCTCTCTAGGCTGTTAATATCTGCCCTCAGTCACTGGCTTTACCACTCTGGCGGAGAAAATTTGCGCGGGAGCCCACGCCAATTTTTTCCGCCATTTAACCCTTTATTTTAGCAGCTACAGCACCCAAATTTTGCACATACACACTACTAACATTAGTAGTGTGGAATATGCAAAAAAAAAAAAAAAAGGGGATATGAGATGGTTTACTGTATGTAAACCATGTCTCATATCCTGTCGGGTTTGGGAAGGAGAAATGAAAAGCCGGCAATTGAATTACCGGCTTTTCACTAACACCGCTGCGTATTTCTCGCAAGTCACACTGCTGGTCCGTGTGGAATCCGTATTTTTCTCGCCCCCATAGACTTTCATTGGCGATTTTTTTGCGCAATACGGTGACAAACGCAGCATGCTGCGATTTTCTACGGCCGTACAAGACCGTATATTACGGATGCGTAATATACGGCAGATAGGAGCTGGGCCATAGAGAATCATTGGGCCGTGTGTAATGCAAATTTTACGGACGTAGTTTATGCGCTCATACGTCCGTAAAACTCGCTAGTGTGAGGCTGGCCTTAAAACAGCTGTCATGTCCCGGCTTTGATGCGGGCTCACAGCGGGGATACTGCCATCGGAAGTACTATCTCATCCGATGGCAGAAAAAGGTTAAAAGGCGGTTAAAGGAGCTCCGTAATAACAGGTTTGGAAGTCTTCAACAGACTCCTGGTCGTCATAGCAACCCATGGGCACCCGCAATTGGGCCACACTGGCGCCGATTAGTGCATAGAATGACAACCCCATGAAAATGCACTGTAAGTGCCCTGTCAGCAGCGAGCAGAGGCAGATGTTGGCTGAATATCACAGCCACCAACTACCAGCAAAGATGTAACTGTATGTCATATGGCGGTAAGGAATTATAAGTGCTGCTGCACCTGAGGAAACCATTCGGTGCCCAACTCTGAGCCAGAGCAACTCCTTGGCTGACTAGGCAAGACTATGAATTGTAGGATGACCAATAATGTCAACCGTAACATGTAACCCTACAATGCCCTAGCAAGGAAAACAAAAAAAGCAACTGCCCCTAAAGATTGGCGTTTCTCTAACCTCAGCCAATCTGGTCTATCATCACTTGAAGAAATTTCCAATTTTTGCAAAAAGAGGTGACTAAAAATGAAAAAGGCGTGTCGAGTGAGAACCTTACCTCATATTCAAAATACTGCTTGAATGGTAGATACTTTAATGGCGCACAAGGAAATGGAATCCCCTTATCGATCAAGCGCCTTTTTCGCTCTTCCAAGGGAATGGAATAGAATGGTCTGCGGGCGGTAACCCTCGGGGACTTGCTTTGTTTGGCAGGGCGCTTTTTTTTCTTCTTCTTCTTCGATTTTTGTCTTTTCCGCTTGCTATGTCTTCGAAACGGATTTTTCAAATACTCTGCTATTTGCTGGGACAGTGGGAGGTTTCTTGATGACAAATCTGAGTCGGATGAATCATCAGAAGTAGTACTCGAAAGAGGAGTTATATTGTGCCTTCTTGTAGTCCTAGTGGGGGCACAGCTGACCGCATCCTGGAACAAACTACTGCATACAAAAAAGAAAGAAAAATTGGAACAGGATTAAAGATCAATTTGTGAGAAGGCTAGGAGTGTGCAGGAATGTGTCTAAGGCCTCTTTCACACTAGCGTCGTGCACTGCATGTCGCTATGCGTCGTTCTGTAGAAAAAACGCATCCTGCAAAACTGCTTGCAGGATGCATTTTTTCTCCATAGACTTGAATTAGCGACGCAGTGCGACGCATTGCCACACGTTGCAACCGTAACCGGAACTCCGCCCTCGCCTCCCCGCACATCACAGTGGGGCAGCGGATGCGATGTAAAACAGCATCCGCTGCCCCCTTTGTGCGGCGCTTCCACACTATGCGTCGGTGCGCTGCAACGTCGCATAGTGACGTGCAGTGCACGACGCTAGTGTGAAAGTAGCCTTAGGCCAACACTGGGGACATATTTGACAAACACAAGGATGAACCTGGCAGAAGACGCAAAGCGTCTTCTGTGCATGGGGTTGGGAGGGGGTCCTGAATCTTCCATGACAGCAACTGTCTGGAAAAAGAAAGATGGGGCCCTAGCCTTCTGTTCTCAAGGTGCATGACCACTTTTAAAGAGGAAGCATCCTACGGCTGGCTGGAATATGATTACTATTATTGTATGGTGTGATACAAGCTCTGAATTGCAAGGTAGCACGAGAACAGGAATGACCAGCCTGTTATGGTGTCCTGTGCTACTGAACACCTACTAGCACCACTTGTACTCATGGAGAAAGGCGAATTAGTCAGATGGTCTTGCCTGGTGTCATCCTCAGTGGAGCTGGCTGTGACGGAGGGGTTTTCACTTTCTCCTCCTTGTATCGAATCGCTGTTAAGTGCCTGGAAGCGACAATAATTCCCAGCGCTGTCAGCGGAGATCTGACTGGGCTCACATCCCGGAGACTGATCCATGGGCAGGGCCACCGAGGAGTCCATGATGGTCCTGATGAAGAACACAGCTTACATTATACCAGACTCTTTGGATTTGACCTCTGGGTACGGGTGCAGCCAGGGCTTGCAGCATATTGGTAATCATTAGGGATATATCAGAAGGGACAAAACAAAAAACTCATTGCAGCTGGAGAGCAGCCAGACACAAGACATGTCAGGACACGTCTGCTCCCGTGCAAGCGAATGGATCTGGAAGAAGAACACAGTTTTATGATCCCAAAACAGATACAAAAATAAAACTACCGGACTTGTGAACAAAGCCTAAAGGGGCCATCCGCTTCTACCACAGGACGGATGTTCCGGAATATGCTGTGTAAGGGTATGTGTCCACGTTTAGGAAACGCTGCGTTTTTGACGCAGCGCTGAGCCGCAGTGTCAAAAACGCAGCGTCCAGATGTTACAGCATAGTGGAGGGGATTTAATGAAATCCCGTCTCCACTATGCATTAAAAAACGCATGCGGAATTCCCGCAAAAACGCACATGCGTTGCGTTTTTTCAGAACGCAGCATGTTGCTACAATGAGCAAAACACGCAGGAACACCGCAGGTGACCTACCAGTGACCTCAGGTGCATTTTTGGTCAGGATTTTACCTGCATAAAATCCTGACCAGAGCCTGAAGCAAACCTGAACGTGGACACATACCCTGAGGGGCTGTTCACATGGGACGTTTGGAATCACATTTCTGTGTTCTGGATCTCTGGCCCTAAAACGCATTTCATTTGGAAAAGGGTTCAGTTTAAAGCGACCAACAGAACCATTAGGACCCAGGCGACTTATTTCACTTGGAATGAAACCAAGGCTATGTGCACACGATGCAGATTGCTGCGGATCCGCAGATTTTTCCGTACAGAAACGCAGCAGATCTGCACTGTGATGTACAGTACAATGTTCTTCAATGGGGTAAAAAAAAAAGCTGTGCAGATGGTGCGGAAAAATCAGTGCGGAATTGCTGCAGATTTCAAAGATGTGCATGTCACTTCTTTTGTGCAGATCTGCAGCGTTTCTGCACCCGTCCATGTTAAAAATCCGCAGTGGCAAAAAACGCACAAAATCCGCATAAAAACCGCAGCTGCGGATTCTGCCAGGAGATGCGGATTTTGTGCAGAAAATTCTGCACCACATTTCCTACGTGTGCACATAGCCTAAGGGTACGTCTCCACGGTCCGTTTCACCGGCGGGATCGCCGCAGCGGCGAAGCCGCTCGGCGCTAAGCCCCGCCCCTTTAATGGGACACGATGATGCCGGATGTGTACAGTACACATCCGGGATCATCGCACCCCTCGCCATAGGGCCCTGTGATATGCCTTGCGGGGACGCTGCGTCCCCGCAAGGTGTACGGGCATGCTGCGTTCTGAAAAGACGCGCAGCATGTCCGGAGTCGCAGGGCCGCCGCGTGCGGGTTTCCACGCATAGTGGAGACGGGATTTCATAAAATCCCCTCCACTATGCTGGAACATCTGGACGCTGCTTGTTTGACGCTGCAGCATCAAACAAGCAGCGTTTACTGACCGTGGAAACATACCCTCAGGGTATGTGTCCACGTTCAGGATTGCATCAGGATTTGGTCAGGATTTTCCATCAGTATCTGTAAGCCAAAACCAGGAGTGGGTGATAAATGCAGAAGTGGTGCATATGTTTCTATTATACTTTTCCTCTAATTGTTCCACTCCTGGTTTTGGCTTACAAATACTGATGGAAAATCCTGACCAAATCCTGATGCAATCCTGAACGTGGACACATACCCTTAGAACTCCAAACCGCAGGTGAGAATGGAGGCAAAGACGTCACCCACCTCGGGGTAATGGCTGCCTGGGACATGCCGGGTACATGCCGGATTCCAGGAAGAGCCTTATCCTCACGCTGGAGCAGAGGCCGCTAGGGGGCACACTGGAGCCTGGTCCGCGTACAGGACGATCTGACTGACCAAGCAGCAGCATATTCCACTTCCCCCGGCACTCTAATGTTACCTTATGGGTCCCGAGCAGGAGACATTTCCTTGTAGCCACCTGGGTGGCTTGTATCAGAAGGCTTCATAAATATGGCGCCCGGTCACAGACCCGTAGCTTCCTTCCCAGTGCAGGGCCAGCTGATGTCAGGCACGTGACTGGGCGGGGTGTTCCTCCGAGAGGACCGGGGAGCGGGCCCAGGGCTCCGTTATCTGGGGTGAGTGAGTGCTGTAGAGATAGGACTTGTGTTCACACATATTGTCCCGCCTCCACGCTGGCACGCACTGGCCTCATACACAGACATGGGGCACTAGCGGACTGCAGCTGGCTACCAGAGGTAGCGCTATGAATGCTGAGTGTTATCCGGGCATGCTCCTGTGCTAGCCAGGGACTGAGGTGCTCCATTCCCCTGGCTACATGTCAGGTGGCTGTTTAACAGCAGCCACACATTCAAGCATTACCTAACAGCCAGTCCCTGCATGTGTTCTAACAGCACGTAGCAGTCACTGGGTTACCACATGAGCATGCCCAGATAACACCTTATCTAAGCACGGTCACTCATCACTAGTTCCTGTCAGTAATAATAGCAGCAGCACCAGCACACACTCCCTCCTTGAAGAGCTCAAATTCCTCGTGATTAAAAACAAGACTGACTGCCAGCTACTGGACACGCTGGCGGATGATCAGTAAGGCTGTGCACACTTTGCAGATTTGGGTGCAGAATTTTCTGCACAAAATCTGCATCTCCTGGCAGAAAACGCAGGTGCAGATTTGATTTGTTTTTTTATGCGGACTTTTTGCGGTTTTGTTGCAGATTTCATGCGTTTTTACCCCTGCAAAAACTAACAAGAATAATTGTGTGCACTCTGGTCAAGGATATGGAGGTGCTGGTAAATCAGACCGTGTGGTCAAGTCAATAGTAGAGGAAAAAATACCGCACACTCGAAACTGATATGATGCAAAAAGGTATATGCCAGATTTATTCAAATATGAATAATATTTATTCACATTTGAATAAATCTGGCATATACCTTTTTGCATCATATCAGTTTCGAGTGTGCGGTATTTTTTCCTCTACTTTTTTCCCCTGCAGATTTCTATTATGGAATGGGTGCAGAAACGCTGCAGATCCGCACAAAGAAATGACTGCTCCTTGTTTCAATCCGCTGCGTTTTCCATGCGCAGTTTTCCGCACCATTAGCACAGCATTTTTTTTCCCTATTGATTTACATTGTACTGTAAATCACTTTGCGGATCTGCAGCGTTTCTGCGCGGAAAAAAACGCTTCGAATCCGCAGTAAATCCGCAACGTGTGCACATAGCCTAAGGCCACGTTCACACTTTGCTGCGTCCCTCTGCGGGTTCTCCCGCAGCGGAATTGATAAATCTGCAGGGCAAAACCGCTGCGGTTATCCCTGCAGATTTATCGCGGTTCGTTTTGCGATTTCCGCTGCGGGATTACTCCTATACTATTGATGCTGCATATGCAGCAATATGCAGCATCAATAGTAATGGTAAAAATAATAAAAATTGGTTATACTCACCCTCTGATGTCCGGATCTCCTCGGCGCTGCTCGCGGCGCTCCGGTTCCAAAGATGCTGTGCCGAGAAGGACCTTCGTGACGTCACGGTCATGTGACCCGGGCGTCATCACGGTCATGTGACCGCGACGTCACCGCAGGTCCTGTTCGCACAGCAACTCTGACCGGCCGGCCTGGTGCAGCGCTGAGAGGTGAGTATAACATGATTTTTTATTTTTATTGTTTTTTTTAACCCAAATATGGTTCCCAGGGCCTGGAGGAGAGTCTCCTCTCCTCCACCCCGGGTACCACCCGCACATTAACCGCTTACTTCCCGCAACGTGGGCACAGCCCCATGCAAGAAGTAAGCGGTTCAATGCATTCCTATGGGTGCAGAATCGCAGCGATTCTGCACAAAGAAGTGACATGCTGCGGGTTTTAAACCGCTGCGTTTCTGCGCGGTTTTTCCCGCAGCATGTGCACTGCGGTTTCCATAGGGTTTACATGTAAATGGAAACGCTATGGAAACTGCTGCGGATCCGCAGCATCAAAATCGCCGCGGTTCCGCGGTAAAAACCGCAAAGTGCGAACATGGCCTTTGAGGGCCCTTTGCAGTCCAATGGCTCAGCACAATTATCTTGGGCCCCTGTGTGCCAATGATATGCCCACCCCAAGCATATATGCGATTTGCACACTTAGGGTAATTCACACTGGGTGTTTTTGCTGCGTTTTTTATGCTAATTTTCAGCTGCTTTTTACAATACCAGCAAAGCCTATGAGATTTCAGAATTCCCATGCACACACATTGGTTTTTTGTGTTATCAGTATTTTGTGCTTTGCTGCGTTTTTTGGACATAGAGCATGTCACTTTCAGCGTTTTTTCACCCATTGACTTGAATGGGTGTTTGAAAAAAACGCAGGTATCATTATTTGCCACGTTTTTGCTGCTGAAAATCCAAGGACATTAGCATGGACAAAGGCTATAAACATCTGCCCACAGTCTTTGGCTTTCCCTCTGCTGGTTATGAAAATTGCGTGGGCGCCCATGCCATTTTTTTTCAAAAAAACATCTTTTGTTAAATACATGTCCTGTAATTTGCACACACACTGCACTAATTGTATTTCTCACTGACATCTATATATCTACCTATTCTATTTGTATTTACTGTATGTAATCCATCTCTTCTATCTTGTTGGCTCCTGCAGTGATTTTACAGAACCCAACAGATGTATTACCGGATTTATTTCTATCTATCTCTCTATGATATATACAGTACAGACCAAAAGTTTGGACACACCTTCTGATTTAAAGAAATTTCTGTATTTTCATGACTATGAAAATTGTACATTCACACTGAAGGCATTAAAACTATGAATTAACACATGTGGAATTATATACTTAACAAAAAAGTGTGAAACAACTGAAAATGTCTTATATTCTACGTTCTTCAAAGTAGTCACCTTTTGCTTTGATGACTGCTTTGTACACTCTTGGCATTCTCTTGATGAGCTTCTAGAGGTAGTCACCAGGAATGGTCTTCCAACAATCTTGAAGGAGTTCCCAGAGATGCTTAGCACTTGTTGGCCCTTTTGCCTTCACTCTGCGGTCCAGCTCACCCCAAACCATCTCGATTGGGTTCAGGTCTGGTGACTGTGGAGGCCAGGTCATCTGGCGTAGCACCCCATCACTCTCCTTCTTGGTCAAATAGCCCTTACACAGCCTGGAGGTGTGTTTGGGGTCATTGTCCTGTTGAAAAATAAATGATGGTCCAACTAAACGCAAACCGGATGGAATAGCATGCCACTGCAAGATGCTGTGGTAGCCATGCTGGTCCAGTATGCCTTCAATTTTGAATAAATCCCCAGCAGTGTCACCAGCAAAGCTCGCTCTCTCTCTCCCTCCCAAAATTAAGAGACCACTGCAAAACGTTCAGTTTGTCTTCTTTTTCTTTTTATAGGTATATTTTTGAGTAAAATGTAAATTGTTCTTTTATTCTATAAACTACTGACAACATGTCTCCGAAGTTTCAAGCAATAAATTTTGTATTTATTTTCTGAAAATGAAAAATGGTCAAAAGAACAAAAAAATGCAGTGATTGCAGACCTCAAATAATGTTAAAAAAAGTTCATAATCATTTAGAAACAACAGTACTAATGTTTTAACTCAGGAAGAGTTCAGAAATCAATATTTTGTGGAATAACCATGATTTTTAATCACAGCCTTCATGTGTCTTGGCATGCTTTCCACCAGTCTTCACACTACTTTTGGGTGACCTTATGCCACTCCTGGTACAAAAATGTAAGCAGTTCTTCTTTGTTTGATGGCTTGTGACTATCCATCTTCCTCTTGATTACATTCCAGAGGATTTCAATGGGGTTCAGGTCTGGAGATTGGACTGGCCATGACAGGGATTTGATGTGGTTGTCCTTCATCCACACCTTGATTGACCTAGCTGTGTGGCATGGCGCATTGACCTGCTGGAAAAAACAGTCCTCAGAGTTTGGGAGCATCGGCTGAGCAGAAGGAATCACCTGTTTTTCCAGGATAACCTTGTATGTAGCTAGATTCATACATCCTTCGCAAAGAACAACCTGCCCAATTCCATTATGATTTTCCAGGTCAATACAAGTTCATAGACACCAAACATGTCTAGGTTCTTTTTTTATTTAAGTGGTGGAAAAACTTGTAACAAAAATTAAAACAAAAAAAGCGCCATATTCCAAGACCTGTAGCTTCTCCATTTTTTGTGATTTGGGGTTTTTATTGATACCATTTTGGTGTACATACGTTCTTTTGATCGCCCATTATTGCATTTTATTGCAATGTAGTGGCGACCAAAAAAAGTAATTCTAGTGTTTTGATTTTTTTTTCATTACGCTGTTTAGCAATCATGTTAATTCTCTTTTTAGATTGATTGGCCGATTCTGAATGCATCGATACCAAATATATGTGTTTTTTATATATTTTTTTTATTATTTTTTTTTAATAGTTTTAAAACTTTTTTTTTTTTAATCTTTGCAATGTTCAATAGTCTCCATGGGAGACTAGAAGCTGCAGTTGTCCGATTGGCTCTGCTAAATACAGGCGATGATCAGATCACCTATATGTAGCAGAAATGCTCAATTGCTATGCCACCGTGCGGCGCTCATAGTAATCTGGCTATGACAACCATAGAGGTCTGCTGGAGACCTCTGATTGTCACGCCAACCCATTGTCAGCCAGCGATCACGTGACGGGTCACCGATGTGCGGGATTTTCTGTGTGCTTGCTCGAAGCGCGAGTTAAATGTCGCTGTCAGAGATTGACAGCGGCATTTAACTAGTTAACAATCATGGGTGGATCACGATTCCACCCGCGGCTGTTAGAGGCACATGTCAGCTGTTTAAAACAGCTGACGTGCCGGGAAAGATGTGGGCTCAGCGCCAGAGCCCACATCAAAGGGAGGGAGTCCGACGTGGAGGTGTTACTAGGCCCAACGTTGGAAAGGGGTTAAAACTTTTTTTTTTTTCTTTAATAGTCTCCATAGGAGACTAGAAGCTGTGATCATCCGATCGCTTGTGCTACACAGAGCATGGCTTCAGCCTTTCTCTATGTAGCTAAAATAATCACTTGCTATGAGCGCCAACAGCTGGGCAATATCTGGCAATGACAACCACAGAGGCCTCCTGCAGACCCCGGGTTGTCATGCCAACCCATTTGCGACCTGCAGTCATGTGACACGGGCTAGATTCATGACGTGCTTCCAACGCAGTCGTGTTAAATGCCACTGTCAGAGATTGACGGGCATTTAACATGTTAACAGTCGCAAGTCGATCGCAATTCAGCCCTTGGCTGTTAGGGGCACGTGTCAGCTGTTCAAATCAGCTGACATGTGCAGGACAAGTTGCGGGCTCATCACTGGAGCCCACAGCAAACGGGGAGCACACCGTAGATAACTGTACGTCTAAGATGGGAAAGGGGTTAACAGTCGCCTCCCCCTTAGCACTTTATGGGTCAGTTGCTGCATTGATCCCCAAATTATGCTTGGAATTCTTTTTGTATTCGTTTTCAGTTAACTAGAAAAAAACAATTTCTATGTTTCAATTTTGTAATCATTAATTGCATTCTGTCATAGTTGCTTGAACTTTGGTCTTTTGTAGAACCGTTTTGTATTAAATATTCTACTTTACCAGTGTGGAAAGATGGCAGATACGGAAAGCTGTGCTCTCTATTTACCGGCCCTGGAAGATCTTGCTGGTGGTGAGTCATTACATCTTTTCTCATGTTTATACTCTTTTTATACAACACATGGTTGAGCTCTGCTTGTATACAGTTGTGCTCAAACGTGTACATACCCCGGCTGAATTTTTGCTTTCTTGGCCTTTTTTCAGAGAATATGAATGATAACACCAAAACTTTTTCTCCACTCATAGTTAGTGGTTGGGTGAAGCCATTTATTGTCAAACTACTGTGTTTTCTAAAATCATAATGACAACCCAAAACATCAAAATGACCCTGATTAACCCCTTCCCGACATGTGACGGAATAGTACGTCACATGTCGGGACCCCCGCTTTGATGTGCGCTCCGGCGGTGAGCGCACATCAAAGTCGCGACATGTCAGCTGTTTTTTACAGCTGACATGTGCGCGCAATAGCGGCGGGTGAAATCGCGATCACCCGCCGCTATTAACTAGTTAAATGCCGCTGTCAAACGCAGACAGCGGCATTTAACTACCGCATCCGGCCGTGCGGCCGGATATGAGCGCATCGCCGACCCCTGTCACATGATCGGGGGTCGGCGATGCTCCTCCATTGTAACCATAGAGGTCCTTGAGACCTCTATGGTTACTGATTGCCGGTGGCTGTGAGCGCCCCCCTGTGGTCGGCGCTCACAGCACACCTGCAATTCTGCTATATAGCAGCGATCTGATGATCGCTGTTATGTAGCAGAGCCGATCGGGCTGTGCCTGCTTCTAGCCTCCCATGGAGGCTATAGAAGCATGGCAAAAGTAAAAAAAAAAAGTTTTTAAAAATGTGAAAAAAATAAAAAAAACATAAAAGTTTAAATCACCCCCCTTTCGCCCCAATCAAAATAAATCAATAAAAAAAAAAAAAAACCTACACATATTTGGTATCGCCGCGTTCAGAATCGCCCGATCTATCAATTAAAAAAAAGCATTAACCTGATCGCTAAATGGCGTAATGAGAAAAAAATTCGAAACGCCAGATTTACGTTTTTTTGGTCGCCACGACATTGCATTAAAATGCAATAACGGGCGATCAAAAGAACGTATCTACACCAAAATGCTATCATTAAAAACGCCAGCTCGGCACGCAAAAAATAAGCCCTCACCTGACCCCAGATCACGAAAAATGGAGACGCTACGAGTATCGGAAAATGGCGCAATTTTGTTTTGTTTTGTTTTTTGCAAAGTTTGGAATTTTTTTTCACCACTTAGGTGAAAAATAACCTAGTCATGTTAGGTGTCTATGAACTCGTAGTGACCTGGAGAATCATAATGGCAGGTCAGTTTTAGCATTTAGTGAACCTAGCAAAATAGGCAAGCAAAAAACTAGTGTGGGACTGCACTTTTTTTGCAATTTCACTGCACTTGGAATTTTTTTCCCGTTTTCTAGTACACGACATGCTAAAACCAATGATGTCGTTCAAAAGTACAACTCGTCCCGCAAAAAATAAGCCCTCACATGGCCAAATTGACGGAAAAATAAAAAAGTTATGGCTCTGGGAAGGAGGGGAGCGAAAAACGAAAACGGAAAAACGGAAAAAGCTCCGGGGGTGAAGGGGTTAAAAGTTCACATACCCTGGTGATTTTGGCCTGATAACATGCACAGAAGTTGACACAAATGGATTTGAGTGGCTATTAATGGTAACATCCACACCTGTGGCCTGTTGGCTTGTAATCACTGTGTATGCATACAAGCTGAGTGAGTTTATGGGATTCAGACAGACTCTAGCATCTTTGATCCAGCCACTGATGTTTCTGAATTGTGAGTCTTGGGGAAAGCAAAAGCATTGTCAACGGATCTACGGGAAAACCTATTTGAACTGTATAAAACAGGAACGGGATACAAAAAGATATCCAAGGAATTGATAATGTCAGTTAGCAGCATTCAAACTGTGATTAACAAATGGATAACGATGGGCTCTGTAAAAACAAAACCACGGTCAGGTAGGCAAACAAAAATGTCGTCCATAACTACCAGGATAATTGTTCAGAGTGCAAAGAAAAACCCACAAATAACATCAGCTGAAATACAGGACTCTGAAAACTAGCGGTGTGGCTGTTTCAAGATGCACAATAAGGAGACACTTGAAGACAAATGGGCTGCATGGTCGAGTCGCCAGAAGAAAGACATTACTGTGCAGATGCTAAGTATCTTGCCTACAATACGCAAAACAGCACAGAGACAAGCCTCAAAACTTCTGGAACAAGGTAATCTGGAGTGATGAGACCACAATTGAACTTTTTGGTCACAACCATAAACGTTACATTTGGAGAGAGGTCAATAAGGCCTATGATGAAAGGGACACCATTCCTATTGTAAAGCACAGAGGTGGATCGCTGATGTGTGAGCTACATTGTCACAGGAAACTTGGTCAAAGTTGAAGGAAAGATGAATGCAGCGTGTTATCAGCAAATACTGGTGGCAAAATTGCACTCATCAGCCCGGAAGCTGCACATGGGACGTACTTGGACGTTCCAACATGACAACAATCCAAAACACAAGGCCAAGTTGACCTGTCATTGGCTACAGCAGAACAAAGTGAAAGTTCTGAAATGGCCATCTCAGTCTCCTGACCTCATTATCATTGAGCCACTGTGGGGAGATCTCAAGTGCGTAGCTCATGCTAGACAGCCCAGAAATTTACAAGAACTGGAGGCTTTTTTCCAAGAAGAGTGGGCAGCTTTACCATCTGAGAAAATAACCTCATTCACAACTACCACAAAAGTCTTCAAGCTGTCATTGATGTTAGAGGGGGCAATACACAGTATTAAGAAATGGGGTATGTAAACTTTTGATCAGGGTCATTTGGATGTTTTGGGTTGTCATTATGATTTAAAAAAAGAAAAAACACAGTAGTTTGACAATAAATGGCTTCACCCAACCACTAACCATGAGTGGAGAAAAAGTTTTGGTGTTATCATACATATTCTCTGAAAAATGCCAAGAAAGCAAAAATTCTGCCGGGGTATGTAAACTTTTGAGTACAACTGTATGTTGTCTAGTTATTACATTAAAAAAGTGTGGCTAAAATTAACACATTGAATGCCACTATCACCAAAGTTTGTTGTTTTTTTTTGTCTATAGTTTTAGAATGTGGATTGAAAAGGAATTATGCAGAAGTCCTTGTTAAGGTTGTGGATTGCCCTGATCTTACATTGGAACCATTTGGATTCCCTGTGAAAGGTAATTTAAATTATTGTGTCATATAGAAGATATTTACCTTTTTGTTCCAGATTCTTTTACCAGTTATTAAATTACCAAAGTACCAGGATAAAAAAAAATCCAAAAAGCATTTGAGCTGAAGAGCCTTGTATTGCATAGATTGGGACACACTAATCACTTGGAAATAAACCTGCATGGAGTCAGCAGTTTTACTGATCCTAGCAGAAATCACCTACTCTAGTGCCCATGACTGTGTAGACTAAGTAGCACTAGAACATTAATTACTGTGCCAACCACTTAGAATAACCAGCGTGCTACAGCCAGAGTACTGCTGTCGCTTGCTGCACCCAGTAGTGCAGTGTAGCAGCTTCATTTACAGGAAAGAAGGTCGTGTTCAAGGGGGTACACTGAATTGCAGGCTGTGCGGGCTAAGGGAATACCACCACTGTCAATAAGAAGAGAGGGAAGGGGAAATATGCCACACAAAAGAAAACTCCAACTGAGCAGTGCACTGTGTTCCTTGGGCACACAAATGTGTATCAAGCACCCTAATTTGCATAATATGAATAAAGCTGTTATTGTGAATTACTGAGCAAGCTGCAAACAAGTTTAAGGTGTGATGTTTAGAAGAGTAACGTTCAATGAAAGGGTATGTAGTCCGTTAGGAATGCAATTTGGGGCTGACAGACACACTTTAAAGGGACTTTCCAGTTTTCTGTCAATTTAAGCTGGCAGTAGGATTGAGAAACCAATTGACGTCTCATGCCAAATTCCAAAGGGTCTGCTAAAAATGTTATGCCTTTGTGAACAGTACAGTGCCTCCTTTCTACATATTTTTGGTGATGAATAGGATATATGTAGAATGTTAGACACAAAGCTGTAAAAGTATCAATGAACCATATGTATACATATTGGGACAGATTTACTAATCCTGTCTAATTTTTAGACAGTCTATACACTTAGATTAGACAGTATTACAATGCGGCAGTCATTCATTAGCATTATTCATTAACCCTAGAACGAATACCTGGGGCCTCGCAGGCCTGCCAGGTTACTTGTTTTCTATTTTCTGTAAAAGTACTTTAGTTAGAATTTTGAAAATCTAGGTAATCCTCAGGTATATAGTTGTTAGTAATTTCCAGTTATTCATATATTTTTATGTTACAGACATTTCGGTATAACAACCTTTTTTTGGGACTACCCCATATTCACGCACCTGGGGCCTTTTAGGCCTGTGTGCAAATAACACGGAATAACTCCAATAAAAATACTTTTCAAAATTTATTTTACAATTGCAAGGTAAGGATGCATTCCCACTAGCGCTGGGGTCCGCCAGGAGGGGATCCGTAATGGATCTGACCTCCTGGTGACCCCAGCTAAGGCTGGCGGAATCCCGCCATTCCGGCAGCCTTAGCTGGAGTTACCAGGAGTTCAGATCCATTATGGAACCCCTTCTGGCGAACCCCAGCGCTACTGGGAACACAGCCTAAGATGTGTATATTTCAAAACATAATTATGTGCATAAAACAACAAAAAAGTAAGTAAACGGGCACGCCAAATATAGGCATTCTATATGCAATTTTTTTATGAAAACATTTTTTTCATAAATGAAAACTATGTGCATCAATAGATTTGAGGGTATTCGGAGATGCCTTCATTTTGATGAAAAGAGAACTCGCCCTGTGAGGTTGACAACCGATAAATTAGCCCCTATTAGCTATATCTGGAATCTTTTTATCAAGAACTGTACAAAGCTTTACCATTCCAGTGATAATGTGACAGTGGACGAGCAACTTCTTGCCTTTAGGGGACATTGCAAATTCATTCAGTATATGCCCAGTAAGCCAGCTAAGTATGGCATAACAATTTTCTGGATGTGCGATTCAGCAAGCTATTATGGGATGAATGGTCTGATTTACTGTGGCAAAGAAGCTGATGCTCCAGTCCAGAAAGACCTATGTTCCGACATAGTAAAAACACTTGCTCTATCAATTTTCAATTCAGGAAAAAATATTACAATGGATAATTACTTTACCAATTTTGAAATGGCCAACTTTTTGCTTCAAAAGCAACTTACACTTGTTGGTACTATAAGGCCAAACCGCCGCGAAATTCCTCCAATCATGAAGCACAATGCACAGCGAACAATCTACGAGAGTGTATTCGGTTTCTGCAATCAAGCAACAATGGTGTCTTATAAAGCCAAGAAAGAAAAATCCGTGATATTACTGAGTACAATGCATCATGATGGAAGTATTGACACCAATGACAGGAAAAAAAAACCTGAAATCATACTGCATTATAATAAGACAAAAGGAGGTGTCGACAAGATGGACGAAATGATTGGAGAGTATTTGTACAAAAGGCAGACTAAACGTTGGCCTGTTGCCCTTTTTTCCAATATCCTTGATGTGTCAGCCCTCAATAGCTACATTGTTTATTGTCAAACTAATCCAGAATTCCATGCCAACAGGAAAGACAAGAGATGTCTATTTTTGACAGAACTTTGTTATGAACTTTTGATGCCTACTATGATGGAGAGAAGCAGCATGATATGCTTATCAAGGCAAATTACGGAGGCAATGATCCGATGTGGAATACGCTTTCTGGAACATCCAGAGCAAAGAGAAAAAAAAGAAAGCGCTGCTATATTTGTCCAGCAAAGAAGGAAAGAAAATCGGAGCGTTTCTGTTCTACTTGCAGACAAAATGTATGCAAGGAACATTCAGCCGAAAAAATAATATGCAAGAATTGTCGGGGGAATATGTAAAGTTACAAATAAATATTCCTGCACCAAGTTTGCTACAACCAAAAAATGTTTTCATAAAAAAATTGCATATAGTATGCCTATATTTGGCGTGCCCGTTTACTTACTTTTTTGTTGTTTTATGCACATAATTATGTTTTGAAATATACACATCTTAGGCTGTGTTCCCAGTAGCGCTGGGGTTCGCCAGAAGGGGATCCATAATGGATCTGAACTCCTGGTAACTCCAGGATTCCGTCATCCTTAGCTGGGGTCACCAGGAGGTCAGATCCATTACGGATACCCTCCTGGCGGACCCCAGCGCTAGTTGGAATGCATCCTTACCTTGCAATTGTAAAATACATTTTGAAAAGTATTTTTATTTGAGTTATTCCGTGTTATTTGCACACAGGCCTAAAAGGCCCCAGGTGCGTGAATATGGGGCAGTCCCCAAAAAAGGTTCTTATACCGAAATGCCTATAACATAAAAATATATGAACAACTGGAAATTACTAACAACTATATACCTGAGGAATACCTACAGTTTCAAAATTCTAACTAAAGTAATTTTACAGAAAATAGAAAAACAAGTAACCTGGCAGGCCTGCGAGGCCCCAGGTATGCGTCCGCCAGCCTTAGCTGGGGTCACCAGGAGGTCAGGTCCATTACGGAATCCCATCCTGGCGTACCCCTGCGCTAGTGGGAATGCATCCTTACTTTGCAATAAACTTTGAAAAGTATTTTTATTTGAGTTATTCCATGATAATTGTAAACAGGCCTAAAAGGCCCCAGGTGCGTGAATGTGTAGATTTCTATGGGTATGCGTTCTAGGGTTAAATTATGAGTCCTTCATTCTTTGATAAACTTTGTGTATTAGGCTATGTTCACACGATCCTTTTTTTGATCCTTTTTTTTTTTCAGGTCCTTTTTCCATGCAGGGTACAGTCCAATGTTACTCTATGGAAAACAAAAACCACTGTGCCCACTATCCTTTTTTTCTCAGGCAAATCCGCGAGGATTTGCCTGCAGAAAAAAAGAAGTACCATGTCACTTCTTTCTGTGGATTCAGCTCCTGTTTTCAACAGGCACCAATAGGAAAGTGCTGTTGAAAACCCGCAGAGGAATCTGCAGAAGAAACTGCAGGAAAATCAGCAGTGCAGTTTTGCACTGCGGGTTTTCCAAATCAGGACCTGAAAAAAAAAAAGGATCAAAAAAAGGATCGTGTGAACATGGCCTAAGACTGTCTAGTTTATATTTATACCCCTCATTAGTTGGCTTATTAGTGGCACTAAAATAATTGGTTGCACAGAGTAGCATCCCAGCCATAAAAAGCCATGACACTATACCACTTAACCCCTTCATGACCTTGGGATTTTCCGTTTTTCCGTGTTCGTTTTTCACTCCCCTCTTTCCCAAAGCCATAACTTTTTTATTTTTCCGTCAATATGGCCATGTGAGGGCTTATTTTTTGCGAAACAAGTTGTACTTTTGAACGACATCATTGGTTTTAGCATGTCATGTACTAGAAAACGGGGAAAAAAATTCCAAGTGGAGTGAAATTGCAAAAAAAGTGCAGTCTCACACTTGTTTTTTGTTTGGCTTTTTTGCAAGGTTCACTAAATGCTAAAACTGACCTGCCATTATGATTCTCCAGGTCATTACGAGTTCATAGACACCTAACATGACTTGGTTATTTTTTATCTAATTGGTGAAAAAAAATTCCAAACTTTGCTAAAAAAGAAAAAATTGCGCCATTTTCCGATACTCGTAGCGTCTCCATTTTTCATGATCTGGGGTCGGTTGAGGGCTTATTTTTTGCGTGCCGAGCTGGCGTTTTTAATGATACCATTTCGGAGCAGTTACGTTCTTTTGATCGCCCGTTATTGCATTTTAATGCAATGTCGCGGCGACCAAAAAAACGTAATTCTGGCTTCAAATTTTTTTCTCGCTACGCTGTTTAGCGATCAGGTTAATGCTTTTTTTTATTGATAGATCAGGCGATTGTGAACTCGGCGATACCAAATATGTGTAGGTTTGATTTTTTTTTTATTGATTTATTTTGAATGGGGCTAAAGGGGGGTGATTTAAACTTTTTACATTTTTTTTTTTTTTTTTTTTTTCCATAGGAGGCTAGAAGCTGGCACAACTCGATCACCTCTGCTACATAGCAGCGATCATCAGATCGCTGCTATGCAGCAGAAATGCAGGTGTGCTATGAGCGCCGACCACAGGGTGGCGCTCACAGCTACCTGGGATCAGTAACCATAGAGGTCTCAAGAACCTCTATGGTTACTATAGATAAGCATCGCTGACCCCCGATCATGTGACGGGGGTCAGCGATGCGCTCATGCCCGTCCGGAAGCGCCGGTTAAATGCCACTGTCAGTGTTTGACAGCGGCATTTAACTAGTTAATAGCGGCTGGTGAAACGCGATTTCACCCGCCGCTATTGCGGGCACATGTCAGCTGTTCAAAACAGCTGACATGTCCCGGCTTTGATGCGGGCTCACCGCCTGAGCCCGCATCAAAGCGGGGGTTCTGAACTCGGACATACTATCCCGTCCGAGGTCAGAAAGGGGTTTAAAGAGGTTGTCTAGGCATGGGTTCAAGTCACTCTGTGACTGCAAATTTGTGAATCCTCACAGCACCCGCTCATTGTTAGGATTCGCTGCTGCCAGGAGCTGGTGGTCATGTGACCTCAAGTATGCAATTTACATGTGTCCGGCCTCGCTCAATTCACTTATGTTGAGCAAGGCCGCACACTTCTAGTCGGCACATGACTGCATGTATGTAAAGTTCAGTCACACACCCAGCGTTGGCACTGGAGAATCCTGACTGTGCCCAGTGCGCGTTGTGAGGATTCACAAGTTTGCAGTCACATAGTTACTGTAGACTTGAATCCAAACCCTGGGCAACTCTTTTAAACAATAACCTCTTGCAAAGGGAGGTGCAAAAAATGTCCAAAACACCTAATGAATGAGGTGCAAGGTGACAGTTTTGTGCCAATGACGTAGGAGTTCTGGTGCATATAGCTTTGTAATCCTCGCCATAATGTACCAACTCCTAGACTGTTTGTAATATTTACAGGTTTATGTGGAAAGGCAAGAATTGTAGACGTTGGAGGTGTTCCATACTTGGTGCCCACAGCATGCCTTGATAAAGTATGTTCTGTTTTTGTTTATTTTTTATGTCTTACTAATGCATGTAAATTCTTTTAAAATTCTAAAAAAATTGTTCTGCTCTGTACCAATACACACACATACTGGGAGTCATCTGCTTCTCAGAGGTACCAAGAAGTGTGCCTCAGATTAGTTACATAGTACTAATCACCCTCATGCCCCACAATTTAGTCCATACTATTGTAGCCCACAGATTTCTAGATAAAATAGAAGTGCCCTCTTTCTTGAGCCCCATAACAGCTTGCCAAGATATTCTTCAAACCTAAATGTTCTTTACAGTTAAATACTCAAAGTAGTTTAACTTTTCATTATGTCCTGATAATCTGTATTACCTTTTATACTTGTATTGAAGATTTATAACATGAATACTGTAGCAAAGAAGATTGATCTACCCGGAGCCTACCTACTAGGTGCTGGAGCGTCTTCTCATAACAGTGTGGGCATGAACGCTGAGGTTGGTAAATCCTCTGCAAGTTTTTATCTGACTAGTGTTTTATAGACGTTCCGCACTAGCCAAATCCTTAAAATAGAAAAGAATGGTATAATGCATTTGTTCACGTTACTCTAGGATGGATTTTTTTTGCTATTATCAAAAATGTGTTTTACTCTGCAGTTAAAGGGAATCTGTCACCCCAAAAATCATATATGAGATAAGGCCACCAGCATCAGGGGCTTATCTACAGCATTCTGTAATGCTGTAGATAAGCCCCCGATGTATTCTGAAAGGTAAGAAAAAACAGGTTATATTATACTCACCCAGGGGCGGTCCCGCTGCGATCCTGGTCTGGCGCCTCCGATTTTCATACGGCTCCGGCGCAGGTGTACTGATTTGCCCTGTTGAGGTCAGAGCAAAGTACTGCAGTGCGCAGGTGCTGGGCCTCCTTGACCTTTCCTGGTGCCTGCGCACTGCAGTTCTTTGCTCTGCCCTCAACAGGGCAGACAAAGTACGCCTGCACCAGAGCCGCAGCGTGAAGACAAGAAGAGGACTTCATCGTAAGAAGATGGGAGGCCCCGGGCCAGACTGCGACACCCATCCTACTGGGACCACCCCTGGCTGAGTATAATCTAACCTTTTTTTTCCTCATCTTTCAGAATGCTGTAGATAAGCCCCTGATGCCGGTTGCCTTATCTCATATACGATTTTTGGGTTGACAGATTCCCTTTAAGTTTGACCCTGGCAAAAACATTATGTAGGCTGTGCTGGATCAGCATTGTAGTTCACCCAAGGTGGTCCCATGTGGTATGCAGCGAACTACTACACAATAAAGGGCTAGGCTGGCCACACACTTGAAAAAAAGCCATCTTGCAGAGAGCAGTCTAACCAACAGCTATTTCTTTGTGTCCACATACACATGTGCTCTCAACTCGGCCATGTATTCACAATAGGAAAAAAAATGCTGCCAGACCCCCTGGTGATGGTTTATGTACCATAAAAACAAAGGATTCAACATGTTGAAATCTAGCAACCCTATGCTTTCCCAGTACATCTGCTGCCTGGGAGTCAGCCAATTCTAATAGATTGGCGAGTATTGCTCAGGTAAATCTAATGTGTATGGTCACCTTTTAATCAATCACCTTTCATTGTAAAGGTAACACCTGTAATATGTCAGTCCCAAACATAAGCCCCCTGGAGTAAAATGTGCATTTTCCACAAATTAAAGCCTATGTTAGTGATGAGCTCACTTCTATTGCAATGGTATTAGACAAAAATAATAGATGCTACAGATATATAGTGGCAACCAAAAAAGACAAAGTGTATGCAGACAAAATTGGGATCAACACACTGAATCCAAGTTCAAACAAATAACATCTTTATTTAGGAAAACATCACACAAAGACATAAAAACATGCTTAAAAACACCCCCTAAAAAATGTGACCTGGGGTAACGGGTCCATACAAGTAGTAAATGAATGTTATAACATAACACATAGCCTTAAACAACCAATGTATAGATCATAAAAACCATAGTGACCAGCATGTGGACGTTATATGGTGCTATATAATATAACAAACCAAATGTTACACCCTCAATGTTCTGTGCCCCACAGCAAGAAATCCAAAAATAGGGTGGCACATAATGCACCTAAAGGCATGTTGAACACAGCATGGATAACCAAACCCTAAAGTTCAGGTCCCCTGTATGCTCTATCAACCCACCCTGCCTAGCACCCAGGTGGTAAAAGGGCTCCTAGCAGCGCTGGTTATGTAGATTTATGAAAGGCTATGTCATAGTTGTGACCAAATATATATAGTGTGTGCAATATATATTTTATTATAGCAAAGACTTTCTTTGCAGATGATATTTTCTATAAAAGCAGAAAGTGCAACTTCACCTGCAGTGAATTGTAATTATATGGCCAGCGTCAATCCTACAGATAATGGCTGTCTTTTGGAGAAATACAAGGAAAAGTACAGCGACTATGACTTTGGGCTTCTATCAAACCTGTATGCCTCTGAGGGCAAGCCAGGAAAGGTAAATTTTAACATGGGACATGTCAGTGTTAGCAATTTATTAACATACCTCACCCTCCAACAGACATCTGGTATAAAAGTCCATTATGTACCCATGGAAAGATAAATCTGTTTGATATCTTCATTAAAGGGAACCTATCACCCCGTTTTTTCAGTATGAGATAAAAATACCATTAAATAGGGCCTGAGCTGTGCATTACAACAGTGTATTTTGTGTACCCCGATTCCCCACCTATGCTGCCGAAATACGTTACCAAAGTCGCCGTTTTCGCCTGTCAATCAAGGTGGTCAGGTCAAATGGGCGTGGTGAAATCGCTTCTTCTCCCCCAGATCTTGCTCATCTTTCCGTTGGTGGCGTAGTGGTTTATGCATGCCCAACAGGGGAATCCACTGCACAGGTGAAGAAAAAGAGCGTGATCTGCGCTATTCACCACTTTTTCGCTGGCGGCGGCCATCTTCCTGAGGCCGCGCGTGCGCAGATGGAGCGCTCTGCTGCCCGGGGCTTCAGGAAAATGGCCGCGGGATGCCGCGCATGCGCAGATGGGGATTGCGGTGGCCATTTTCCTGAAGCCGAGATGCGAACTTGGCCTAGGACTGAGCCCTGCGGAACTCTGATAGTAAGGGGACGAGGAGAGGAAGAGGAGCCGGTAAAAGATACAGTGAAGGAGTGGTCAGAGAGGTAGGAGGAGAACCAGGAGAGGGCTGTGTCCTTGAGGCCTATGGAGCGGAGCATAGTGAGAAGGAGCTGGTGATCCACAGTGTCGAATGCTGCGGAGAGATCCAGGAGAATCAGCAGAGCGCAATGACCCTTTGGATTTAGCTGTTATTAGATCATTAGAGACTTCAGTGAGGGCAGTTACAGTGGAGTGTAAATAGCGGAAACCAGATTGTAAGTGGTCGAGAAGAGAGTTATCCGAGAGATAGCGGATTAGACGGGAGTGGACCAAGCGTTCCAGGAGTTTAGAGATGAAGGAAAGGTTAGAGACAGGTCTGTAGTTAGCAGTGCAGTTCTGGTCCAAGGGTGTTTTCTCATAGCACTCGGCCGTGTTGTGTGGTAGAGTGACTCCGGCCTTACTCTGCAATGTCTGATATTATTTGTACTTGTAATCTCTGATTTGTAAAGTGCTATGGAATATGTTGGTGCTATATAAATAAAATTATTAACAACATTACTGATGCCGAATGAAAGAAAATTTAGTTTTAATATGAAGGTGAATTTTATATTCCTTTAACTAAACTAAATGTATTTAAAGGTAATTGAAGTCAAAGTAAAGAGACGTACTGGTAAAGATAACTTTGTGAGCTGTATGAGAAAATCCTTAAAGGCACAATATGGAGACAAATCTGTTGGCATGGGAGGTTCATTCATTATACAGGAAGGGAAAGCAAAGCTCCATATAATGGTGAGACGTGTCTTTGTTTTATTTTCCTCTTTATTAATAATTTTTTTCCCCCCTTTTCGGATGTTTTGTAAAAATTTGTTCTTGTCGTGATAAAAATAAGATGGGCTTCCATGGCCTGACCTCCCAGGGGTCAGTACTATGTCTCCACTGCTGCTCTAGTGACTGTGTACAGGCTGCAGCAGTGACCTCATGTTGACAGCGCTGCAGCCGATCACTGAGTTCAGTAGCTCATTAAATTTACAGCAGCAGAGCCACTGAGCTCAGTAATGGACTATATTGTTGTAAACATGATGTCAATGCGGCAGACTGTACATAATTAAAGTAACAGCGATATGTCTAGGCAATTATGAATTTGTACAAAAAGTTCAAAGGGGAAAACCCCTTTAATCATTTGGCACACTTCTCTGTTGTGGTTTCATCCATACTTTAAAGGGTTGTCTGGTCTTAAGCTACAGGCACATAAGATGCCAGTATTCACAAGTCTGTAGTCAGAGTAACTGCATACTTGTGAATACTTGCATCTCATGTGCTATGAGGATTTGCTAAGAGCTGTGACCGCAACTATGGGCATAAACTCTCTTAATTCAGGTGTAGTGAGCAATGCTGTATACAGTCTGGTTGGAATGTGGCTGGAAGTATGCAAATTGCATGGTTGCGGTCACATGACCACCTACACCCTCCACCGGACAATCCTCGCAGTGCACATGATGTAGGGAATTCACAAGTCTGCAGTTACAGTGTGATTGCAGAATTATAGCTTAAGACCAGACAACCCCTTTACGTGGCAGAATGTTTTATTTTATTGTAGACTGTTGTATAAGGGTTTTTGTTTTTTTTTTCTTTTATTGTGTTTTGACCAGATCGATTTTGTTCTTAAAAATGCCAAACATTATTTGGAGTGTAATGGAAAAATGTACAAAACATTAATTCTGGCATTGATTTTTGAGTTTTGCATTCACATATCTCACCCCACTTTGCAGTAAACCTAACCTGTGTAATTACAAAGATACTTGATATTTAAAGGGAAGATGTGGGACTTGAGAAAAAAAGGCATGTAGTTGCTAACTAAAGCAACTACCTGTCTGTTGTATTCCAGGCTATTCCAGTTGATCGGGCAGGACTACTGGTGTCATGCTGATTGACAACTAGCTGTACGCTGCATAAATGGGGGAAGCCGGCTGTTGATCAGCATGACACTAGTTAGGCTAGTTTCACATTTGCGGTAGAATCCGCAGCGTTTAATCCGCCACCTGAAACGCACGATAAACCGCATGCAAACGCAGCGGTTTTTTTGGACGTGTAAAGTAACGCATGCGGTTAAAAAAAGCGGCATTTTCACACTTTTTCATGCGTTTGCGTTTTCTGTGCGCATGGTGGAAAATTTAACAGGAGAAAAATCTAGATAACCAGACACCACCAATGGGACTACAGTGGGCATGTATTATGGGATATCTATATATAGACCCTTGAACTGCTGAAATCTACAGATTTTCCTACTGTATCCTGTGTCATGATGGATCTTCGCATTGAGAGCTTTTATTTCATCCTGGATTTAAGCATCAAGCTGTTTCTTGCCTGTGCGTTTGCTTCGGAGCAACAAAGAAATAGAGAACGACAGAGAAGGACACGGCATCAGTGTTTTTGGAGACACCCCATTATTGAACTCCGGGAGAGCCGTGGAGCCTATCACACGCTATATGGCGAGCTTAATGCCAACCCGGACAAATTCCTGGAATATACCAGGATGTCTCAAGAGTCTTTTTGGGATTTGCTTGGTCGTGTCCAAGAAGCCATCCGGAGACAGGACACCCAGCTCCGTAGAGCGATTCCTGCAGAGGAACGTCTCCTGGTCACATTAAGGTACGTAATAATTCTAAACAAATGCCAGTCATAATTATTGTTGGTCTGCCATGTATTTGTATTTTCCTTTATGTGTTTAGCTAAACACCACCATAAATAGAATTGTTAGTAATTTTTTTTATTTTATTTCAGATTCCTGGCTACTGGAGAGAGCTTATCATCGCTCCACTTTCAGTACAGGCTTGGAATTTCCACCTTGTCTGGAATAGTTGCGGACACCTGCCGGGCTTTGTGGAACGTTCTCCGGGATGAATTTATCGCCCTACCCACCGCGGACATGTGGATTGAAATTGCCAATAGTGTGTGTGATTTCCTCAACTGTTTGGGAGCAGTGGATGGAAAGCACATACGCATTATCAAACCCGCCAGAACTGGATCGGACTACTTCAAAAAATATTTTTCTGTGGCGCTCATGGCAATAGCAGATGCGGACTGTCGCTTTATCGCCGTGGACATTGGCGAGCTTTCGGCCGTGGCAATGACTTCCAGACTTTCAAGAACTCGGATATGGGCCGACGTGTGTATGGCAAAAATTTTAATTTTTCCCTGCCATGACCTCTCCCCAACACTCAAGGCCCACCGATGCCATTTGTTATGGTTGGGGATGAGGCCTTTCAGATGTGTGAACCTACTGAAGCCAAATTCCAGTCGGGACTTGAACCACACTAAAAGGATTTATAACTACAGACTGACCAGGGCCCAAAGAACAGTGGAATGTACCTTTGGGCTTCTCGTCTCAAAATGGCGCATTCTTGGGACAGCCATTAATCTGAAAATGGAGACGACAGATGAGGTGGTCAAAGCCTGTGTGGTTCTCCACAATTACATAATGGCTAAGGAGCGACCCAACATTGAACTGGATGAACCAGTTGCAAACCCATTGCCAGATTACCAGCATCACCCACTGCGGTCAACTGTTGAACTTGGCCACATGCGGGACCAATTTGCTGCCTATTTTGTTTCTGACATCGGACGTGTGGCATGGCAAGATAGTATTGTGTAAAATGTGCTGTTGGGTTTGGGTCTGTACCAGTTATGTTTTAAATGTTACTAATATTTGTTGTTAATAAACAACGTGTTTTGATACCTGTACCGAGTCTCCTATGTCTTTCCTCTAAAAACCACTTAGGTTGCTAGTGGTAAGGTAGTTGATGTCATTACATCCTGATTCTGTTCTGCAGTATCTATTGGACGCAGACTGAAGAGACGATGGAGGTATAATACAAAGCAGATCTATACTCACCAAGTCATGTGTGAGAAATAATGACTTCATGAGCACAAAACCCAGCCTCATGAATTCACTATTTCTGACACCTGTCCAGGTGAGTATAGATATGCCTTGTATGACCTCCATCGTCTCTTCAGTTTGTATGAAATAGATTAAGTAGACTGAAGAGAAAATGAAGGTTATACAAGGCAGTTCTCTACTCACCAGGTCAGGTGTCATAAATAATAAGTTTTTTGACACATGACCTGTTGAGTATAGTTCTGCTTTGTATTACCGCCATTGTCTCTTCAGTCTGCGACACAGATTAAGTGAGCCCCCGTGGGCTCATTTGTTGTGGCCTGGTCATGGTGGCCGTCCTGTCAGGGTCCGTGTGCCACTGCATGGTTGTGCTGGGGGGAAGGCCATGCCAGGCTCCGGCTGCTGCTGCATGGTGGTGGTGGGGAAGGCCATGCCAGGGTCAGGCTGCTGCTGCATGGTGTTGCTGAAAAGCATGCCAGGATCCGGGTGCTGCTGCTCCATCTGGGACCTGGTGATGGTGGCCGACCTGTCCTGATCTAGGTGCTGCTGCATGGTGGTGGCAGTGGAGGATGTCCAAACAGGAGCAGCAGTTGGCATGGTGGTGGCGGTGGGCTGTCCAACAGCACTTGGCATGGTGGTGGCACTGTAGTGGTGTCTTGCAGAGCTTGGAATGATGGTGGCCGTGCAGTGGTATGCAGCAGAGCTCAGCATTGAGGTCAAGCGTGACGGTGTTGGCACAGGTGGAAATGCCACGACTGGCTGCTGAAAATACCGACTCTGCTGCATAGCCTGCACGTAAGCAGCATTGCAGGCCTGCATGACACTAAGCTGGAGATCAGGAGTAAGGTGTTCTGACATGCCCTTCTCTATTTGATTGAAAAAATGATGTGCTGGCCTCTGGAGGTCGGCTTTCACTTGGTCAAGGCTTCTGGTGACATCCTGGATAAGTGTATTCATATGGCTTATGGCACTATCCAGTATGTCTCCCATCGCCTTGAGTCCATCATGAAAGACCGAGCTCAAGTGCAAATACTCGGGCATGAGTGACCTTTCCGAGGCCCTCTGATGCTGCCGGGAAGAGCCCCCCCCAAAAAAGAGGCAGAGGACTGGGACAGGGGAACACCTGATGGACCAGCTTCCTGGTCTCCAGTCTGTGTTGCAGGCCCACTTGCTGCAACTCTGCTGGATGGCTGGGACGGGTCCGTGGCTGTTTGATGAAGGACCGCTCCAGAACCAGGGTCAAGAGTGCTGCTCCATGTGCTGTGAAAAAAAGAAAAAAAATTAGTACCAAACATTTACAATAGTAAAAGCGCCAACTCCTGTGGAATAGAAAAATACAGATTAGGCAATACAACACAACTCAATACACCACAAAAAATACTTACGTTCTCTGGACAAGGACCGGTCTTAAAAATGCCAGGATGCGGTGATATTTATATTTTCGGATCCTTGCTCCAAAACCACTAGGAACCCGGCTCTCTTGATAAAGGTCCTTGTTGAAGCGATCCTTCATCGAACGCCAACGTGTTCTGACTTTGAGCACTATTGAAAAAAAAAATTATGATTAGACAATGCACTTTTGGCTGGGATCACACAACTGTGTGTGATGAGAGAAACTCTCTGGAGTTTCTGTCATCACACACAGTTGTGTGATCCCAGCCAAGGTCACTGCTGCATCACACCGCATTGCAATACTTACCAAATGCCTTGCGGACCCGAGTCCCAGCCATCCCACATCGCTTGGGCCACCTAATTCCATAGCCGCCGGATCGTCACGTTGTCCAAGTGCTGCGGAACCCGGGTGTCCACCAACGGGACTCGCTCATGGACCAGGGAGATGAGGATATCGTTGTTAATGAGATCCTCATCCCATTCTGGAACCAAGAAAATAAATAAATACATTAATGTTTGAGACATTAACATAAGGAAAAAGAAAACAAAAGAGACAGAAAACAGGCAAGAATATTCAAAGTCAAGAAAGAAGAAAAAGGTAAAGAAAGAGCAAAGTAAAGAAATGAACAGTGAAGAATAGTAAAGTCAGGATACAATAAGCAGAGTACAATCAGTCAGGTATACTTACATGCTGCCTTGCGACACGACCGTGTCCACGCTGCTCCTGCTCGGCCTCTGCCGCAGTTGAAGAACTGTTCTGAAAAATAAAAAAAAATTAAAATTGTCACGTGTAGATGTGACAGAGAATTCTGAAAAAATCTGAAGAGGTGAGTACTCACTTCACTTTCATTTCCACCTTGTGCAGGCCCAAGACTTTGCTCCTCCTCCTCAGAAGAAGAAGACATTCTCATGCATGCAGCAAGAAAAAAAATACAGAAATTATTAGGACATATATAGAGACAGAAAAAAGAAAATATTGACATTGGCTTTGATACTCAGATTGTTCAGAGTGTAGATTCCTCCCACTCCCTCCTTTTCAGTTTGTAGGTGGGGGGTGGCTAATCAGTGTCTAGACAGGTTTTCCTGTGGTAAAACGCATGTGTTCACAAATGCAAACAAACGCATGTGCTTGCGAACTCATGGGTTCACATAGACTGTAATGTGTTTTTTCGACTCATTCCTTTTGCTGACAACCGCATATACGTTTGACGCCTCTGAAATTACAACATGTAGCGTTTACCGCGCCACGCCGCAGACAACGAAACGATGCATGCATCGTCAAACGCGGCAAAACGCAACCTATCGCAAGCACCTGCGTCCCTAATGTTAACCCCTTAAGCCCCGAGGGTGGTTTGCACGTTAATGACCGGGCCAATTTTTACAATTCTGACCACTGTCCCTTTATGAGGTTATAACTCTGGAACGCTTCAACGGATCTTGGCGATTCTGACATTGTTTTCTTGTGACATATTGTACTTCATGTTAGTGGTAAAATTTCTTCGATATAACTTGCGTTTATTTGTGAAAAAAACGAATATTTGACGAAAATTTTGAAAATTTCGCAATTTTCCAACTTTGAATTTTTATGCCCTTAAATCACAGACATATGTCACACAAAATGCTTAATAAATAACATTTCCCACATGTCTACTTTACATCAGCACAATTTTGGAACCAAAATTTTTTTTTGTGACGGAGTTATAAGGGTTAAAAGTTGACCAGCAATTTCTCATTTTTACAACACCATTTTTTTTTAGGGACCACATCTCATTTGAAGTCATTTTGACGGGTCTATATGATAGAAAATACCCAAGTGTGACACCATTCTAAAAACTGCACCCCTCAAGGTACTCAAAACCACTTTCAAGAAGTTTATTAACCCTTCAGGTGTTTCACAGGAATTTTTGGAATGTTTAAATAAAAATGAACATTTAACTTTTTTTCACACAAAATTTATTTCAGCTCCAATTTGTTTTATTTTACCAAGGGTAACAGGAGAAAATAGACCCCAAAAGTTGTTGTACAATTTGTCCTGAGTACGCTGATACCCCATATGTGGGGGTAAACCACAGTTTGGGCGCATGGCAGAGCTTGGAAGCAAAGGAGCGCCATTTGACTTTTCAATGCAAAATTGACTGGAATTGAGATGGGACGCCATGTTGCATTTGGAGAGCCCCTGATGTGCCTAAACATTGAAACCCCTAACAAGTGACACCATTTTGGAAAGTAGACCCCCTAAGGAACTTATCTAGATGTGTGGTGAGCACTTTGACCCAACAAGTGCTTTACAGAAGTTTATAATGCAGAGCCGTAAAAATAAAAAATCATATTTTTTCACAAAAATTATCTTTTCACCCCCAATTTTTTATTTTCCCAAGGGTGAGAGAAGAAATTGGACCCCAAAAATTGTTGTGCAATTTGTCCTGAGTACGCTGATACCCCATATGTGGGTGTAAACCATTGTTTGGGCGCAGGGCAGAGCTCGGAAGGGAAGGAGCGCCATTTGACTTTTCAATGCAAAATTGACTGGAATTGAGATGGGATGCCATGTTGCATTTAGAGAGCCCTTGATGTGCCTAAACATTGAAACCCCTAACAAGTGACACCATTTTGGAAAGTAGACCCCCTAAGGAACTTATCTAGATGTGTGGTGAGCACTTTGACCCAACAAGTGCTTTACAGAAGTTTATAATGCAGAGCCGTAAAAATAAAAAATCATATTTTTTCACAAAAATGATCTTTTCACCCCCAATTTTTTATTTTCCCAAGGGTAAGAGAAGAAATTGGACCCCAAAAATTGTTGTGCAGTTTGTCCTGAGTACACTGATACCCCATATGTGGGTGTAAACCATTGTTTGGGCGCAGGGCAGAGCTCAGAAGGGAAGGAGCGCCATTTGACTTTTCAATGCAAAATTGACTGGAATTGAGATGGGACGCCATGTTGCGTTTGGAGAGCCCCTAATGTGCCTAAACATTGAAACCCCCCACGAGTGACACCATTTTGGAAAGTAGACCCCTTAAGGAACTTATCTAGATGTGTGTTGAGCACTTTGACCCAACAAGTGCCTCACAGAAGTTTATAATACAGAGCCGTAAAAATAAAAAATCATATTTTTTCACAAAAATGATCTTTTCACCCCCATTTTTTTTATTTCCCCAAGGGTAAGAGAAGAAATTAGACCACAAAAGTTGTTGTGCAATTTGTCCTGAGTACGACGATACCCCATATGTGGGGGTAAACCACTGTTTGGGTGCATAGCAGAGCTCGGAAGGGAAGGAGCGCTATTTGACTTTTCAATGCAAAATTGACTGGAATTAAGATGGGATGCCATGTTACATTTGGAGAGCCCCTGATGTGCCTAAACATTAAACCCCCCCACAAGTGACACCATTTTGGAAAGTAGACCCCCAAGGAACTTATCTAGATGTGTTTTGAGAGCTTTGAACCCCCAAGTGTTTCACTACAGTTTATAACGCAGAGCCGTGAAAATAAAAATTATTTTTTTTTTTCACAAAAATGATTTTTTTAGCCCCCAGTTTTGTATTTTCACAAGGGTATCAGGATAAATTGGACCCCAAAAGTTGTTGTCCAATTTGTCTGGAGTATGCTGATACCCCATTTGTGGGGAGGAACCACTGTTTGGGCGCATGACAGAGCTCGGAAGGGAAGGAGCGCCATTTGGAATGCAGACTTAAATGGATTGGTCTGCAGGCGTCACGTTGCATTTGCAGAGCCCCTGATGTACCCAAACAGTACAAACCCCCCACAAGTGACCCCATATTGGAAACTAGACCCCCCAAGGAATTTATCTAGATGTGTTGTGAGAACTTTGAACCCCCAAGTGTTTCACTACAGTTTATAACGCAGAGCCGTGAAAACAAAACATATTTTTTTTCCCACAAAAATGATTTTTAGCCCCCCAAATTTTTATTTTCCCAAGGATAACAAGAGAACTTGGACCCCAGAAGTTGTTGTTCAATTTGTCCCTAGTACGCTGATACCCCATATGTTGGGGTAAACCCCTTTTTGGACGCACGGGAGAGCTCGGAAGGGAAGGAGCACTGTTTTACTTTTTCAACGCAGAATTGGCTGGAATTGAGATTGGACGCCATGTCGCATTTGGAGAGCCCCTGATGTGCCTGAACAGTGGAAACTCCCCAATTCTACCTGAAACCCTACCCCTAACCTCACCCCTAACCGTTTACTGAACATTTTCTGACAGTCATAAGTGCCACGTATATAAGTGCCACGTATATAAGTGCCACGTATATAAGTGCCACGATATTTCAGTGCCACGTATTTCAGTGCCACGTATTTCAGTGCCACGTATTTCAGGCACTGAAAAATACGTGGCACGTAAATATTTCAGTGCCACGATATTTCAGTGCCACGATATTTCAGTGCCACGTATTTCAGTGCCACGTATTTCAGGCACTGGTAAATACGTGGCACGTAAATACGTGGCACGTAAATACGTGGCACTTAAATACGTGGCACTTAAATACGTGGCACTTAAATACGTGGCACTTAAATACGTGGCCACTGAAATATCGTGGCACTTATATACATATATAAACGTATATTTCAGTGCCACGTATTTCAGTGCCACGTATTTCAGTGCCACGTATTTCAGGCACTGAAAAATACGTGGCACGTAAATACTTCAGTGCCACGATATTTCAGTGCCACGATATTTCAGTGCCACGTATTTCAGTGCCACGTATTTCAGGCACTGGTAAATACGTGGCACGTAAATACGTGGCACTTAAATACGTGGCACTTAAATACGTGGCACTTAAATACGTGGCCACTGAAATATCGTGGCACTTATATACGTATATAAACGTATATTTCAGTGCCACGTATTTCAGTGCCACGTATTTCAGGTTAGGGGTAGGGTTAGGGTTTTTTGTTTTTTTTCTTGTTTTCTTGCGTTTTTCTATAAAAACGCATGCGTTTTACCGCGTTTACATGCATTTTTTCACACATGCGGTTTTTTTAAAAAACGCATGCAGATAAAAACGCAAGTGTGAAACCAGACTAAAAGACGCTTTTTATAGCAAAAAAGTTTTTGCGTCTCCACATTTTGAGACCTATAATTTTTCCACATTTTGGTCCACAGTCATGTGAGGTCTTGTTTTTTGCGGGACGAGTTGACGTTTTTATTGGTAACATTTTCGGACACGTGACCATTTTTTATCACTTTTTATTCCGATTTTTGTGAGGCAGAATAACCAAAAACCAGCTATTCATGAATTTCTTTTGGGAGAGGCGTTTATACCGTTCTGCGCTTGGTAAAATTGATAAAGCAGTTTTATTCGTCGGGTCAGTACGATTACAGCGATACCTCATTTATATCATTTTTTTATGTTTTGACGCTTTTATACGATAAAAACTATTTTATAGAAAAAATAATTATTTTGGCATCGCTTTATTCTGAGGACTATAACTTTTTTATTTTTTTGCTGATGATGCTGTATGGCGGCTCGTTTTTTGCGGGACAAGATGACGTTTTCAGCGGTAACATGGTTATTTATATCCGTCTTTTTGATCGCGTGTTATTCCACTTTTTGTCCGGCAGTATGGTAATAAAGCGTTGTTTTTTGCCTCGTTTTTTTTTTTTTTTTCTTACGGTGTTTACTGAAGGGGTTAACTAGTGGGCCAGTTTTATAGGTTGGGTCGTTACGGACGCGGCGATACTAAATATGTGTACTTTTATTGTTTTTGTTTGTTTTTTTTAGATAAAGAAATGTATTTATGGGAATAATATTTTTTTTTTTATTATTATTTATTTAGGAATTTTTTTTTTTTTTTTTTACACATATGGAAATTTTTTTTTTAACTTTTTTACTTTGTCCCAGGGGGGGACATCACAGATCGCAGATCTGATAGTGTGCACAGCACTCTATCAGATCCGTGATCATACTTTCATCGGAGCAGGCTGCAGCTTTCATCTGCAGCCTGCTCCGACCCGGAAGTGCTCCCTGCAGGACCCGGATACAGCCCCTCGGCCATTTTGGATCCGGGGCCTGCAGGGAGAAGACGTTCGGTACGAGGTGAGTACATCACCTTGTACCGATCGTCTCAGGGAAGCACGCAGGGAGCCCCCTCCCTGCGCGATGCTTCCCTGTACCGCCGGTACACCGCGATCATGTTTGATCGCGGTGTGCCGGGGGTTAATGTGCCGGGGGCGGTCCGTGACCGCTCCTGGCACATAGTGCCGGATGTCAGCTGCGATATGCAGCCGACACCCGGCCGCGATCGGCCGCGCTCCCCCCGTGAGCGCGGCCGATCGCGTATGACGTACTATCCCGTCACCGGGAATTAAGTCCCAGGTCACCTTGACGGGATAGTACGTCATACGGGATTAAGGGGTTAAAGATAGGAATACACGACGCATGTGGATGTATGTGTCCAAAACGCTGCGGACACAACCGCAAATGTGAAACCAGCCTAAGATGATGAACTGCTGCTCTAACAGGGAGTAGCTGAATCTCTGGCAGAAGCCGTCATTGACCGGTGCCGGGTATTGTTTCTTTGTGTGTCTGTGTGTTTGTCATATCCCCTTTTTAAGTCTTTTTTTATTTAAAAAATAAATTAAATAAAATACAAAGGGAGTCTGTTAGCTAAACTTACAGTATGATTACAAAAACATAGCTTTCTCCTTCGCCTCATTGGGGGACACAGACCGTGGGTGTATGCTGCTGCCAGTAGGGGGCTGACACTAAGTGATACAAAAAAAGTTCGCTCCTCCCCTGCAGTATACACCCTCCTGCTGGCTCTCCGCTAACCAGCTCTTGCTTAGTGTCCGTAGGAGGCACACGGACGGGTCTGCTATTCAGACCCAAAACTCTTTATTACTTTATTTTTACATTTTTATTTTTTTTTACCTTTCGCATTTTTGATTTGACTTTTTTTCCACGGACGAATTAGGCGACGGATCCTTTCAAGGCTCCGATGTCCCCGAACCATCAACAGGCGAGCACGGAGTGTCGCCTCTCCGTATCCTCTTCTGCGACTTGGGAAGCCACTGCCTGAGCTGATTCTAGGGGCGACTGGCCCCTTCAAGGGCACCGATCTCCCCGCATCTCTTAACAGACGAGCACATGGAGTGTCACCTCCACGTATCCTCTTCTGCAGCCAGGCCTTATTGCCGGATATTTTGCCCTGCCCACCAGGTTTTACCCTCAGCTGTTTAGAGGCACTCTCCAGCGTGGCGTCCGAGCAGCCCCCACTGCACCACCACTATTAAATGCGGATGGTACAAGGAGGCGGACGGTTCCTCTCCACCTCCCTTCTAAACGGATGATGGATTGAGGGCTTTTCTTTATCCCTGCACCATCCAAACAGCAGAGGATCTTTTGTACTTTTCTGACCTGCTGAACAAAGCTGCATACTCTGCCTTCGGCAGCCAACCAGGGTAAGTGCCGGGACTCGAGCGGTTGGAGGGCTCTGCGCAACCGGCGTTTTTTTCCCCTCGTTTTTCCCCACCTTTTCTCGTTCGGCGCCGGCTGGCTCCAAAAATTTAGCCCCCGGCTTCAGGTTTGTGTGGGCCGCAACCCGGAACTCAGCCCATGCTAGGCCGCTCTTCATGGCTCCGCCCCCCTATTCAGGCACTTCTCATTCAGGACAAGAACTCTCGCAGCATATTCTCGGCGGCCATCTTCATCCTCCTGCCATTTCCAGACACGAGCTGTAAACATCCGGACGCGGCTGCTGCATCGCATCGGCAGTATTCAGCGCTGAAGACGGCGCGATTCCAACCCTGACGGGGGACTCAGGATCCGGTTAAGGAGACACCGCTCTATCCCTCCCCCCCGCACTCCTCCCCTGCCCGTACCCCGGCAGCATATAGGCTATGACCAGTATTCCCTGGTCTTTAAAGGCACATGAACAGCGTTCCCTGTTTATAAGGCTTACGACCAGCAACCTCTGGTCTTAAAGGCACATGACCAGCAAGCTCTGGTCCTAAAGGCACATGACTAGCAATCCCTGGTCTATAAGGTACATGTCCAGCATTCCCTGTTCTTAAAGGTGCATGTCCAGTAGTCACTGGGCTTATAGGTACATGTCCAGCATTCCCTGGCCTCTAAGTTCCCTAGTTTAAAAGGGCACATGACCAGCATTCTCTGGTCTTAAAGGCATGACCAGCCTGAAACTGGTCACCTTTCCCAGAGTACCTAGTTCAAATGAGCTCAGGAGCCCTCCGCCGCCGCCGATCCCAGCTCTTCCCAGAGTACCTAGTTCCCCTTAAAGGGCTTCTCCACTGGCGTAATCCATGGCTTCTCTGACCACGGGTTTGAAGTGCTCGCAAGACCAATATATATATGGATCCTCCCCTACATGGGAGCCACAGGGGCTAGCAGGGGCCACATGTATTCTAGAAACGGAACAAGACTCCGCATATGAATCAGACCTTGCCTTGGATCTGGACTCGCCAGAGCCTCAGAACAAGATGGATTCGCCTATTTAGGCCATCAACCAATAAATTGACAAGGACTACGGTTCTCCTCTAGATCACACAGGGTCGCTCAAAACGGAAACCCTTAGTAGCGCATTTGCAATTTTCCTGGACAGCGAGCGTCCGGATAAGCGATTCACTGGCGAGCACCATGGTAGCTCAGTGGTAAACACCAATGAACAATCACAAATGGACTTGCTCTAGAAACAGACTCCTCTTCAAGCGACACCAGGTGCCATGCCTGGTTTAACTGTTTTCTTTTAAGGGCGACGGGTCCTTCAAAGGACACCGATCTCTTCACACCAGCATCAAATGAGCACATGGAGTGTCGCCTCCATGTATACTCTGGGCAACGGGTCCTTCAAAGGACACCGATCTCCTCACACCATCATCAAATGAGCACATAGAGTGTCGCCTCCACGTATACTCTGGTCCTCCAGGGGACTTAATCTCCGTAGATGTACAGATGCCCTCCTTTTGAAGTCTGATCAGTTCCCCTCTGCATCGCCACTATGTAACGGATGATGCGAGGAGGTAGACGATTCCTCTCCATCTCCCTGTTAAGAGGATGGTTGATTTGAGAGTTCATCCTTTTATCTCTGCATGTTCAATGACGGCAGCAACTCAAGAGATGTTTTTTTTTCCTCACCTGGCGGATGCAACCGCGCACTTTGCTACCTGGCACCTAACAGTATCCCTGCCCGATGGATCATCTTTTAAAAATACCATGGACTGTCAGACAATGACTCGTTCCATCTTGCGGCATCGAGTTCAGCGCTTTACCCTTCCTTAGCCCGCAGAGGTTACCAGATCAATGGTCTACTGACCGGAGACCTTAGCTACTTTGGTTCACAATAACAGAAAAAATTGGAGTAGTATCCGCAACACTTAGGAGTGTCCTATGTAAATATGCTATACACCTCACCACATGGTGTTTGGTCTATGTAGCTTTTGTTACTGATTGTTCCAGTGTTGGTCTATATTTGTTTGTTTCAGATCAATTATCTCTCTTTCCTGAGACAGTACAGCTGGCCAATCAAATCTCTTGAGCCGGAGGCTTTGTGGTGCACGCCTCTTTGAATGCGGCTAGTTGCGCGGTGCTGTCTGCAGCGAATGCCATTTCATTCAGAAGGGCTTTATGGATCAGAGAACGGAAGCATACTCTGCGTTCAAAAAAAAAAAAACCTCTGACATCACTCCCTTACAGAGTGATTGCTTATTCGGTGAGTAGTCGGGAGTGTTCCCTACGTAGGAACAAAGGATCACAAGTGTCCTATAGATCCAACCAACAGCAGAAGGGTTATCCAGGACAGTCTAGATCTAAGGGATCTTGGTTCCAAAAAGAGGACTGAAAAGTAAGACCGATCCTGGAACTCTAACTTCTAACAAACTTCAAAAAGGTCCTCCTCCTTTGGATGGAGTTCCTCCATCGGCCATCACTTCAGTAGGGAAAGGTGGCGTTTTCTGGCATCCATCGACATTCGGGATGCTTACCTTCACAAGTCACGACCTTGCCCTTCGGCTTTGCTACCGCTCCCAGAGTGTTCGCCATTATCATGGCGGCTGTCATGTCCCTCTGGCACTCTGGGTGCTTGGCCGTCCTCCCCTATCTGGTCGACTTCCAGCCGTCCTTCCAGGATTACGCTGAGCCCGTCCATATATACCTTACGATACCCTTCCTCACCTGGGCTGACGGATAGACTTAGACAGGTCTTCCTCATTTCCAGCCCAGCAGATATCCTTTTAAGGATGATCCTGGACACCTCCAGAGGGTTGGAATCCTCCCTTGAAACAAGGCCGTGGTCCTTCAACAGGGAGCCCCCGCACTTGGTCACTCATCCCGGGCCGGAATGGCCATCCGGCAATTCTGGCAAATGGCAGAGCGGCCTGTCCGGTCGTGGGCTATCTCTTCTGCTACGTCATTAAATGAAGCGGGTTCTCAAGACAGGGCTGAATTTCAGCCCCGGTCCATACTTGCCCTCTTTCCACTTGATTTGCTATGAGTATCCTTGGGTAGAATAATAGCAATGGAGGCAGTTCCCTTCGCTCCTCTTGTTTTTTTCTACAGGTCAAACAGGTTTCCAGAGGGTAATCTCTGAGCGTCTTTCTCATCCGGGGGAGATCCTTTCTCCCGGTTCAATGGTTGCTAGTGACTACGGTGCATCACCACACTGCTCAAGGCCTCTGGTTATCTCTGGAATCCAGTCTCCCAATCAGTTTTTTTCTGGGGATCCCAACGGTACCTCTGCTCCTACAACAGGCCCAATGCCCTCTGGCAGGTCTCCCCATCCAAATTCAGTTGGATATTATCACGGCTGTGCAATACGTCTATCATCTAGCAGGTACCCACGGTCAGGCACCTTGATCTACGTACCTCACACTCTCTGATGGACCGAGATCTATCATTCAGTGATCTCGGCAGTACTCATCCCGGGGATTACAACTCTGGGCGGCAGTTTTTTCCTTAGCCGCCAGGGTCTCGCCTCAAGTGAGTGGGAGCTTCATCCGGAAGTCTTCTAACATATCTGCCTTCACTGGAACACTCCAGATGTAGATCGGATGGTGTCCAGCCTGAATGCCAATGTACTTGAGTTCATGGTTGGACCTCGAGATCCAAAAGCCATCGCAGTGCATGCTCTGGTTCTTCTGTGATACCAGCTCCATCACACCTCTTCCACTAGTTCCGAGAGTCTTTGGGAAGCAGGAAGGGCCCAGTGATCCTGGGACATCCGCATTGTCCAAGTCAATTCAGATGAGTCTTCGGAGCTGGCTGTTCTGTTCCATCAGACCTTTTTTCCTTATTACCATCAAGGCAAGGTTGTCCTCAGCCCATCCCCGTCCCTTGTTACCAAGGTGGTATCGTACTTCCGCTGTTACGAGGGCATCGTTCTTCCCTCTTCTCTTTCGGCTCCAGTCCACAAAATGGAATGGGTGCTCAATTCCCTGGACAATGTGAGTGCCCTGAGTAGGTACGTGTCGAGGACGGCGTCCTTCGAGAGGATGGACACCTCATTTGGGCTTCCTGGCTTTTTTTCAGGAAGGGCTTAGCCGTGTCTTCGGGAATGTTAGCCTGGTGGATTCTTTACACATCCAGCAATCCTTCCGTGTTAGACGTCAGCCTATTTTCACTCCACTCGATCAATCGAGGTTTCTTGGGTTCTAGACCCCAGACGTCAGCAAAGCACGTCTGTCAGCTTTGTGGGTTCATCCAGTCCGCATGCATCCTTGAAGCACTATAACTCCCAGACTTCCGCAGACGTGAGTCTGGGCAGGCCGACTCTGCAGGCCGCGGTGGCGCACTTGTAAGTAGCGTTACACAGGGTCTGATCTGATGTTGTCCCCACCCAGGGACTGCTTTGGGACGTCCCACGGTCTGTGTCCCCCAATGAGGCGAAGGAGAAATAGGGATTTTTGTGTACTCACCATAAAATCCTTTTCTCCGAGCCATTCATTGGGGAACACAGCTCCCATTCTGTTATTAGCTTGTGCTTTTTTTTTATAATTAACATGCTATACTCTCATATATAATTTCACATGCTAAACTCTTATATATAATTTGACATGCTATACTCTCATAATTTGATATACTATACTCTCATATATAATTTGACATACTATACTCTCATATGTTGTTATTGATCTCCTACTGCTTTTGCACCGAACTGGTTAGCTGAGAGCCAGCAGGAGGGTGTATACTGCAGGGGAGGAGCTAACTTTTTTTGTATCACTTAGTGTCAGCCTCCTAGTGGCATCAGAATACACCCACGGTCTGTCCCCCCCAATGAATGTCTCGGAGAAAAGGATTTTACGGTGAGTACACAAAAATTCCTATTTTTATATAACCATGATAAAAATCTCACATTTGGTCAGAAGGACGTAAAACTCGGAATGCAGGGATTGGTGTAATAGAGTGCAGGGTTGCGTATGTCACCACGGAACAGACAGACCAACTGCTGAGGGGAATTTATTAACAGGGGTAAAATTCTCCTCGCAGGGAGTAAACAGGGGGTTAATGGAGTCAAACAGTAAACAATTAAGCGGAATCAAAAGGGTTAACGAGTGTTCTGGTAACTTAGCAGCCCAGGGAGGTCCTGACTGGAGGGTCCTTTTTTCCCAATGTGGATACAGTCACCAGCGGGGCTTGAGATCCTGAAGTCTCTTCTGTGTCTCCTGGCAAGTCCGGGGTTAAGCCTCTGCAGCCTGTTCTTCTCAAAGTGAAACTGGAACCAGGAAATGGCACAGCCTCCGTCGCTGCTGCAGGAGCCTCTGTGTACCAGGCTGACAGTCTCTCTGTAATAACGCTGTCACACACACACTGGGCAGTTACTTATCACACTCAGGGATCTTTGCTTGTTACTGCGGTCATCAGGGCTGCACAGTCACTGTCTCTGATTCAGGAGGCTTCCAAATCTACGCCCCCACATCCAGCCTTCACTCTGGTGGGTATCTCAGCCTCAGTGCCCTCACGGGGAGCACTACTTTTAGGGGAGCACGGCGCTGCAGCCTGCCCTCTCTTTGGCGCGCTGCCTTCTCTCTGCTCTCCCGCTCTTTTCTGACCACTCCCCTCTCTCTTCCCAGCAGTCCCCTGGTCCCCTCTGTCCAGGGCAGAACGTCTTCCCCCCCAACAACCCAGCTGTCTGACTATGTGGTTCCAGGCAAGGAGCAGGGAAAGCAACCTCCTTACATTCCCCCTCTCTTAAAGCTCGCCATTCCACGGGCGAGGTCTCTTCGTGCTTCTCTTTGTTCTTCTGAGGGGAGTCAGATACTGGCAATCCTTGCATCTCCTTCTGCCTTTCTTCTTGCACATACTCCCAAACTAAATGGTTTAGGAGCTGTTCATCAGTCAGGTTGAGATATGCTTTCTCTGCTTCATCAACAACTGCTGTCCTCTTCTTCTTTTTCTTCTTCTTCTTAGCCTTGCCGGTGGCAGGTGTTTGCGTAGGGGCTTCTTGCTCAGGTTCCTCAGTCTGGGGGCTTAGTACAAGCAATCCTTCTCCATAGCTCCCCCTCTCTTTGACAGGAGCATTCTCGTCGAAGCTTGAGTCAGATGAATTAAGACCATGCAGGCCGGACTCTTTGTCATCTGTGCCGGGCTCTGCGGACATCACTTCCCAGGGCTTCTCAACCACACGCCCTGTCTCACACAGCTGTTCCATTTCCCCTGTCCGATCAGGAGCTGGTGAGCTGACAGCCAGCACATTCTTCACCTCAGGGGATGACATCAGTGGTTTCTCCTCATTGGCTCGGGCCTTGAAAACGAGTGTCGCAGGAACACTTGGCACTTTCTCTCCCTCTTCGGGAACTCGTGCTGGGCAAGGTAGTAAAGCACTTCGGTGGTCTTCTTGAGTGAACGTCACTTTCTTTCCTCCGGACTGAGTCTCACCAACAAAACCTTCAGACCCAGGCTGTAGATCCACCAGGTTCGCCTTTACGCATTGGGACAGCGCAGTCATTTCACCAGAGATGCTTGACACCTTCTCCACCTCTCCTTGGCGTCTGACATTGTGATACTGTCTTGTCCTAGGTGGAACTCTTCTCTTCCTGCCGTACCATTCCCTCCAGGGGCGACGTTCCCTCCAGTTAGCAGGACCCTCAGAGGGGTGAGCGGATCTCTGCCACCGCTCTTCTCGGGTAGGGCAATTTCTGGACATGTGTCCCACCTTTCTGCACGACCAGCACTCGCGTCTGCATCGGTCTGGAGGGCGCTTCAGTCTGGATCGTCGACCTCGGCGGGGGACATCTCTCATCTGCGGTTGCTCTTCCCCCCCCAGGATATGGAGTTACACTCTGGGGCCACCACCGAAGCCTTCTTCATGCTGCGCACCTCTCCTCTATCTCTTTCTGGCGGTTTCCGCATGTTACCTCGGGGTATGCCGCTGGTCCCCAAAACGGCAGTAAGGGCTTTCCCCAGAATCTCAATCTCCTCCCAGATTCTTCTTATCTTCAGCTGGAAATCTCGGGTCCACATCGCCTCCTCTTAATTGTGACTGGGTGCTCCGCAGTTGTAGCATCTAGGCAGTCGTCTTCGCCGAGCGGCACTAGTCTCACTTTGGGGGGCGGTCTCTCTTTCTCGCACTGGAGGGCTGTACTCTGCAGCACGGATCTTCTTATATTCAGCCACCTCCTCACGGACTCGCTTAACCTCCTTCTTCAAGTCTTCTACCCATTGAGGGGCTGTTACCTCCCTGCTCCATACCTTTCCCACTGGCCCTACCACCCCTTGCTCTTGCTCGCGCGTGCGTGCCTCACTCCCGACCTCAGAGAAAGTCATATCTAGCTTTACGCGCATGCGCTCTCGCAGGGCCTGTTTCATCAACACGTCTCGCAAGCCTGTCACCAGTTGGTCTCGCAGCACAACGTCAACTGTCCCCACACCTACGCCGTCCTTCCGTATAATGGCAGTATGAAGCTCTTGCAGTGCGTTCATATATTGAGTCACTGTCTCCCCCTCTCTTTGTACCCGGCGGAACAGTCGCATGCGCAGCTCCCCTACGTCAGTGGGGTCCCCATGCGTCTCCTCAAGTATACGTAATACTTTGTCCAGGGTATCTCTCGCCTGGGGGGGTCTGAGCATAACAGAGTCCCATGCATCCCCCTCTAGGGCCATCACAGCTATTTCCGCCTGCAGAGCCGGTGTCATAGGATGCATCCGCATCATCCCTCGGATGCGCTCCGTCCAACCCCACAACATGACATTACTCCCTGAAAATTTTGGCAGGTTAGCTAACATGGCTCCCAGGGAGATGCTAGACCTGGGACCTCCCTCAACTGCTTGGTCTGCCCCTTCCGCGCTACCGTATGACATCCTGCCGACTACGCCAAGTGTAATAGAGTGCAGGGTTGCGTATGTCACCACGGAACAGACAGACCAACTGCTGAGGGGAATTTATTAACAGGGGTAAAATTCTCCTCGCAGGGAGTAAACAGGGGGTTAATGGAGTCAAACAGTAAACAATTAAGCGGAATCAAAAGGGTTAACGAGTGTTCTGGTAACTTATCAGCCCAGGGAGGTCCTGACTGGAGGGTCCTTTTTTCCCAATGTGGATACAGTCACCAGCAGGGCTTGAGATCCTGAAGTCTCTTCTGTGTCTCCTGGCAAGTCCGGGGTTAAGCCTCTGCAGCCTGTTCTTCTCAAAGTGAAACTGGAACCAGGAAATAGCACAGCCTCCGTCGCTGCTGCAGGAGCCTCTGTGTACCAGGCTGACAGTCTCTCTGTAATAACGCTGTCACACACACACTGGACAGTTACTTATCACACTCAGGGATCTTTGCTTGTCACTGCGGTCATCAGGGCTGCACAGTCACTGTCTCTGATTCAGGAGGCTTCCAAATCTACTCCCCCACATCCAGCCTTCACTCTGGTGGGTATCTCAGCCTCAGTGCCCTCACGGGGAGCACTACTTTTAGGGGAGCACGGCGCTGCAGCCTGCCCTCTCTTTGGCGCGCTGCCTTCTCTCTGCTCTCCCGCTCTTTTCTGACCACTCCCCTCTCTCTTCCCAGCAGTCCCCTGGTCCCCTCTGTCCATGGCAGAACGTCTTCCCCCCCCAACAACCCAGCTGTCTGACTATGTGGTTCCAGGCAAGGAGCAGGGAAAGCAACCTCCTTACATTGGCTCTCCTAACCAAAGTGTGACGGGTGCAAGGAAATGTATGCTTTTTCACTCTGGTCATGAGAGCCACCAGCCTTGTCTAAGTATTCCATTGCAATCCCCTTCCAAGTTATAAGGCAATCTGATTGTTCCCTTCGTGTTCTAATTGCTTTCTCCTTTCTGCAGAAAGTTATACAATAGCCTTGTGAAGTATATGTGCTTAATTTATAGTGAAGAAAAATAATTTTAGATTATCACTTTCCTGGGAAGGGGTGTCCTCACATTGTGGTATATTGCAGGCATGTCAAACACGCGTCCCGAGGGCCGCATGCGGCCCTTCACAGGCATATCTGCGGCCCTCACAAAGTCTCAAACTTTGTCTCTAAACACAAAGTTTGAGACTTTTGTGCGGGCCGCAGATGCTCAAAACTTCACGATCAGCACTTCCGGCTCTTCATTCATTGGCCCATATCCCTGCATATGACCTGCTTACGTGATCAGCAGCCGACCAACTAGCTCCGTGTCAATTCATGACGCGTGTACTTTGGTCGGCTGCTGATCACGTAAGCAGGTCATATGCAGGGATATGGGCCAATGAATGACGACCCGGAATTGCTGATCGTGAGTTTTGTACATCTGCGGCTCGCGTGGCTGCTGATCACCTAAGTCAGTTTTGTTGTGAGCGGAGGAAGAGTTGTGGCTGAGAGTGACTGGGATACTGTGACCGTGCTGAGGAAGAAGGGACCCACTGCCGCACAGGCAAAGTCCAAGCAAGTGAGTGGCCCTCCTGTATGTAACCATTAAAAACTAAAGAGAGGGGTGAGCACTCAGATTATAAATAATTGTGATGCAAATGGAGAGCTGTTACTCTATGAACTGGTGGAACACCATCTGTATGTAACCTGCCATTGATGCTGTTAGCGTAGCTACTAGGGGGCCAGAGGGGGCCATCGTCCCGGGCCCTGTCACATGAAGGGGCCCACTGGGAGCCAGGGCCACTTCTGTGACGAGGCAGAACACCGCATAGGAGCAGAGCAGTATAATGTCTGCTCCCGTCTGACGGAGACTCTGCACGCTGCTAGCACAGTGGCCGGCTGCAGAGTCTTCCCCCTGCAGTGAATGGTTTCGCCCCTCTGACCTGATCATGAAGCTTTTCCCATGGCTGCAGTTTTCTTCACTCTGTGCACGCTGGGATTGGCTCAGGCACGCTGGGTCCAAGTGCCCACAACTTGCATTTCACTCACACTTCCTGGTCCTGCCTGCAGTGCAAAGTTATCAGTAAGTGCTGGGGATGGAACATTTTAGGTTTATTAAATTCAGGTATGTCACTGAGACCGTTGGGGTATTGTGGGGGCTGAAAGTGAGTGAGGGGGGACAGGGTACTGAGGGGTGAATGTGAGACCATTTGTTGGTTGTGAGGGCAGAAGGTGGGTGAGGTGGGACAGGGCACTGAGTGGGTGGATGTGAGTTGATGGGGGTATTGGGACTGAAGCGGGGGAGGGGGGACAGGTCACTGGGGGCTGAATATTATAATGTTTAGTTCTGATATTATATGTACTCCATCACATAATATTTGCTATCTGGGGAGGCTGGAGATGGGGGGTCGGGGGCTTTTGATACGTACCACCTGGGCCTTTTATGAGTATTAGTATAAGGAGCCCCCATACAGTAACCACGAGCTGCATCACATTTACAGCACCACGCCAGCATTATTTTTTATTTCATTGCAGGAGCGGTGCTGATAATCCGCATCCCCTGCCCCCTGTCTGATACTCACCTTCTGGCGTTTTCATCTGTTTTAGTCTCCGCTCGGCTCCGGCTCCTGCAGTTTGTGGCCTGTCCAAGGCTCCAGTGTTTCATGGAGCAGCGCAGAGGTCACTAATCAATGTGAGTCTATGGGAGCCTCGTTCTGGCCTCTCTCTCACTGTTAGGCTGTGTGCACACGGTGCGGATTGGCCGCTGCGGATTCGCAGCAGTTTTCCGTCTGGTTTACTACAAGACCTGGCTTTTGCTGTGGATATAACTGCACATTTAACTGATCTTAATCTGAAATTACAAGGTAAAAACAAACTCATCACTAATCTGTATGATGATATCAAGTGCTTCCTTGCAAAACTAAGCTTATGGAAGTCGCAGTTGTCAAATGAAAATTTAGTTCATTTTCCTACGTGCAAAGAGTTAAAAAACACAGCTAATACTGAGTCTGTACTCATCTTTGCTAAGTATGACAGTCATCTGAAGCTATTGTCAAAGGAATTCCAGGAAAGATTTTGTGATTTCTCATCTTTTGAGCATCAGTTTGCATTATTCTCAGCACCATTCACCTTTGATGTTGCAAAGGCAGAAGAAAGCCTGCAGATGGAACTTTTAGAAATACAATCTGATTCTACACTCAGGGTATGTGCACACGTCTGGATTTCTTGCAGAAATTTCCTGAAGAAAACCGGAAATTTTCTGCAAGAAATCCGCATTATTTTTTTTTTTCCGTGTTTTTTCGCGGTTTTTTTTAGCATTCTGCAAGCGTAATTAGCTTGCAGAATGCTAAAGTTTTCCAAGTGATCTGTAGCGATCAAACATAGTGTTTGACAAGTGTGACCAACTTTTTACTATAGATGCTGCGTATGCAGCATCTATAGTAAAAGATAGAATGTTTAAAAATAATAAAAAAAATTAAAAAAAATGCTTATACTCACCTGCAGACAGCTGGTCTCCTCAGCGGCGTCCGTTCCTATAGCTGGTGTGTGTGCGCAGGACCTTCCATGACGTCGCGGTCACGTGAGCGGTCACATGACCGGTCTCGTGACCAATCACAGGACCGCGACGTCATCGCAGGTCCTTCACCGCACACCAGCTATAGGAACCGAAGCGGCAGCATGCACCTGAGAGGCAGGAAGACATCGAAGGTGAGTATATCACTATTTTTTATTTTAATTCTTTTTTTTTGACCAATTATATGGTGCCGAGGCCGTGGAGGAGAGTCTCCTCTCCTCCACCCTGGGTACCAACCGCACATAATCTGCTTACTTCCCGCATGGTGTGCACAGCCCCGTGCGGGAAGTAAGCAGATCAATGCACTCCTAGGTGTGCGGAATCCCAGCAATTCCGCATTTTTAATGAACATGTTGCTTTTTTTTCCGCGATGCGATTTTTTCGCGGAAAAAAATGCAACATTTGCACAAGAAATGCGGAATACACTGTAAATAATAGGAGGCATATGTTAGCGTTTTTTTCGCGTTTTGTATCACGTTTTTATAGCGAAAAAACGTGAAAAATACTGAACGTGTGCACATGGCCTCAGAGCAAAGTATCTTGAAGTGGGAATACCTGGTTTCTTTTCATACCTTCCGGAAAAGTTTAACAACTTTAAAAAGTTTGCCACAAAGATTATGGCAATGTTTGGTTCAACCTATGTTTGCGAACAGTTATTTTCTTTTATGAAACTAACAAAATCTTCTCAGAGAACAAGGCTGACTGATCACCACGTATCACCTTTGATCAAAGTAGGCACTGTGTTGTCATTTCAGCCTGATATACCAACAATTGTTAGCACAAAGAGGTGTCAAGCCTCAGGACAAAACACTAATGATTGAAAAAAATGATAGCAAATAAATGTTTAGTTTTTAATTGCTGTATTTTTGTTAAATATATTAGTTGCTGTTGCGCACTGCAAATATATGTTGCTGTTACATATTACTACTTCATATCTTGTTTTCATGACTGCTGTTAAAATACGTGTGTGACATTAGCTGCTGTGTGCGGCCCTCGCAACAACCTCTTGTTACTATAAACAAAAAAGAAACAAGCGACCCGCACTACTGGTCCGTCACACTGTGAGCATGTGAATCAATACACTTCGCTGGTCGGCTGAATTCTGGGTGCTAAAGCCGAAGAAACACATCCTAGTGTATATGAGAAATGAAGATGACGGCAGCACTCACCATTCTTCTGTTTAGGTCACTTTATTATTCCATACTCTTCACGGCACAAGGGTGTATTTACAGTTCAGCTGCCACACTAACCTGTAAATACACCCTTGTGCTGTGAAGAGTATGGAATAATAAAGTGACCTAAACAGAAGAATGGTGAGTGCTGCCGTCATCTTCATTTCTCATAACCTCTTGTTACTCATGTGGCCCTCGGGGTACTCTGAGTTTGACATGCCTGGTATATTGTATATTTTAATAGTTCAGACAGCCTCTATAAATTGCATTTTTCCACAGCCTCGTGAGTTTTCTGCCTGTCCCTTAAACACAGATGAAGATGTAGATCGCTGGTTGAACTTTTATGACATGAAGGCTCCTCTAATTTGTCAGTCTGTGTTTGTATCTCATGATCCTGTAAGTCTTTTTTTATTTTCTTCTCTACTGTCTTACAATGGTCATGACCACACTAGTACACTCTGGGCATTAATTGTCACCAAAGGAGCCTTGGGGACCAGTCTTGTGTTGATAGGAAAAGTGTGCCTGACCCCATGCGAGACGCATGGTTACTTTGGCATCTGTAGTGCTCAGAATGCACCAGTGATTCCTACCCGATATAACATTGTGACTCTTTACAATATACCTATGGTTAAAATTTTTAATGAATAACGGCGATCACGTAAAAAAGTGTGCCCGCTATTAAAATAATTTCTCTTTCTGTTCTGACATGATATACATGTCAGAGGTGAGAGAAATGATGTCCCCAAGCCCCCCTCCCTGTACCTCCCACCATTCTTTCTTTTTGAAAGAAAATGGCGGGCGTGTGCCCAGTTAGACCGCCGAGATCTGCCGGCTGGCACCTGGCAACAGCAGGTTTTTTTTTCTATTGGTTCCTTAGGGTCTAACAGTGGTCTAAAGCTAATAATCTTAGATTATTTTTTATTTGATAATTTTTATTTTTTTATTGTTTGGGATTGGGCTTAAAGTTTTAGCAAAAGTAAAAAAAAAAAATAAAAAATAATGACGATATGACAATTAGTTGTGTGCAAGTGCTTGCTACTTAAGTTTACTTTGGGGTGCTCTGTTATGCACTGAGTATTGAGGGTGCTTGAGTGACATGCTCAAGTCTCCGCCCCACATGTTTTGCGGCTGTTAGACTGTCAAAATAACCATATGGGGATTGCCTGCCATACACCGGAAATCCCTGCATATTCTTGGGGCTGCCTAACAGCCATGAAACATGCGGAGCGGAGACCTGAGCATGTCACTCAAGCACCCGCGATACTCTGTGCATATCTGAGCACTTGCTCTCAACACTAATGATGACATTTTCGATGTGATGACCTAATGTTATCAAATTCTGTGTAATATCTTTTGAGTTGAAAAGCCTCACTAAACCCCCTGGATAAAATCCTTGAGGGGTGTAGTTTCCAAAATAGGGCCAGTTGTGAGGAATTTCTGCTGTTTAGGCATCGTAGGGGCCCTATGAATGCGACATGGTGCCCACCATCTTTCAGCCAAATTTGTGTTCCAAAATTCAATTTGTAATTGCTTCTTCCGCTCCGGGCCCTGCCGTTTGTACAAACAGGACTTTTTGATTACTTGTGGGATATCACCGCACTCGTAAGAAAGTATGTAACAAACTGTGGGGTCCACTGTTTGGTTTTAAATGTGAGAAATTTGGGGCTAAAGCAAGATTTTAGAGGTAAAAGTTTGTTTTTTTCATTCCACTTTACATTCATTCCTGTTTAGCAACTGAATAGTTAAAAAAAACTTCCCAATAACAGTTTCAAAGTATTTAAGGGGTGTGGTTTTTAAAATGGTTTCCAATATATAGGCCCTCAAAGTCCACTCTCCCAGTGGGTCATGGCATGTGCAAACCATAACCGTAAAATCTGCACTATAATATAGCGCTCATTCCCTTCTGAGTTTTGCGCTGTGTCTCAAAAGTAGCTCCCGATTACATGTAGGGTGTTTGCTCACTCAGGAGAAATTAACAAACTGAGAGGTCCATTTTGTTTATTAGCCCTTATAAAAATTAAAAATTTGGGGTTAAAGCAACATTTTAGTGGTAAAAATTGAATTACTCTTTCTTCACTGCCGAATGGCATAAGTTTCTGTGAGGCACATGTGGTGTCAACATGCTCACTGCACCCCTAGATTAATTGAGAGGTGTAGTTTGTAAACAGAACAGTGAAAAGCAGTACCACGTGAAAGGGGCGCAGATGGACGGGTCTTATGATGCGCTTCTGGGGTGCTCGAGTTGCAGAGATTTTCAGGGGCATTTAACATGCTAACAGCCACGGTTGGATCTCGATTCCTCCTGCAGTTGTTGTTGGAGACACATGACTGCTGATTTGATCAGCTGTCATGTGTCGGGAAAGATGTGTGCTCAGCGCCGCAGCCCGTGTTAAAGGGAGGGAGACTACCTTGGACGTAACCTATAAGTCCAAGGTCATAAAGGGGTTAATAAAGTCAGTAGAAGAGGGCAACTACCATATCTATGTGGCCACCTTAGTGTCAGTTGAACACTGTGCGAGCAAAGCCATTATATTACTGATGATTAAGATATATACAGTGGTGGAAAAAAAGTATTTAGTCAGCCACCAATTGTACAAGTTCTCCCACTTAAAAAGATGAGAGGCCTGTAATTGACATCATAGGTAGACCATAACTGAGAGTCAAAATTGAGAAAGCAAATCCAGGAAATCACCTTGTCTGATTTGGCAAGATTTATTTTGCAAATTATGGTGGAAAATAAGTATTTGGTCACCTAAAAACATGCAAGATTTCTGGCTCTCACAAACCTTTAACTTCTTCTTTAAGAGGCTCCTCTGTCTTCCACTCATTATCTGTAGTAATGGCACCAGTTTGAACTTATCAGTATAAAAGACACCTGTCCACAACCTCAAACAGTCACTCTCCAAACTCCACTATGGTGAAGACCAAAGAACTGCCGAAGGACACGAGCAACAAAATTGTAGCCCTGCAGCAGGCTGGGAAGACTGAATCTACAATAGGCAAGCAGGTTGGTGTGATGAAATCAACTGTGGAAGCAATAATAAGAAAATGGAAGAAATACAAAACCACTGATAATCTCCCTCGATCTGAGGCTCCACGCAAGATCTCACCCCGTGAGTTCAAAGTGATCACAAGAACGGTGAGCAAAAATCCCAGAACCATACGATGGGACCTAGTGAATGACCTGCATAGAGCTGGGACCACCATAACAAAGGCTACAATCAGTAACACACTACAACGCCAGTGACTCAGATCCTGCAGTGCCAGACGTGTCCCCCTGCGTAAGCCAGTACATGTCCGGGCCCGTCTGAAGTTTGCTAGAGAGCATTTGGATTATCCAGAAGAGTATTGGAAGAATGTCTTATGGTCTGATGAAATCAAAGTAGAACTGTTTGGTAGAAATAAAACTTGTCGTGTTTGGAAGAGACAGAATGCTGAGTTGCATCCAAAGAACACCATACCTACTGTGAAGCATGGGGGTGGCAACATCATGCTTTGGGGCTGTTTCTCTGCAAAGGGACCAGGACGACTGATCCGTGTACATGAAAGAATGAATGGGGCCATGTATCGTGAGATTTTGAGTGCAAACCTTTTGCCATCAGCAAGGGCATTGAAGATGAAACATGGATGAGTCTTTCAGCATGATAATGATCCCAAGCACACCGCCAGGGCAAGAAGTAGTGGCTTCGTAAAAAGCATATGAAGATCCTGGAGTGGCCTAGCCAGTCTCCAGATCTCAACCCCATAGAAACCCTTGGGGGGGAGTTGAAAGTCTGTGTTGCCCAGCGACAGGCCCAAAACATCACTGCTCTAGAGGAGATCTGCATGGAGGAATGGGCCAACATACCACCAACTGTGTGTGCCAACCTTGTGAAGACTTACAGAAAACTTTTGACCTCTGTCATTGCCAACAAAGGATATATGACAAAATATTGAGATGAACTTTTGTTAATGACCAAATACTTATTTTCCACCATAATTTGCAAAATATATCTTGCCAAATCAGAAAAGGTGATTTTCTGGATTTGTTTTCTCAATTTTTACTCTCACAGTTGTGGTCTACCTATGATGCCAATTACAGGCCTCTCTCATCTTTTTAAGCAGGGGAACTTGCACAATTGGTTGCTGACTAAATACTTTTTTCCCCACTGTATGTATAATGGGGTTTCTAAAAACACTAGAATTACTTATTTAAATTTTTTTTCATTCAAGATATCATCTTGAAAACCTTAATCCGCTTCAAAATACTGTCCATTAGGTCATGTACTTCTCCCAAAAGTTTTTCCACTGTTTGAAATATTTTTATATTCTTCTGAACTAATGCTGTCAAATGCCTCCAGCTATTTTTTTCTTAACTGCTTCTATATCCTTAAAGCGCTTTCCCTTTTAGGCTTTTCTTCATTCTTGGGAATAAGAAGTCATTGCAGGGGGCTAGGTCAGGCGAGTAAAGAAGGGGGGGGGGGGGAACTTTGATTAGTAATAGGCCGCTCTAAACAGATGTGTTTTTAGGGAGTGTCTGAAACTGCATAAGTTGTGGTTAGTCCTCATTTCTTGTGGTAGAGCATTCCAGAGATTTGGTGCAACTTGGGAGAAGTTTTGGAGCTGGGAGTAGGAGGTACGGATCTTTATTAATTATATAGTGGAATGCATTGTGAACAGTAAAACCTAAAAATTATCAATGTAAATCAAACTTAATATCTCATGGAGGTCTGGATTTGGAATGATACTCAAAATCAAAGTGAAAAATCAAATTACTGGCTGATTCTACTTCATTGGAAATGCCTTAAGACAAGGAAATGATGCTCAGTAGTGTGTGTGGCCTCCACATGCTTGTATGACCTCCCTACAATGCGTGGGCATGGTCCTGATGAGGCATCAGATGCTCTCCTCCCAGACCTGGATTAAAGCTTGAGTCAACTCCTGGACAGTCTATGGTGCAACATGGCATTGGTGGATGGAACGAGACATGATGTCCCAGATGTGGTTGATTGGATTCAGGTCTGGGGATCGGGCAAGCCAGTCGATAGCATCAATACCTTCATCATGCAGGAACTGCTGACACTTCAGCCATATGAAGCCTTGCAATGTCATGCATCAGAAGGAACCCAGTGCACCTGCATATGGTTTCACAATGGCAGTCAGGGTACCTCTGGCTAGCACATGGGACGGCTGTGCGGCCCTCCAAAGTAATGCCTCCCCACACAATTACAGACTCACTACTAGACATGAGTGAATATTGTCGGATCCCTCCTTATTCAGTTCGCTAATAGAGCTTACCGAATAGCTGCAGCGGGAAACCCGATACCAGGAGCGCTCCCGATATTCAAGTGTCCGGCGCCGCAGCTGCATGTGTTATCGGGAGTGCTCCAGGTATCTGGGGTCACACTGCAGCTTCTTTGGTAGGCGCAATAGCTTGCCGAATAAGGAGGGAGCCGACGATGTTCACTCATCTCTACTCACTACCAATCCGGTCATGCTGGCGGATTTTGCAGGCAACAGCACTTTCTCCACGGCATCTCTAGACTCTGTCACATGTGCTCAGTGTGAACCTGCTCTCATCCGTGAAGAGCACAGGGCGCCCATATTGAATCTGCCAATCTTTGTATTCTCTGGAAAATGCCAGTCGCCCTGCATGGTGTTGGGCTATAGGCACAACACCCACTTGTGGACGTCGGGTCCTAATACTACCCTCATGAAATCTGTTTCTGACAGTTTGAGCAGACACATGCATGTTGGTGGCCTGGTGGAGTTATTTTGCAGAGCTCTGGCACTTACTCCTTGCACAAAGGAGGAGGTAGCTGCCCTGCTGCTGGGTTGCTTGCCTCCTACTGCCCCCTCCACACCTCCTGGTGTACTCGCCTGTCTCCTGGTATCTGCTCCATGCTCTGTACACTATGCTGACAGACACAGCTACACTGCTTGCCACAGCTTGCATTGATGTGCCATACTGGTTGAGCTGCACTACATGAGCAACTTCTGTGGGTTATAGACACCACCTCATGCTACTGTACCTATAGGGGTGAAAGCAATGACCAAATGCAAAAGTGACCAAAACAGACAAAAAGGATGAGCACAAAGAAACGGTCTGTTGTCACCACCTGCAGAACCTTTATAGTGGTTGTCTTCCTAATTTCCTATCATTTCTACCTGTTGTCTGTTCCATTTGCACAACAGCAGGAGAAATTGATTCACAATCGGTGTTGCTTCATAACTGGACAGGTTGATTTCACAGACGTGTGATTGACTGGACTTACATTGTGTTGTTTAACCCCTTAAAGATCGCCGAAACACCTTTTAACGGCAGTGGTTAAGGGGCCGTGACAGCTGACACCCTGCAGTATCGGACCCTGCCGGAGTTTCCTACCGATCGGGAAGAATAACCCTTTAAATACCGCTGTCAATAGTGACCGCAGTATTTAAGTTATTGCAAGGAGGTCACAAGACCCCCTTAGTAACCATCGGACTGCCGCGATGAGAATTGTGGGTCCTGAAGGGTACTATGGTACCCTGAGGTCATGTGATGACCCAGGGCATGGTGGCATGTGAGATCCAGCTATAAGCTGTGTATCACAGGCTGTGTCTGTGAGATACTGACGCACTGCAGTACACAAGTACTGCAGTGTATGAGACCAGAGATCAAAATATAAAATTATACATTTTCCACAGTAAAAATTGTTTTACTGCATCACTGAGTGCCACCTATTTTTTTCCTCTTTGGCCTGTTATTTATTTAGTATAGTAAATGCCGTAAAAACAAAACAAACATATTTCTCACTAAAAAGTAATCAGTCATATGTAAAAAAAAAAAAAAGAAAAAAGGATAACTGAAAATTCCAAATCATCCCACAAAAAACAAGCCCCAATATTCTTCAGTCGGCAAAAAAATAGTTACAGCTCTCATAATAAGACTATGCAAAAAATCAAATTCACTTTTGTAAAATATTGTTTTTAGTCTGAAAAATGGCAAAGCATAAAAAAGCAATACAAATCTGGTATCACTGTAATCGTACCGACCCAACAAACAAATGGTCTTTATAATTTTTACCGCATGGTGAATGGCACAAATAAAACCAATAACTGAATTGATAGTTGTTATTCATTCTATGTTTGAAAAATCTGAATAAAAATTTATCACAAATCATGATGTGCCCTAAAATGGTACAAAAAAAAAAATATCGCTGTAATCGTACTGACCCAATGAACAAATCGGTCTTATTATTTGTACCGTATGGTGAACAGCGCAAAAAAAATGAAAACAATAGCTGAATTGCTGTTTTCTGTTCATTCTGTGTCTGAAAAATTTGAATAATGTTCCAGCTCTCAGAATATGTCAAAGAAAAAAAAACTTTTTATAAAATAAAAATAAGAACTATTATTGTACTGCTGTCCATTTGTCCATTCTACCTCCCAAAAGTCAGAATAAGGCTCAGCTCACATTTATACTGCACTCTCCGCTGAGCGCTTACGTCAAGGTTTCCATGTAAATTCCCCAATTCCCCAAAACTGCGATTCCGAAAAAAAACCCCGATGGAACCACTCACTTATAAGGCAGATGGAGCCACTGGTCTGTGTTCCGGCGGTGTCCCATGATTTTCGGCACACAAGTGTGGGAGACCAGATCTGTGAACGCCTAAAAAAGATGGCTACCACCATAGCAGATGCCAAACTGAGTACGAAGTGTCTTCATCTGCCTCATTATGGTGGGTGCTTCTGCTGGGGGTTTCACCTGAATCGCATTTTTGTGGGATTTACACGGAAACCCCGACGTAAGTGCTCAGCATAGAACACAAGAATGTGATCGTCTTATTCTGGACGCAATAGAAAAATATTATGTACTCCAAAATATTACCAATAAAAACCCCAATTTATCCAGCACAAAACCAGATCCCACTCAGGTCCGTTATCTGTCACTGGAACTATAGTGGGTTCCCACATTACTGGTAGAACAAAGACTCTGGAAAAGTGACAAGGCTCCCACCCCCTCAAATAAAATCCAGTGAATTCTGCGCATCCAAATGCCCCCTTCCTTTTGAGCCCCACTGTGCCTAAACCACAGTAGACGGTCACATGTTTGGCATTATTGTATGGTAATTTAGACAAGGCACTTAAAGTGAACCTGTCACCAGGTTTGGCCGATATGAGATACGGCCACCACCTTTCAGGGCTTATCTACAGCATTCTATAATGCTGTAGCTAAGCCCCCAATCTGACCTGAAAGATAAGAAAAATACGTTTTATTATACTCACCTGCGGGGCGGTCCGGTCCAATGGGTGTCGCAGGTCCTGGTTCGGCGCCTCCCACCTTATGATCGCCGCCCTCCTGCTTGCTTCATGGCTCCCCAGCATCGCGATCCTGCGCAGGCGTACTTATCTGCCCTGTTGAGGGAAAAGGTCCGAGGCCCAGTACCTGCGAACTGCGGTACTTTGCTCTGGGCAGATAAGTACACCTGCACAGGAGCGCGATACCCGGGAGCTATGAAACAAACAGGAGGGCGGCGATCATAAGAAGATAGGAGGCGCCGGACCCGGACCTGTGACACCCGTCGGACCAGACCGCTCCACAGGTGAGTAGAATAAAACTTATTTTTCTTATCTTTCAGGTCCGATCGGGGTCTTATCTACAGCATTATAGAATGCTGTAGATAAGCCCTGATAGGCGGTGGCCGTATCTTATATCAGCCAAACCTGGTGACAGGTTCGCTTTACCAATTTACGGGTGCGTATCGCTAGAAGCACAAGCTGGGCATAATGTATGAGGGCGCTATAATATATGGGGGCTCTACACTGTATGAAGGGCATAATGTAATGCAATTCTCCAGAAAGAAAACCCTGGCTTGGATGTTACAAAATTCTCACTGCAGCCGTAGATTATTTCATTGAGAGGTGCAATTTCTACAATGGGGTCACTTTTGGGGTTTTTCCTTTGATTTGACATCTTTGCAGGCAACATTTGCGGAGCCCCAAACTATTCTAGCAAAATATGTGCTCAAAAATCCAAATAGCACTCCTTCCTTCTCAGCACTGATGTGCGGCCTAACAAAAATTTCTGACAACATATTATTACTATTTATTTTTATAGCTCCATTTATTCCATGGCGCTTTTACATGTGAAAAGGGGTATACATAATAAAAACGAGTACGGTAATCTTAAGCAATAGAAGTCACGAATGGTATAGGAGGAGAGCGGACCCTGCCCACGAGGGCTCACAACATATAGGGCAGCACCGTGTTTGGGAGAAATTGTGCAATAAATTGTGGGGTGTAGTTTCACCTATTAACCCTTGTGTACCTGACAAATTTGCAGCAAATACAAAAATTTATATTTTTACCACTAAAATGTCATATTTCCACATTTCAGTGTTATAAAATGCTTTTAGGTTTAAGAAATACTCACTACACCCCTAGTGGAATTCATTGAGTGCTCAAGTTTTCAAAATGAGGTTACTTGTGGGGGGTTTCTGCTGTTTTCACATATTAGGGGCCCGTGAAATGCGATGTAGCATTCACAATCTATCCCAGGCAGATAGCGCCCTTTCCTTTCTTAGTCCTGCCACGTGCCCAAGCACAAGTTTTTGACCACATATGGGGTATCGTCAGATTTGAGACAAATTGCACAACTAATTATGGAGTCCGGTTTCTCCTACTGTCCATTGTGAAAATTACAAGCTTGGGGCTAAAACAATAATTTTCATGAAAAAAATGGAAATTTGCAATATGATGACCTAATGTTGTCAAAGTCTGTGTAGTGTCTGTGTAGTATCTGTGGGTCCAAAATTCTCACTATACCCCTGTATAAAATCCTTGAGGGGTGTAGTTTCTAAAATGGGCTAACTTTTGGGGGTTTTCACTGTTTAGTCACATCAGAGGCTATCCAAATGCAGCATGACGCCTGCAGACCATTTCATCTTGTTTTCGACCATATATAGGGTATCTGTGTACTCAGGAGAAATTGCACAACAAATTTTGGTGTCTGTTTTCTCCTGTTACCATTGTGAATGTTAAATGCTCGTTTTTTTACCTACCACATTGCTTTAGTTCCTGTGAAGCTCCTAAAGGGTTAATAAGCTTCTCGAATGTGGTTTTGAGTACTTTGAGGGGTGTCATATAGACATTTAAAATGTGATGTGGTCCCTTAAAAAATGGTTTTGGACATTTTGCTGGAAAAGTTAGAAATGTCTGATCAACGTTTAACCCTTCTAACTTACTAACTAAAACCAAATGTTTATTATGCAGCTGTAAAGTTGACATGTGGGAAATGTTGTTTATTAACTATTTTGTGTAACATAACGTTCTGATTTAATAATAATTAAACATTTGAAAGTTGCATCATTTTTTAACTTTTCCCAAATAGACCCAAGTCATATTGAACAAATTTGTACTATCATAAAGTACAATGTGAAAAAATACTCAGAATCCAGTGGATCCGTTGAAGCGTTCCAGAGTTATTACCTCGTAAAGTGACACTGGTCAGAATTGAGTAATTTGGCCCGGTCATTAAGGTCAAAATTGGCTTGGCCACGAAGGGGTTAAGTGTTTCCATTTTTTTTTTTTTTTTTGAGCAGTGTAGATATTGGTCAATATAAAGTAGCCAAAAAAATCTAAATATTTTTTCTATTACTAACAATTATATGTTACGTTTTAGGGCTTTGACCTGCGTGTGGAACATACCCACTGCTTCAGTCATCATGGTGAAGGTGGACACTACCATAACGACACAACACCTGATTCCGTGCAGTACCTTGGCTATTTCCATCCAGCAGAGCACCTCTACCGTATTGACAGACCAGCTGTTACACACATGGTTGGAAGGGATTAGAGTGATGTTAAGTCTTGCAAACGTGACAACTGGAAAGCTATGTAAACATACTTTTCTGTACAGTATTGGCAGCAACGTGACCAAGAAATCCCACCTAAGCCACTGGCTTTTCTGGATTTAAGGGTTATTTTCATCATTTAAATTATTGGTTTGGATGCAGCACCTTTATTACACATTAGAAATATAACAAAATCTAATCTCATGGGCTATATTCTCCCATCCTATTATCACTGCCTCATGACCTCATCATCCATCTCGCTAATTCACATGTATGCCTGTTTTCACCCGCACCTCTTATTTCACCATTCCTCAAAGCTCATTATTTCGATCACTATTCACTCTCACCATCCATTCCCTACCTATCCTACTATGTCGGTTTCCATCCCTTTCCCTTTGTACATCTTTTCATGTGTTTCTCTCTCTCTACTTTTCACACCTGGTAATTTTCATTAGCAATTAAAGTAATATTTCTCAGTTTTTGGTCTGTTCTATCTCAGGCCTTTTTGATATGACTCCTTTTTAAATGTAGCTGTCTTTAGTTCAAATTAGAAATGGAGCTCTGTCTGACTCTCATCTGGAGTGATGTCATGTGTATGTTTTTGTTCTTCTTTCATGTGTCTGAGTTGTGGGAAGTGTACTGTGATTTTCTGATCTCTGTACAACATGTTGCATGACAATTTACTTAAGATGGGTGGGGTGGGGGGGCACAAAAGTAATTCCTGCATAGGGGCCCTCTGCTTTAAAGGGAACCTGTCACCCCGTTTTTTGAAGATGAGCTAAAAATAGCGTTAAATAGGGGCAGAGCTGGGCATTACATTAGTGTCTTTGTGTGCCTTTATTACCCACCTATGCTGCCGAAATACCTTTGTAAAGTCGCCGTTTTCTGCTGTCACTCACGCTGGTCTGGTCCTATGGGCGTGGTGACAGCGCTGTTTCTCCCCCAGAATCCTGCTCATCATTACGTTGGTGGCGTAGTGGTGTGCACATGTCCAAAAGGCTAATCCACTGCCCAGGTGATGAAAAACAGCGCGATCTGCGCTATTCAGCCGTTTACCGGTGGGCGCGGTCATCTTTCCTGTGGCCGCGCGTGCGCAGATGGAGCGCTCTGCTGCCCGGGGCTTCAGGAAAATGACCGCCGCGATCTCCATCTGCGCACGCGCGGAATCCCTCGGCCATTTTCCGGAAGCCCCAGGCAGCAGAGCGCTCCATCTGCACACGCGCGGCCACAGGAAAGATGGCCGCGCCCACCGGTAAACGTCTGAATAGCGCAGATCGCGCTGTTTTTCCATCACCTGGGCAGTGGATTAGCCTTTTGGACATGCGCACACCACTACGCCACCAACGTAATGATGAGTAGGATTCTGGGGGAGAAACAGCGCTGTCACCACGCCCATAGGACCAGACCAGCGTGAGTGACAGCAGAAAACGGCGACTTTACAAAGGTATTTCGGCAGCATAGGTGGGTAATAAAGGCACACAAAGACACTAATGTAACGCCCAGCTCTGCCCCTATTTAACGCTATTTTTAGCTCATCTTCAAAAAACGGGGTGACCGGTTCCCTTTAAAGGGAACCAGTCATGTGAAAAACAAAATACTATCAATACCCCCTCTATCAAGCAAGTAGTTTTCAAATACAAGTCTTTCCTCCCGTCTGCTAAACCGGACTACTTTACCACTCATATTGTGTCTATTCCATAACAGTAATTGGTAATTTCATACTTTGAATTCCCTACTTTCTCCTGATGCTCTCTCCCACTTTTCATTTTAGCAGAGGACTGTGGCTTCTACTACTAAGTCAAGATTAACTTCATTATACAATTTTTTAACCAACAATCCCACAGCATCACTGGTCAATGCCCTTTCTTCATAACCTTCATTGTCACCTTCACTATATAAAAGCTTTCCAACCATATCTCCAAATCGCATATTTCCACTAGTGTGCTTGACCTTATGCAATCCCAACTTTACCACTGCTTTCTCCAGGGCTGTGGAGTCGGTAAGCCAAGCCTCCGACTCCTCAATTTCCATGACACCCACTCCACCAAAATGGGCTCCAACTCCGACTCCACAGCCCTGGCTTTCTCCAGCCCATATCCATACCTTCCTTTCCTCTTTTAAACATTAGGTCATCACACTATTCCTCAAGAAAGCATCCCTTGAGCTCTTGCTATGTTCAGCTCTCTCATATCACTTTTCTCATTTGCCTCAAAACTCCTTAAACAACATATCCACCTTGAACTCTTCTTCTACCTTTGATCTAACCAAAGTTTCTCATTTCCCGTCTCACAAGTTTGCTGCACGTAACTTTTGACTCTGCTCTGTCCCTAAAACCTAATCCTTAAACACTTATGCTTCGTCTAAATCAAAAACCTTTCCTGTATCTCCCATTTCTTTAACCTTGAGTTAACAAAAATTATTACCGGTATATTCTTTTATCTCTGCCTCAATTTCTGCAACATCCTTTTTTATATATCCTCCCATCCAACACTTTCACACCTCTCCAGTCCATTCTTAACCCCTTAGAGACCCTGACCATTTTCGTTTTTAATTTCTGTTTTTCGCTCCCCTTCTTTCCAGAGCCATAGCTTTTTATTTTTCCATGAATATGGCCATGTGAGGCTTGTATTTTGTGAGACAAGTTGTGCTTTTGAACGACACCATTGGTTTTACCATGTTGTGTACTAGAAAACGTGAAAAAAATTCCAAGTGCGGTGAAATTGCAAAAAAAAGTGCAATCCCAAACTTGTTATTTGTTTGGCTTTTTTGCTAGGTTCCCTAAATGCTAAAACTGACCTGCCATTATGATTCTCCAGGTCATTGCATTTTAAAGCGATGTTGCGGCGACCAAAAAAACATAATTCTGGCCTTTTTACTTTTTTTTTCTTGCTACGCCGTTTAGCGATCAGGTTAATCCTTTTTTTTTTATCAATAGATTGGGCGATTCTGAACACAGCAATTCCCAATATGTGTGTTTGATTTGGTTTTTTTTGTTTTTTTTTTAATGGAGCAAAAGGGGGTGTTTTAACCCCTTAATGACCGGAGTTTTTTTCGGTTTTGTTTCATGCCAACCCATCGGTAACCCACGATCACGTGACACGGGTCACCGGTAGGTGTATTTCCTGCCCGATGACTGGAAGCTCGCGTTAAATGCCTCTGTCAGTTTGACAGTGGTATTTAACTGGTTAATAGCCGCGGGTGGATCACAATTCCACCCGCGGCTGATCCGGGCACATGTCAGCTGTTCAAAACAGCTGATATGCGTCGGGAGAGATGTGGGCTCACCGCCACATCCCACATCAAAGGGAGGGAAGCCACCTCTGCAGTACAAGTACGACGGAGATTGCAAAGTTAACTGTGCTGCCTGATTTAAATGACAGTCCCTGCACTACCCCTCTACTTTTTCCCTCTGCCAATTCCTTCACTGGCTTCCAGTTAACCAGAGAATCAATTTTAAAGGCTGACTATAACTTGTCTCCTACATCCATTTGACCTCATCTTCCGATATGCCACACGTAACCGCTCATCCTCTTTTTTTCCCCATACTTGTATGTTCCTCACACAACTATCTCCAAGATTTATCCCATATATACCACTTACCCTGTACCCTGGAATTCACTACTTTGGCATACCGGTTTTCTTACACAATTAGTCTTCGGAAAACCCATCTCTTCAAGAAAGCCTACAATCTGAAATTAGCCTGCTGCCACTTCCTTACCACCAGTGTAAAAAAAAAAGAAGCTCCTTAACCTGCTGTCCCCTTTCTCATTACCTAATGGATTGTAAGCTCATAAGAGCAGGTTCCTCTCCCTCATACCGTCTTTTGTTTATTGTACTTCCTTGCATTAAATATGTATGTAGACCCTCTTCACATGCACCCTGGAATTGGGAATTTTAAATATACCAATAATATGGGACTACTGGAAAAAGTGGGGCACTGGACTAGCTATATTTGGAAGCAAAATACAGAATGAATGGAGTGGATGAGCACATGTGCAGCCACAACTCAGGCCGATACATTCAGAGTCCAGTTTATAGACCACTCCTTCACCCAGATCCAGAGTGATGGCCGTAGCATCTAACCAGGAAAGCACGGCGGAAATAGAGTGGCGGTATTCTTACTACAGAGTGGTGGGGACTTTTGTGGTAGTTAGTAGTGGCTTCACTGAGAAAGTGGTGTTTAATCGAATGCCTATAGTAGATGAACATCTGTATGCTTCTACAGATTCTAGCATTGCCGGCATTCTTGCAGTCTTGAGAATGCAGTGGCACCAGCCTACAATCAGACGAATTAAGTATAATGTGCTAGTTAAAAATGGTCTTCATCAAAAATATGATCAGATCTTTTATTCTATCAGAAATATGTATTTTACTAATGTTCTTTTCTATGAGACACTTGGTTATTAATAGCACTATAACGTACTGCTAGCTTCACTTACAGAAATCTTGATTTAGACTAAATGCACATGTCTATATGGACCAGAACACCTGGACCTCGCATCAGGAGGCAATGTGGTCTGTACACGAACTGTAAAACAAAAACGTGAATACAGCATTAGACCACTTTTGCAGGGCAGTATTTTTTTTAGTGTTACACATTAGCTAAAATCAGAAGTGTAACCTTAACAGAATACAAGTATAATGCAAATATTTGCACCTCTTCCTTATTTTGGAGCCCATCCTGGGTTTGGCTTCTATATACGGATGCAAAACTCTGCTGTGTGAAAATGGCCTAAAGCCTACAGAATCCAAGGGGGCTCGTCTCTTGCCAGAAGTTCATGGACTTCTAGTGTGAACATTTTGTGATTATATTTGAATAATGAAGAATTTGAAAGTGTTTGTAATTTTATATTTTGATTTGTATTTTGATAATCAGGACAATTTAGCATTTTGGAAAAAAAGATTGCACTTTTATGCTCTATATAATAACATTAAATAATGATAAATAACTGACTTGGTGTTTTGCTATTAACAACATGTGCAAGAAGACATATTTTGTGGGATTAGAGGAGAATTTACACTGGTAGATAGTTTGTTAAAGTGAACATTTTTAAAGAGCACCTGTCCAAAAGTGAACCGTTTTTACTCTTATTCCTGCTACCCCTGAGTATTTGCGCACAAAAACGTCCTTCAGCTTGATCTCGAGTCAAGGTGTTTTGATGGATGAATGCTCTGTAGTAAGAACGATCTTGTGCAAGCCTAGATAGGTCAATCAGGGTCTTCGCCGCCGTTATCTTGATTGTATCAAGCCATTGTGTCTTCTGCTTCGCCTTGTTACTTATATTCTTACGACAATATATGTACCGTATTTTTCGGACTAGAAGACGCACCGAACCATAAGACGCTCCCCAAATTGTCAGAAGGAAAATAGGGAAAAAAATAGTCATCAAATGGGGCTCCATCTTACAGTCAGAATTCAGCTTACCGGAGGGTGATCGGAAGCGATGGTGGAGCAGGGTCACAGGAGGTGTTCGGTGGGCTGGTGACTCTCATCCCAGGCAGATTAGGTGGTGCTAGGGCACTGCCGACATTTTGGGAAGCCGCAGGTGGCGCATGCACAGAATGAGATCTCGTCTCCCGACAACTTGGGCCGAGATCTCAATCTGCACATGTGCCGCCTCCGGCAGCCATTTCCCGGGGGCTTCGAGCTTTCAAAAAAATGTCGGCAGAGTCCCCCACCCGCCTGGGATGGGAGTCAGATCATCGTCCTGCAGCGTCAGACCACCTAATACCCCCTCTTTCCAGCCCAGGGCCAGAAGAATCACCCGACTCTTGCTGCCTCCACACTCCTGTTAAGTAAATCTGGACTATGACACACCTCCATTTTCCCTCAAATTTTTTGGGTGGTAAAAACTTTGTCTTATAGTTCGAAAAAGATGGTATTTTTAGTTTTTCTTTCTTCTCTGATCTGCTGATTCTGCTCTTGTAAGTCCAGTGGCTGGTCCTAGTCTCAAACAGCTATGTAATACATGAAAGACTGTCAATCACTGATTAAAGGGGTTCTCCACTACTGGAATAAACCCTTCTTGATCTGAATGTTTGCCCCAATGAAAATAAAAACACTTTATACTCTCCTCCCGTGTCAACACTCACATTCCCGGGGCTCCCATGCGATTATAACATGTGAGCCCTGCGCCCAAATAAAGAAACAAAGGACTGGCACAGCAAATGAATAGAGGTTCTGTGCCACACACCCAGGGAAGGAATACTAGACTAGAAGGATGGGTGTACAGAGGTACCAGTAACCCCAAATAAAGAGATCTAAGTCAATCTGCGTGCAAAAAAGAGGGATTAGTTACTGTAAAATCTCTTTCTTGGAGCCTTCATTGGGGGACACAGGACAACCATGGGTGTATGCTGCTGCTGCTGCTAGGAGGCTGACACTGTGCAAAAAAAGGAAAAGGCGTAGCTCCTCCCTGGCAGTATACACCCACCGACAGGCACCAAGCACCTCAGTTAGTGCAAAAAGCAGTAGGAGAAGCGACGGAACTCAATAGTAAAAGTACCAACTCAACTAGGGCCTCCAGGCCCCAAACACGGTACCAGAACAAACAAGTAGGGAGGGTGCTGTGTCCCCCAATGAAGGCTCCAAGAAAGAGATTTTAGGATAAGTACCAAAAATCTCTCTTTCTTTATCGCTTCATTGGGGGACACAGGACAACCATGGGACGTCCAAAAGCAGTCCCGGAAAAGGGTGGGTAGAAAGGAAATGAGAAAAGGTCTCAGGTCGGCTGGTGTGCGACCGCCGCCTGCAGTACCTTCCTACCAAGACCTGCATCGGACGAGGCTTGGGTATGAACCCGATAGAACCTCATAAACGTGTGCAAAGACGACCAGGTTGCGGCCTTGCAAACTTGCAAGGCGGAGGCCTAGTGGCGAACAGCCCAAGAAGCTCCGACAGCTCTGGTGGAGTGAGCTTGCACCCCCGGAGGAGGACGTGCCTCATGAACACGGTACGATTCTGAAATTGCCGAGCGAGTCCAGCGCGAGATAGTGGATTTAGACGCTTGAAGGCCCTTCAGACGACCCTCGGAAATGACAAGGAGAGAATCGGATTGACGGAAAGGAGCGGTTCTAGAAAGATAGACCCGAATGGCCCTGACCACGTCAAGCTTGTGAAGGGACTTCTCCAAAGGATGAGCCGGAGAAAGGCAAAATGATGGAAGGACAATGTCCTCGTTGATGTGGAAAGCCGAGACCACCTTGGGAAGGAATTCGGGAACCGGTCTAAGAACGACCTTATCCTGATGAAGAATCAGGAAGGGGGAACGGCATGACAGGGCTGCCAACTCGGAGACCCTCCTGGTAGATGTAATGGCAATGAGGAAGGCGACCTTCCAAGAGAGAAGGGAAAAGGGCACCTCATGAAGAGGCTCAAAGGGAGCAGCCTGGAGAGCACCAAGGACCAGATTAAGGTCCCGAGGTTCCAAGGGAGAACGGAAAGGAGGGGCAATATGCGCAACTCCCTGTAGAAAAGTCCGAACCTGGTGAATGGAGGAAAGGTCACTCTGGAAGAGGATCGACAGAGCAGACACTTGTCCCTTGAGTATGCTGAGGGATAAGCCCGAATCGAGACCAGACTGGAGGAAACCGAGAAGCTCCGGAAGAGAAAAAGACATTGGAAAAACTTCATTAGTTTCACACCACCGGAAGAATGCTTTCCAGTACCTATGGTAGATATGGGAAAACGCCGGTTTTCTGGCTCTGATCATGGTCTGTATGACTTGGGAAGAGAGACCAGAGTTCTTCAAGACTGCGGCCTCAACAGCGATGCCATTAAACTCAGCGACTGAGAACTCTGGTGGTAGAGAGGTCCCTGCGAGAGGAGGTCTGGGCGATCCGGGATTCTCCAAGGAGTGTCCGCGAGCATGTTTACGAGCTCGGCGTACCACGGCCGCCTTAGCCAGTCCGGCGCTATCAGTATGACTGGAATCCCTTCCAACTTGATCTTCTTTTACCACCCTTTGAATCAAGGGGAGGGGTGGGAACAGGTAGGGAAACTGAAACTGGGACCATGGAATTACCAGAGCGTCGTGGCCGACGGCAAGAGGGTCCCGGGATCTGGCGACAAACTGAGGGATCTTGTGGTTCATCCGGGACGCCATAAGGTCGACATCTGGCGTGCCCCAGCGGAGGCAAATTTGATCGAAGACTGCGGGGTGGAGAGACCACTCGCCTGCTGCTAGGCCCTGGCGACTGAGAAAGTCGGCTGCCCAGTTTTCAACCCCGGGCTTTTGAACGGCTGATATGGCCGGAACGTGGCGTTCCGCCCACCGAAGAATCTTTGCCGCTTCTGCCATTACTTGGCCGCTGCGAGTCCCGCCCTGGTGGTTTAAGTACGCCACGGCCGTGGCGTTGTCCGACTGGATGCTGACGGGAAGGTTCGTCAGAAGAGACAGCCAGTGGATCAGCGCAAGGAAGATTGCCCTGATCTCCAGCAGGTTGATGGGAAGGAGAGCTTCCTGGGTGGTCCAACGGCCCTGAGCCGTCTGCTGTCAGAAGACTGCTCCCCACCCGAGAAGGCTGGCATCGGTAGTGATGACCTGCCACTGAAGAGGAAGAAATGATCTTCCTCTCAGGAGAGAGGAGGACAGCGTCCAACAGGTTAGGGACTGACGGACCTGGAGAGGAAGGTGGACGAGACGGTACAGGGAGTCCAAGGACCTGTTCCAGGTGGATAGGAGGAATAGCTGGAGGGGGCGGGTGTGGAACTGGGCGAAAGGAATGGAGGCCACCATCTTTCCCAGGACTCCCATGTAGAACCGAAGTGACTGGGGAGCTGGGTGTTTGAGAAGGCGGACCGCCTTGAGGAGTACTGAGAACTTGTCCTCTGGGAGGAAGACCCGAGCTAAGTTCGTGTCGAACACCATGCCCAGGAAGGACAGTCATTGGGACAGAATCAGAGAGGACTTGGTCCGGTTGATCCAGCCAAGATGGGTCAGGGTGTCCAGGGAGACCTGGAGACTGTGGGCACAGTCTAGACGAGAGGACCCCTTGATCAACAGATCGTCCAGGTAGGGGATAACGAGGATCCCCCTGGAACGAAGGAGGGCCATGACCGCCGCCATGATTTTGGTGAAGACCCTGGGGGCAGACGCTAAACCGAAAGGGAGAGCCGTGAATTGGTAGTGTTTGTCCTCGATTGCAAACCGCAGGAATCTCTGATGCCGTACGCAGATGGGAACATGAAGATACGCATCTTGAATGTTGACCGAGCAGAGGAACTCCCCGGGTTCCATGGCGGCGATCACTGACCGCTGGGATTCCATTCTGAAGTGGCGAGGTCGGACGTGGCGGTTCAGAAGCTTCAAATCCAGGATAGGGCGAAGAGACCCGTCCTTCTTTGGGACTACAAAAAGGTTCGAGTAGAACACGGAAAAACGTTTTTCGAGAGGAACGGGAACTACGACTCCGGCGGCGACCAGAGATGTTACGGCTTGAAGCAACTGGGTAAATGGGACGGTTGCTTTGGGGGACGAGAGAGAAAGAAGCGATTTTCCGGGAGGGTAGAAAATTCGATCTTGTACCCGGAGGTAATAATCTCTCTGACCCAGGCGTCGCTGATCACTGAGAGCCAGGTGTCTTTGAAGAGAAGAAGCCTGCCTCCCACCCTGGAATGACTCCAGGGTGGGGGCGACCCGTCACTTGGAACGGTATCTGTTGGAAAGAGGTCCGGAAGACCTGGGAGGTGGAGCCCTGGATCTCCACATGGGAGCTGGCTTGTAAGAAGGTTTTCTACGTTCACCCAAGGTAGCGGGTCGCTCTTGTTGCGATGAGGAATCTGAGGCTGCAAACGGACGAAAGGGGCGAAATGTTCGAGGACCCTTTGCGTTAAAGAAACGTTTTGGCTTGGACTGGGGGAGAGAGGTACTCTTGCCCCCAGTCGCGTCTGAGATAATTTGATCCAGACGAGCACCAAAAAGCCTGGAACCTTGAAACGCCAAGTTGGTGAGAGACCTTTTGGAAGTAGCATCTGCATTCCATGCTTTGAGCCAAAGAATGCGGCGAATAGCGACAATGTTGCTGCTTGCCCTGGTCGAACAGGCTGCTGCATGTAGGGAGGCAGTGAGAAGGTATTTCCCTGCATGGTTAATCTGGTCTGCGAGGTCAGCCAGCTCGGTAGGGGAGGCCGAAGCCAAAATGCCCCGACGGAAAATCTTGGCCCAGGCAGAGATGGCCCTAGCCACCCAGGTGGAAGCAAAGCTGGGGCAGAGGGAAGCACCCGTTGCCTCAAAGCTGACTTGGCCAGTGCCTCAATTTGTCTGTCCGATGCGTCCTTAAGCGACACGCCATCCGGTAAGGAGAGAACCGTCTTGGAGGAAAGACGGGAGATTGGCGGATCGACCTTGGGAGATTCAGCCCATTTGGAGAGAAGATCGACGCTAAAGGGATAGAGCACGTCCAGATGTTTTCTACCCAAAAAACTTTTTCAGGATGTTCCCAGTGTTTAGACAGGGTAGACTCAAACTCCTCATGGGTAGGAAAGGAGCGAGAGGGACGCTTCACCCGCTTAAGAGACAGAGGAATCCTGGGGGGAAGCCTCGTCTTGCTTTAGTTTGAGGGTTTGCGAGATAGTCTTTTTTCGGCTATCTACAACTGCCTGCATGCTAGAAGCCTGGTCTGAATCGGAGTCAGAACCGGACTGGGAACCCACATCAGACCCAATGTCCTCCTCCGAAGAGGGGAATTGGGAGGAGGAGAGCAGTTTGAGCGCTGCGGAGGGACCCGGAGAACCAGTCGAAGAGCCAGACAGAGTCCTCTTCCTAGAGCGGCTGGCTGATTTGTCTCCCTGTGGTTCAGGGTCAGGTGCGGCCGACTCGCCATGGGAGACGGTCGGAGCACTGGTGGCTGAAGGAAGCTGTGGAAGACGTTCAAGCGCCTGGACCAGGGACTGAGATTCCTTAGTCAAATCAGAGACCGACTGCGAGATAGCAACGGCCCACTCAGGGGGAGGGGGGGCACCCCCATCCCAAGAGCCAGAAGCTTCCTCCAGGGCAGACATGGCAGGAGGACTGCAGGACTGGCAGAGAGGCAACGATTGGCCTACTGACCACTTTATCTTACAACGAGCACAGGCGTAGTGAGTTATGGTAGGTTTGGTAAGGAAGGCTCCAGAAGAGTTGGACATTAGTCTTTTCTGTAGTATAGTGCTGCAGAATATCCTTAAGGGCCTGCAGTGGTATAGATAATACCGAGGGAGGGCCCAATATAGCGTCGCAATCCTACCGCAGAGCAGAGTTGTCTGCGTCCCCCAACGCACGATGTCTCCTGTGCACGGAGCTGCTGAGGCAGGAAGTGCCAGCGGTGAAGAAGGGGCGGAGCTGTGCTGTGAGGAATAAGCCAAGGCTCCTGATAGGGCCGCACCGAAAGGGAAGGGCGTGCCCAAGATGTAAGAGCCCTCCTGAGTGGAGGAGGAAAAGAGCCCCGAAAAAGCGCGCCCGAGGAGGGGGCGTGGCCTATCGGAGGGGCGTGGCCGGCCGCAGCGGTGAAAGTGAAAGTAAAACGGCCGGGAATCTGTGTGAGAGCGCTGTACATCTAGACAGGGGGAGGAGGAGATACTGCTGCGGGGGAGCGGCTGCTGAAGCGCTGGTACCTGCATGTTCCGGTTCCACAGGTAGAGAGTATCGTCCAGGGGCCCAATGAGAGAGGGGTCGCTGGAAACGGAATCTTTCGTCCAGAAGACAGCCTCGACCCCAAAGACAAGGGGGAGGGTCACCGCTGGTGACCACCGTCTTTCTCTCAGCCCTCTCCGAGGAGAGGGGTGAGGGGGACTGTTTGGCAAGGACCGCCACCATAAAGACCCTGGAGCACCTGGGAGGGTGACAGGGGATAATGTCCTGCCGGCGGTCTGAGAACTGCAATGCGGACGACACCACACTGCTCGCTCAGCCGCCCTCCTGGGGAGGCAGGGTGGAAGATTGCACCCTGAATGCTGTGATCTGAAAAAGAAAGCCAAAACGTTAATAAAAACAACAAAACCTGTAAAGGAATCAAGATTAGCAGCGGATCTGAAGATCCAGGTCCGCCTCCTACAGACACTAAGCACAAACTGAGGTGCTTGGTGCCTGTCGGTGGGTGTATACTGCCAGGGAGGAGCTACGCCTTTTTCCTTTTTTTTGCATAGTGTCAGCCTCCTAGCAGCAGCATACACCCATGGTTGTCCTGTGTCCCCCAATGAAGCGATAAAGAAAGTGAAATGGTTATTATACAAAGCGTGCCAAAGAGCTTTAAAAGCATTTAAAAAGCCAAATGGGGAAAGAAATTTCAGGACATCCCTTCTGATAGGTAGTTTTTCATATACTCTATAGCACTTGTATTAAACTCTGGCCCGCAAGATGAGTCTCGCCCGTATGGCTCACCAGTATTGTACAGCCACATAGGTGTTATTGCCACATTCAACTGAAACTGTGTGACACATTTTGGTGCCATTTTTATTCATTTCCCTTTGTGAAAACGTAAAATCTGGCGCTAAAACAATTTTTTTTCGTGGTAAAAATTATTTTTTATTCACCGCCCAATGGTATAAAATTCTGTGATACACATGTGGTGTCAATATGATTATTGCACCCCTAAATTAATAAATTGTGGTGTCGTTTGTAACATGAGGTCACTTATGGGGGAATTCTGTAGTTCTGGGACCTCATGTGTTCTGCCAATGTGACATAGCACCCTAAAATAACTCCAGAAAAATGTGCACTCCAATATGGAGCTCCTTCACTTCTGAGTTTTGCACTGTTACTCAAAAGTATTTTTCAGCCACTTATAGGATATTGGCGTACTCCGAAGAAATTGTGTAACAAATTGTACTGTTCATTTTCTGCTATTACCCCTTCTAAAAATTAAAAACTTGGGGCCAAACCAAAATTTTGGTGGAAAAAAATAGTAATTTTTAATTTACTTAACCCAATTCTGGAAATCGCCTGAGGGTTAAAAATGCTCACTAATCCCCTAGATAAATTACTCGAGAGGTATAGTTTCCAAAATGGGTAAGGCTATGTGCACACGTTGCAGATTTCCTGCAGAACGGCAGCGTTTTTTTCCGCGCAGAAATGCTGCAGATCTGCAAGTGATTTACAGTACAATGTAAATCAATGGCAAAAAAAATGCTGTGCTAATGGTGCAGAAAAATCTGCATGGAAAAAGCAGCAGATTCAAAAAAGGACCATGTCACTTCTTTTGTGCAGATCTGCAGCGTTTCTGCACCCATTCCATCAGATTCAAAAAAGGACCATGTCACTTCTTTTGTGCAGATCTGCAGCGTTTTTGCACCCATTCCATAATAGATATCCGCAAGTGTAAAAACGCATGACATCCTCACAGAATCCGCAGGAAAACTGCACAAAATCTGCAAGAAAAACGCATCAAATCTGCACCTGCGTTTTCTGCCAAGAGATGCAGAATCCGCACAGAAAATTCCAGAGGCAAATCTGCAAATCTATTCCAGTCAAAATGGTGTTCCTTCCCTTCCGAGCCATGCTGTGTGCCCAAACAATTTTCCACAACATATGGGGTATCTGTGTACTCAGGGGAAATTACTCAACAAATTGCATGGTTTATTTTCTCCTGTTACCCTCATGAAAATAAAGAAAAATTGAGGCTAAAGTAACATTTTTGTGGGAATTTTTTATTTTCATGGCTTAACTTTATAAATTCTGTAAAGCACCTGTGGGATGAAGGTGCTCACCACACATCTACTTATCTACATAAATTCTTTGAGAGGTTTTTTTTTCCAGAATGGACTAAACACAATCTGCCGGTGGGCAACAAATCCCTAACTAAAGACTATATTAAAACATAACTTTTAATGAACTAATATGGACAATTAAAAGCATCAGGTAGCTGTGTCATCACCACTAATTGGGGAAACCACTATTTAAATAGGCAGTTTCGATTTCTTCATTTTCACATATCATTCCCCAATATTAATTTACATATAATTCTGGGATCGGTGCAGCCGCTACCTATATCCCTATTAATTACTATACTCCTAACTTGCTATTAAAACACGATTCTAGGCCTACCCGATATGTTTCGCCAGCTTGACTGTCTTCATCAGGGTTTGAGGCTAGACTGATCAAGCACATGGAAAAACGGATCTTTCAAAACATTTGGTACGATGTCATCAAAGAGAGTCAAACAAAATCGACAAATCAAAGCATGTGACATCTTAGCCAATCATCACTCGTCTTAAAGAATATACATCCGCCATAATTCTGTAAATCCCTTACAATAGTGATCATGTCCCATAAATGGCGTTAATGATACTCACATGAAGATTCAGATGGGCTTTTTGCTTACAGTACCTACGGCACATTACAGTTTTATCTATATGGGAGACGAGAATAAACAAACAGCATCACTTCTGGAATGTTACTATTGGTGCTCACAGTTTACACATACCAATCGTCTCCCAGTGATTTCTGTCGCGTTGATAGGGGAACAATTCCCCGGAAGAAGCAGGAGGCGAAACGCGCGTCGGGGTGAGGGGACGCCATCAGCACGAGGTAATACCATCTCCTCACTAAGTTATAGATTCAGTGGTTAGTTAGTTCACCCCCATGTGTGCATCCATATATTGTTTGTTACCTCTGTACCAGATAATGTAACTATTATGTGCATTACTATTGAGGTTGTTCTTTGATAGATAGATGAGATGATTTTATACTGCTATTTGCATTAGACATATTAAGCCACTGAGCTAATTATTTGGGGGTTGTTCAGCCACTTACACTATCCTAATTTCTATGAGTATGGTTTGTTAATTCTTCCCTTGTCTTTTGGTGTCCCCTATGGTATTATTGCTTTTTATTCTGTTAATTTTAAAGAAATATCAATAAACATGTGGTTTTAATATCTGGGATCTCTTCGTTCTTCCCACTGAAATTGTGTGGGATTAGTTAAGTATATTGGTGCTCACCGTTTACACATACCAATCGTCTCCCAGTGATTTCTGTCGCGTTGGTAGGGTGGAACGATTCCTTCCGGATTACATTCTCATCACGCTAGGCGCGCATGCGCTCTCTCTATATGGATTCACGGCTCCAGAGAGATCCATTACGTACGCCAGATACAACTAAGTTCGCACCTGCGTTGAGAGGACTAAACTCTGCATTGAATTAACCACAAGTAAATGCGAGACAACTCACAATTAAAAAACCATATTGCAATTAGCCCAAATGACTCTTCCCCTTGAATCCTATCATACCTATGTTAAGGATTACAATATAATCTCACAAATAAGTAAATGACTAAATGTATATATACAAATAAACATTATCCATGCACAATATGTCTTGTTCTTCAAGGCAGCAAAATAAATCAGAACAGGCCAATTAATAAGGGGATAAATAGAGAACAAACAGGTCATTACTCAACAATACTCAATATATTTATCAAAAGGAGAGCACACCAGAATATAAATCATCAAGAAAGGCAGAATAAGAGAAGCCTTCATTAAGACCAAGGGGGCTGCGACTCTTCAATCTAGAGATCCATCTACATTCCTCTTATAGTAGCATTTTATCAAGATTGCCCTTCCTTGGGCCAAGGGAAAGATGTCTAATACCCCATATTTTTAACTGTAGAGGATCATCCGCATGTGTATTTCTCATATGTGATGACCGAGGTGTCTCTATCTTCGTATTTATTGAACTAATATGTTTAGAGATCCGTCTCCTTAGTTCCTGAATTGTTATACCCACACATAGACGTGGGCATGGACACATAATTACATACACAACCCCCTTAGTCCTGCAATTTATACTGTCTTTGATGTAACATTCCTTGCTATCAACAAGATTACAAAATTCTCTCGTGTGGAAGATATTTGCAAAAATTGCACGATCCACATGGGTGGGAACCCTCTTTCACATCTTTCTGACCACCTTCATGCACAGTATAGTGACTACGCGTGAGGAAGTTCTTTAAATTCCTCCCTCTACAGTATGTAATAGAAGGATAAGTTCCAACTACATCCTTTAGATCTGGGTCAGCTCTCAAGATAGGCCAATATTTACGTAATATACCAGATGCCTCAGTAGATTTCTCATCATGGGTCCCTATGAATCTTACAACTGAATCTCCTTCAGAGATTTTCCAATAGGAGTTATCCAAAAAGAGTTTTACGCAAGGCCTACAATAGGGCTAAGATGACAGACTGAGATAGGTTATTGGACATGACTTAAAAAAGATAAAAAAAATTGTTTTTGTAAATTGTTAGAAAAATTATAAATTTCTGATAAACATTTAACCCTTCAAAGACAAATTATTTAGCATCATTTTTTAATGTAAAGCGAACATGTGGTGAACGTTAGTTATTAACTATTTTGTGTGATATAACCATGTCCTTTAAGGGCATAAAAAATTAAAAGTTTGAAAATATTTGAGGTTTGAAAAATATTGACCTAAATTGACATGACGTACAATACATCATGAGAAAACAATCTCAAGATCACTGGGACATGTTGAAGCGTTCCAGAGTTATTACATCAGGAAGTGACACTGGCCAGAAATGAAAAAAATTGGCTTAGCACCAAAAGGATAAAGGGAAACTGTTAGCAGGTATGTCCATGCTAAACTAAAGGTATGGGCAGAATGGTGCTGTCATACTGATTAAAACATACCTTTTGGTTTAAAAATCTGTAGCCTAGTTTTCGGTAAATCATCATGATAGATGTCAGTTTTTGCATCTTTTCGTGCTTCAGGGCGGGACTTGTGAGTAGGGTTTTCGGCTCAGAGGGCTCAGCCATGGCCCCTTCGTTACTTCTGATCTATTCATTATCTTCATAATTTAAATTTTGGTTAGCACTGTCCTAGCTGTGCGTGGCACTTGCACTGATTCAGCTGGTGGTGGTCTTCATGAAAATGGCGCTGGCGCATGTGCAGATTGACCTTCGGCAGTCTTCAGGAAAATGGTTTTTGAGCTAAGATTGTATACTGTGCATGTGCCACCTCTGGCATCATTTACCTGAAGAACGCTGGAGGTCGATCTGAGCATATGCTGGAGCAGTCCCACCCCAAAGCACAAAGAGATAAATTTAGGTTTCCTTCATCATGTTGATTTAACGAAAACCCAGCTTCAGATTTTTACACAAAAGTTGTGTATAAAATCAGTATGACAGCGCCATTCTGCCCATACCTTTTAGTTTAAAATGGACATTCCTTCTGACAGGTTCTTTCAAGACTAACCACTTGCCTGAAACGGCTAAAATCAGCATACATTTCAATAAATAAAATACATGTTATAATAAATCTTCTCCCAAACCTAAATATGAATCTTGTCTGCATCTCTTGCTCTCTAACATGATGCCTGAAGATTGGACTAGATTTACAATGTAACATTGATGGGTGTGGACCCAATGTGCTACGAAACATGCTTACTCAGGAGGGGCGTTACTCGGTGTCTACCAGGTATTCACTCGAGCTTCTGATGGGAGAATAGGCTGGACCGCTGGTAGACAACAGGCACTACTTTAGGACAGTCCCCGGGCTGCAGCAGCTGACCCACAGGTCAGAGTAGGTATACGAGGTACAGGAGTGGCAAGTCAGAAACTTAGATGATCAGGGGACAAAAGTTAAACAACTTAACACCTTAGCTAGGAATGAGATCCTAACAGTAAACGAACCTAAGGACAGGCAAGGTGTGTAGGGTGGTGCTGACAATAGCACCTGCTGTGTGGTGATTGGGTGGGAATCCAAGTCCTGCAGGATTAAATTCCTGCAGGATCTGGCTATGCCCCCCTATAGTCATGTGGCAACATCAGGGATATGCAGCAAAGTTGTAAGTGCTGTATGGATTCAACGTGGCTGCGAGGCAGAGCGGTGAACACAGTGAGAAGCACGGCGGCGGGAATGCATGCAAGTTAACGCCATGAAATTCAAGATGACAGCTTCCCTTTAAGTAATAGAAGCAGAACAAACTTGCAGGTAATTGACAAATTAAATTAAAAGGGGTTTATGGCATTTTATAAATCTCACCAAAAACTAACATGTGCTGGCATAGAACATGGTAAATCCCCTGTAGCACAGGAACTCAAGCACCCATGAGTGTGGTGTATAAACACTGAACGTGATTGTCTCCCCATCTATTATGATCATGTGACTTACCCACCTACTTTCTAACATAGCAGCAACCTATTTGGTGCAGGGCATGAAAGCATTCAGTGTCTGAGTAGATATATGCAGCAGAACCTCCTGTATCTGTGCATGTGCATAAAGTGGTTGTCCGGTCCAAATATATTACTGACTTATTAAGAGGATAGGTCATCAATATTAACCTGGTGGGGGTCCAAATCCAAGCACCCCCATCGATCAGCTGCTGCAAGTTCCAGCTAGCCATATAAGTAAATACACTGAATGGAGCTGCGCTGCATATCATCTCCATAAAGCCAAGCGACCAGCGGGTCCCATTCTTGGCCCCCATAAATGTATCCATGGGGCTCAGGTGACCGGTGGGTCCAAATCCTGACTACCCCAAACATATCCATGGTTCAGCGATGGTCAATGGGGCAGATCTGTATTCTTCCAGCCCATGCCGTGGTCCCCTAAGCTGGCATTCTGTAGAATGACAAATCTGTATTCCCCCCGTGATGGAGCCATGATGTCTTGGCTGCTGTCCTGTAGAGAGTCTCTGGTTCTTTGAATGTCTGGAGGTATCTATCCTTTTTATAGTTAACTAATGTCCTTCAAGTCAGCATTCACAGGGGAAGGGGAAGAATGGTGATGAGACCAACTTGCATTGTTGTAATCAGCATATCAACAAACATCACTAGTCATCCAGGATAATGGCACAATATGTTACTTTAAATGTCAACTTACATGTCAATATTACAGGCTTACACAAACAAAAGTCTTTGTTTTCTTGACCATCCTGAAAGAAACACACATTCAAAAGTAAACATTTAGATTACAGACTATTCCTCCTGGTTTGCTGAAAATGGACATCTGGTTAATTAAGATATAATGCTGTGTCATCACATTGCTCCCCCATCTTAATTAGCCAGATGTTATAGGATTCCAATCATCCTTCCCTTATCGGGGACAGTCCACAGCATGTCTTTAAGCACAGTCACAAATGAAAGAGGTCTCACCTTCTTGACAACAAAACTTTGTATCATCCAGTTTCCTCAGAGCATATTCCATGTCTTCCTTGGGAATAAACTTCACACGTGATTGAGGAGAAATGACTCATATCCATTGTGTCCACACATGGCGTTCCATAGATCCTGGATTAAATCCCATTCAGTCCGTTGAAACTGGCACAGCTCCTGTATTTTCCGTTTCATGTTAAGGTTATACATCCACATTGGTATTCTTCCCAAGGCAGAGTTGGTGGGGTTGGACATAGTTGCGTCCAAAACCTTCTGTGCAGGCCTCATCAATGGTCTACTGGGTCTCTCTATATACCGCCCTTGTTGTGGAGCCCTGGAAAGTGTATGTGAACACAAGACCCCTACAGCTCCCCTGGGCTGAGTAATATTCCACCACTGCCACCATAATGTGGCGACACGGGGGGTCAGTGGGTGCCCTGGTCCGCTAGCCAAAACCGCATGGACCAGGAGTCATTCAACCAAATGCCCGCTCTCTTACCATCGGCGTAATACTGCTCGGACAACACAGAGTGAAGGTAAAACAGTGTGGCAATAATTTATTGAACCACAAATCAAGCAGATAACACAGAACAGGCTCAGCAAAATACCCAAGATGGTGCACAATACAGAGTCTCACCCGTCTGCTGACTCGACATGATAAAAGCAGCCGTTACTTCAGGGCCAACTACCCCACCTGTTGTGCACACACACAGAGAGGAAGTAACAGCAATCTTAGGCTGGGGTCACACTTGCGAGAAACTCGCACGAGTCTCTCGTCTCAATACCCGGCACTGCCGCCACTCAGGACCGGAGAGTGCGGCTGCATGTATTTTTATGCAGCTGAATGCTCCGGCTCGAGTGCCGGTGGCAGTGCCGGGTACTGAGGTGCGAGACTTGTGCGAGTTTCTCGCAAGTGTGACCCCGGCCTTAGGAAGATGACAGTTCATTGAGGTGCAAGGCCAATGGACCAAAGGGTCACAACCTGGCTTCTCCAAACACGAAGACACGACACGACACGACCAGTGGGTTCCATTCTTGGTCCCCACAAACATATCCATGAGGCTCACGCGAGTGGTGGGTCCAAAACATATCCAGGGTTCAGTAATAGTCAATGAAGCAGATCTGTATTATTCCAGCCAGGGCCATGGTCCCCTAAGCTGGCATCCTGTAGAATTACAAATCTATGTCACTTGTGATGGAGCCATGATGTCTTGGCTGTAGTGATGAGCGAATATACTCTTTACTCGAGATTTCCCGAGCACGCTCAGGTATCCTCTGAGTATTTTTTACTGCTCGGAGATTTAGTTTTCCTCACCTCAGCTGAATGATTTACATCTCTTAGCCAGCTTGATTACATGTGGGGATTCCCTAGCAACAAGGCAACCCCCACATGTACTTATGCTGGCTAACAGATGTAAATTATTCAGCTGCGGCGATGAAAACTAAATCTCCGAACACTAAAAAATACTCGGAGGACACCCGAGCGTGCTCGAGAATTCTTGAGTAACGAGTATATTCGCTCATCACTACTTGGCTGCTGTCCTGTAGAAATTCTCTGGTTCTTTACATTTTTGGAAGTCTTAAGGCATATACAGTTTTATGAAAAAGTTTGGGCACCCCTAATAATCTTAAGCTTAATGTTTTATAAAAAAAAATTTTTTTGCAACAGCTATTTCAGTTTCATATATCTAATAACTGTTGGACACAATAATGTTTCTGCCTTGAAATGTAGTTTATTGTACTTACAGAAAATGTGCAATCTGCATTCAAACAAAATTTGACAGGTGCATAAGTATGGGCACCTCACCAGAAAAGTTACATTAATATTTAGTAGATCCTCCTTTTGCAAAAATAACAACCTCTAGTCCCTTCCTGTAGCTTTTAATGAGTTCCTGGATCCTGGATGAAGGTATTTTTGACCATTCCTCTTTACAAAACAAATCCAGTTCAGTTAAGTTTGATGGTCGCCGAGCATGGACAGCCCTCTTCAAATGATCCCACAGATGTTCAATGATGATATTCAGGTCTGGGGACTGGGATGGCCATTCCAGAACAGTGTAATTGTTCCTCTGCATGAATGCCTGAGTAGATTTGGAGCGGTGTTTTGGATCATTGTCTTGCTGAAAGATCCATCCCCTGTGTAACTTTAACTTTGTCACTGATTCATGAACATTATTGTCAAGAATCTGCTGATACTGAGAGGAAACCATGCGTCTCTCAACTCTAACAAGATTCCCGGTGCTGGCATTGGCCACACAGCCCCAAAGCATGATGGAACCTCCACCAACTTTTACTGTGGGTAGCAAGTGTTTTTCTTGGAAAGCTGTGTTTTTTGGCTGCCATGCATAACGCCTTTTTGTATGACCAAACAACTCAATCTTGGTTTCATAAGTCCACAGGACCTTCTTCCAAAAAGAAATCGGCTTCTCCAAATGTGCTTTTGCATACCTCAGCCGACTCTGTTTGTGGCGTGCTTGCAGAAGCGGCTTCTTTCACATCACTCTCCCATACAGCTTCTCCTTGTGCAAAGTGCGTTGTATAGTTGACTGTTATGGACCTGGTGGTTAGGAGCACCCGGAATGACCTGATGGTTAAACTATCACACAGGACAAGCTCTGGGAAGTGGGAGCTCTGCTGACCGCAAGCCTAATCCTATCACACACACACTAGAAATAGCCGTGGAGCGTACCTAACTCTGCCTAGACGCCTCTTCACAGCCTAAGAGCTAACTACCCCTAAAGATAGGAAATAAAGCCTACCTTGCCTCAGAGAAATTTCCCCAAAGGAAAAGGCAGCCCCCCACAAATATTGACTGTGAGTTAAGATGAAAGTCACAAACATAAGAATGAAACAGGTTTCAGCAAAGGAGGCCAGACTTCACTAAACAGACTGAGGATAGAAAAGGTATCTTTGCGGTCAGCACAAAACACTACAAAAAGCCACGCAGAGTGTGCAAAAAGACCCCCGCACCGACTCACAGTGCGGAGGTGCCACTCTGCCTCCCAGAGCTTCCAGCTAGCAAGGCAATATCATGATAGCAAGCAGGACAAGAAAACAAAGATCAGCAAATAAACTAGCAGGGACTTAGCTTCTGCTGGAGTAGACAGGTCCTCAGAAAGATCCAAGAGAGATCTGAACCAGTACTAGAATATTGACAGCTGGCATCAAGTAACGATCTGAGTGGAGTTAAATAGAGCAGCCAGCCTAGGAATAAACGAGGTCAGCTGAGGAAGGAACCTCAGAACCAGCAGCTCCACTCACAGCCACCAGAGGGAGTCCATGGACAGAACTCGCCGAAGTACCATTCATGACCACAGGAGGGAGTTTGAGAACAGAATTCACAACAGTACCCCCCCCTTGAGGAGGGGTCACCGAACCCTCACCAGAGCCCCCAGGCCGATCAGGACGAGCCAAATGAAAGGCACGAACTAGATCGGCAGCATGAACATCAGAGGCAACAACCCAGGAATTATCTTCCTGACCATAACCCTTCCACTTGACCAGGTACTGAAGTTTCCGTCTCGAAATACGAGAATCCAAAATCTTCTCCACCACATACTCCAACACCCCCTCAACCAACACCGGGGCAGGAGGGTCAACGGAGGGAACCATAGGCGCCACATATCTTTGCAACAACGACCTATGGAACACATTATGGATGGCAAAAGAAGCTGGAAGGGCCAAACGAAATGACACAGGATTGAGAATTTCAGAAATCTTATAAGGACCAATGAAACGAGGCTTAAACTTAGGTGAAGAAACCTTCATAGGAACATAACGAGATGACAACCAAACCAAATCTCCAACACGAAGTCGGGGACCAACACAGCGACGGCGGTTAGCGAAACGTTGAGCCTTCTCCTGGGACAATGTCAAATTGTCCACTACGTGAGTCCAAATTTGCTGTAACCTGTCCACCACAGAATCTACACCAGGACAGTCCGAAGGCTCAACCTGCCCTGAAGAAAAACGAGGATGGAAACCAGAATTACAGAAAAAAGGCGAAACCAAAGTAGCCGAGCTGGCCCGATTATTAAGGGCGAACTCAGCCAAAGGCAAGAAGGACACCCAATCATCCTGATCAGCAGAAACAAAGCATCACAGATATGTTTCCAAAGTCTGATTGGTTCGTTCGGTTTGGCCATTTGTCTGAGGATGGAAAGCTGAAGAAAAAGACAAATCAATGCCCATCTTAGCACAAAAGGACTGCCAAAACCTTGAAACAAACTGGGAACCTCTGTCCGACACGATGTTCTCCGGAATGCCATGCAAACGAACCACATGCTGGAAAAATAATGGAACCAAATCAGAGGAGGAAGGCAATTTAGGCTAGGGTACAAAATGGACCATCTTAGAGAAGCGATCACAAACCACCCAGATGACCGACATCCTTTGAGAGACAGGGAGATCTGAAATAAAATCCATGGAAATATGCGTCCAGGGCCTTTTCGGGACCGGCAAGGGCAAAAGCAACCCACTGGCATGAGAACAGCAGGGCTTAGCCCGAGCACAAGTCCCACAGGACTGCACAAAAGAACGCACATCCCGTGACAAGGAAGGCCACCAAAAGGATCTAGCCACCAAATCTCTGGTACCAAAGATTCCAGGATGACCAGCCAACACCGAACAATGAACCTCAGAGATAACTCTACTAGTCCATCTATCAGGGACAAACTGTTTCTCCGCTGGACAACGGTCAGGTCTATCAGCCTGAAACTCCTGCAGCACCCCCCGCAAATCAGGAGAGATGGCAGACAAAATTACCTCCTCTTTGAGAATACCAACCGGCTCAGGAACTCCCGGAGAATCAGGCACGAAACTCCTTGAAAGGGCATCAGCCTTCACATTCTTAGAACCCGGAAGGTATGAAACCACAAAATCGAAACGGGAGAAAAACAGCGACCATCGAGCCTGTCTAAGATTCAACCGCTTGGCAGACTCAAGATAAGTCAGATTCTTGTGATCCGTTAAGACCACCACGCGATGCTTGGCTCCTTCAAGCCAATGTCGCCACTCCTCAAATGCCCACTTCATAGCCAACAACTCTCGATTGCCCACATCATAATTGCGCTCAGCAGGCGAAAACTTTCTAGAAAAGAAAGCACATGGTTTCATCACCGAGCCATCAGAACTTCTTTGAGATAATACAGCCCCTGCTCCAATCTCAGAAGCATCAACCTCGACTGTTATGATCCTTAGTGGTTGAGGATCACAAATTACTCCAGCTAAGTAACAAACATAGGACAAGCTCTAGGGAGGTGGCAAACTGGACTGACCGCAATCTGAACCTATCCAAACACACTAGAAGTAGCCGATGAACGTGCCTAAAAATCCTAGACGTCTCGAGCCAGCCTGAGGAACTAACTACCCCTAGAGAGAAAAAAAGACCTCTCTTGCCTCCAGAGAAATAATCCCCAAAGATATAGAAGCCCCCAACAAATAATAACGGTGAGGTAAGAGGAAGGCACATACACAGGGGTGAAAGCAGATTCAGCAAATGAGGCCCACTAATACTAGATAGCAGAAAATAGAAAAGGGAATCTATGCGGTCAGTAAAAAACCCTTACAAAATATCCACTCTGAGATTTCAAGAACCCCCACACCAACTAACGGTGTGGGGGGAGAAACTCAGTCCCCTAGAGCAACCAGCAAGCGAGGAAATCACATTTTAGCGAGCTGGACTAAAAACATAATGAACGCTGATAATCAAAAAATGATCAAACAAAAACTTAGCTTGTCTTGGAGAGACTGTGAGCAAGGTAGACACAAGGAATCTGAAGAGCACTGAATACATTGATAGCATGCAAGGAACTGAGTATCCAGGTGGGCTAAATAGGAAACCAACCAAGGATAACGAACCAGCTGATGCTGCAACCTGCAGAAAGACAACACTACACAGTACCGCTTGTGACCACTAGAGGGAGCCCAAAAATAGAGTTCACAACACTCGACCTGAAACGGGAGCGAAACATCTGGCTGACACAACACAGGGGCAGAAGAAAAACGACGCTTCAACTCCTGAAAAGCCTCAACGGCCGCAGAGGACCAATTGACCACATCAGCACCTTTCTTGGTCAAATCAGTCAATGGTTTAACAACACTAGAAAAATTAGCGATGAAGCGACGATAAAAATTAGCAAAGCCCAGGAATTTCTGAAGGCTCTTCACAGAAGTAGGCTGAGTCCAATCATAAATGGCCTGAACTTTAACAGGGTCCATCTCGATAGTAGAAGGGGAAAAAATGAAGCCCAAAAATGAAACCTTCTGAACTCCAAAGAGACATTTAGACCCCTTCACAAACAAGGAATTAGCATGAAGGACCTGGAACACCATTCTAACCTGCTTCACATGAGACTCCCAATCATCCGAAAAGACCAAAATATCATCCAAATATACAATCATGAATCTATCCAGGTACTTTCGGAAGATGTCATGCATAAAGGACTGAAACACAGATGGAGCATTAGAAAGCCCGAATGGCATCACCAGGTACTCAAAATGGCCCTCGGGCGTATTAAATGCTGTTTTCCATTCATCGCCCTGCTTAATACGCACAAGATTATACGCGCCTCGAAGATCTATCTTGGTGAACCAACTAGCCCCCTTAATCCGAGCAAACAAATCAGACAGTAGCGGCAAAGGGTACTGAAATTTGACGGTGATTTTATTGAGAAGGCGGTAATCTATACAAGGTCTCAGAGAACCATCCTTCTTGGCCACAAAAAAGAACCCTGCTCCCATCGGTTACGACGACGGGCGAATATGCCCTTTCTCCAAGGACTCCTTTATATAACTCCGCATAGCGGCATGCTCTGGCACAGACAAATTGAACAGTCGGCCCTTAGGAAACTTACTACCAGGAATCAAATTAATAGCACAATCACAATCCCTATGAGGAGGGTAGGGCACTGGATTTGGGCTCATCAGATACATCCCGGTAATCCGACAAAAACTCAGGGACTTCAGAAGGAGTGGAAGACGAAATTGACAACAATGGAACATCACCATGTACCCCTTGACAACGCCAACTGGACACAGACATTGATTTCCAATCCAATATTGGATTATGGACCTGTAGCCATGGCAAACCCAAAACGACCACATCATGCAGATTATGCAACACCAAAAAGCGAATATCCTCCTGATGTGCAGGAGCCATGCACATGGTCAATTGAGTCCAGTACTGAGGCTTATTCTTGGCCAAAGGCGTAGCATCAATTCCTCTCAATGGAATAGGATACTGCAAGGGCTCCAAGAAAAAACCACAGCGCCTGGCAAACTCTAAGTCCATCAAATTCAGGGCAGCGCCTGAATCCACAAATGCCATAACAGAATAGGACGACAAAGAGCAAATCAGAGTAACGGACAAAAGAAATTTAGGCTGTACCGTACCAATGGTGACAGACCTAGCGAACCGCTTAGTGCGCTTAGGACAATCAGAGATAGCATGAGTGGAGTCACCACAGTAAAAACACAGCCCATTCTGACGTCTGTGTTCTTGCCGTTCAGCTCTGGTCAAAGTCCTATCACATTACATAGGCTCAGACCTCTGCTCAGAAGATACCGCCAAATGGTGCACAGGTTTGCGCTCACGCAAGCGTCGATCGATCTGAATGGCCAAGGACATAGACTCATTCAGACCAGCAGGCGTGGGAAATCCCACCATAACATCCTTAAGGGCTTCAGAAAGACCCTTTCTGAAAATTGCCGCCAGGGCACACTCATTCCACTGAGTAAGCACAGACCACTTTCTAAACTTCTGACAATATACCTCCGCTTCATTCTGACCCTGACACAAAGCCAGCAAGATTTTCTCTGCCTGATCCACTGAATTCGGTTCATCATAAAGCAATCCAAGCGCCAGAAAGAACGCATCCACATTATGCAATGCAGGATCTCCTGGCGCAAGGGAAAATGCCCAGTCTTGAGGGTCGCCACGTAACAAAGAAATAATGATTTTAACCTGCTGAATGGGGTCACCAGAGGAGCGGGGTTTCAAAGCAAGAAACAGTCTACAATTATTTTTGAAATTCAGGAACTTAGATCTATCCCCAGAAAACAAATCAGGAATTGGAATTCTAGGCTCTAACATCGGATTCTGAACTACATAATCTTGAATGCTTTGTACCCTAGCAGTGAGTTGATCCATACAAGAGGACAGACCTTGAATGTCCATATCTACACCTGTGTCCTGAACCACCCAGAGATTAAAGGGACACTGTCACCTGAATTTGGAGGGAACAATCTTTAGCCATAGGGGCGGGGTTTTTGGGTGTTTGATGCACCCTTTCCTTACCCGCCGGCTGCATGCTGGCTGCAATATTGGATTGAAGTTCATTCTCTGTCCTCCGTAGTACATGCCTGCACAAGGCAATCTTGCCTTGTGCAGGCATGTACTACGGAGGACAGAGAATGAACTTCAATCCAATATTGCAGCCAGCATGCAGCTGGCGGGTTAGGAAAGGGTGCATCAAACACCCGAAAACCCCGCCCCTATGGCTAAAGATTGTTCCCTCCAAATTCAGGTGACAGTGTCCCTTTAAGGGGAAAAGAAAGACAAAACACACTGCAGAAAAAAAAATGGTCTCAAAACTTCTCTTATCCCTCTATTGAGATGCATTAACACTTTACTGGCCAGCTGTACTGTTATGGACCTGGTGGTTAGGAGCACCCGGAATGACCTGATGGTTAAACTATCACACAGGACAAGCTCTGGGAAGTGGGAGCTCTGCTGACCGCAAGCCTAATCCTATCACACACACACTAGAAATAGCCGTGGAGCGTACCTAACTCTGCCTAGACGCCTCTTCACAGCCTAAGAGCTAACTACCCCTAAAGATAGGAAATAAAGCCTACCTTGCCTCAGAGAAATTTCCCCAAAGGAAAAGGCAGCCCCCCACAAATATTGACTGTGAGTTAAGATGAAAGTCACAAACATAAGAATGAAACAGGTTTCAGCAAAGGAGGCCAGACTTCACTAAACAGACTGAGGATAGAAAAGGTATCTTTGCGGTCAGCACAAAACACTACAAAAAGCCACGCAGAGTGTGCAAAAAGACCCCCGCACCGACTCACAGTGCGGAGGTGCCACTCTGCCTCCCAGAGCTTCCAGCTAGCAAGGCAATATCATGATAGCAAGCAGGACAAGAAAACAAAGATCAGCAAATAAACTAGCAGGGACTTAGCTTCTGCTGGAGTAGACAGGTCCTCAGAAAGATCCAAGAGAGATCTGAACCAGTACTAGAATATTGACAGCTGGCATCAAGTAACGATCTGAGTGGAGTTAAATAGAGCAGCCAGCCTAGGAATAAACGAGGTCAGCTGAGGAAGGAACCTCAGAACCAGCAGCTCCACTCACAGCCACCAGAGGGAGTCCATGGACAGAACTCGCCGAAGTACCATTCATGACCACAGGAGGGAGTTTGAGAACAGAATTCACAACAGTACCCCCCCCTTGAAGAGGGGTCACCGAACCCTCACCAGAGCCCCCAGGCCGATCAGGACGAGCCAAATGAAAGGCACGAACTAGATCGGCAGCATGAACATCAGAGGCAACAACCCAGGAATTATCTTCCTGACCATAACCCTTCCACTTGACCAGGTACTGAAGTTTCCGTCTCGAAATACGAGAATCCAAAATCTTCTCCACCACATACTCCAACTCCCCCTCAACCAACACCGGGGCAGGAGGGTCAACGGAGGGAACCATAGGCGCCACATATCTTTGCAACAACGACCTATGGAACACATTATGGATGGCAAAAGAAGCTGGAAGGGCCAAACGAAATGACACAGGATTGAGAATTTCAGAAATCTTATAAGGACCAATGAAACGAGGCTTAAACTTAGGTGAAGAAACCTTCATAGGAACATAACGAGATGACAACCAAACCAAATCTCCAACACGAAGTCGGGGACCAACACAGCGACGGCGGTTAGCGAAACGTTGAGCCTTCTCCTGGGACAATGTCAAATTGTCCACTACGTGAGTCCAAATTTGCTGTAACCTGTCCACCACAGAATCTACACCAGGACAGTCCGAAGGCTCAACCTGCCCTGAAGAAAAACGAGGATGGAAACCAGAATTACAGAAAAAAGGCGAAACCAAAGTAGCCGAGCTGGCCCGATTATTAAGGGCGAACTCAGCCAAAGGCAAGAAGGACACCCAATCATCCTGATCAGCAGAAACAAAGCATCACAGATATGTTTCCAAAGTCTGATTGGTTCGTTCGGTTTGGCCATTTGTCTGAGGATGGAAAGCTGAAGAAAAAGACAAATCAATGCCCATCTTAGCACAAAAGGACTGCCAAAACCTTGAAACAAACTGGGAACCTCTGTCCGACACGATGTTCTCCGGAATGCCATGCAAACGAACCACATGCTGGAAAAATAATGGAACCAAATCAGAGGAGGAAGGCAATTTAGGCTAGGGTACAAAATGGACCATCTTAGAGAAGCGATCACAAACCACCCAGATGACCGACATCCTTTGAGAGACAGGGAGATCTGAAATAAAATCCATGGAAATATGCGTCCAGGGCCTTTTCGGGACCGGCAAGGGCAAAAGCAACCCACTGGCATGAGAACAGCAGGGCTTAGCCCGAGCACAAGTCCCACAGGACTGCACAAAAGAATGCACATCCCGTGACAAGGAAGGCCACCAAAAGGATCTAGCCACCAAATCTCTGGTACCAAAGATTCCAGGATGACCAGCCAACACCGAACAATGAACCTCAGAGATAACTCTACTAGTCCATCTATCAGGGACAAACTGTTTCTCCGCTGGACAACGGTCAGGTCTATCAGCCTGAAACTCCTGCAGCACCCCCCGCAAATCAGGAGAGATGGCAGACAAAATTACCTCCTCTTTGAGAATACCAACCGGCTCAGGAACTCCCGGAGAATCAGGCACGAAACTCCTTGAAAGGGCATCAGCCTTCACATTCTTAGAACCCGGAAGGTATGAAACCACAAAATCGAAACGGGAGAAAAACAGCGACCATCGAGCCTGTCTAAGATTCAACCGCTTGGCAGACTCAAGATAAGTCAGATTCTTGTGATCCGTTAAGACCACCACGCGATGCTTGGCTCCTTCAAGCCAATGTCGCCACTCCTCAAATGCCCACTTCATAGCCAACAACTCTCGATTGCCCACATCATAATTGCGCTCAGCAGGCGAAAACTTTCTAGAAAAGAAAGCACATGGTTTCATCACCGAGCCATCAGAACTTCTTTGAGATAATACAGCCCCTGCTCCAATCTCAGAAGCATCAACCTCGACTGTTATGATCCTTAGTGGTTGAGGATCACAAATTACTCCAGCTAAGTAACAAACATAGGACAAGCTCTAGGGAGGTGGCAAACTGGACTGACCGCAATCTGAACCTATCCAAACACACTAGAAGTAGCCGATGAACGTGCCTAAAAATCCTAGACGTCTCGAGCCAGCCTGAGGAACTAACTACCCCTAGAGAGAAAAAAAGACCTCTCTTGCCTCCAGAGAAATAATCCCCAAAGATATAGAAGCCCCCAACAAATAATAACGGTGAGGTAAGAGGAAGGCACATACACAGGGGTGAAAGCAGATTCAGCAAATGAGGCCCACTAATACTAGATAGCAGAAAATAGAAAAGGGAATCTATGCGGTCAGTAAAAAACCCTTACAAAATATCCACTCTGAGATTTCAAGAACCCCCACACCAACTAACGGTGTGGGGGGAGAAACTCAGTCCCCTAGAGCAACCAGCAAGCGAGGAAATCACATTTTAGCGAGCTGGACTAAAAACATAATGAACGCTGATAATCAAAAAATGATCAAACAAAAACTTAGCTTGTCTTGGAGAGACTGTGAGCAAGGTAGACACAAGGAATCTGAAGAGCACTGAATACATTGATAGCATGCAAGGAACTGAGTATCCAGGTGGGCTAAATAGGAAACCAACCAAGGATAACGAACCAGCTGATGCTGCAACCTGCAGAAAGACAACACTACACAGTACCGCTTGTGACCACTAGAGGGAGCCCAAAAATAGAGTTCACAACACTCGACCTGAAACGGGAGCGAAACATCTGGCTGACACAACACAGGGGCAGAAGAAAAACGACGCTTCAACTCCTGAAAAGCCTCAACGGCCGCAGAGGACCAATTGACCACATCAGCACCTTTCTTGGTCAAATCAGTCAATGGTTTAACAACACTAGAAAAATTAGCGATGAAGCGACGATAAAAATTAGCAAAGCCCAGGAATTTCTGAAGGCTCTTCACAGAAGTAGGCTGAGTCCAATCATAAATGGCCTGAACTTTAACAGGGTCCATCTCGATAGTAGAAGGGGAAAAAATGAAGCCCAAAAATGAAACCTTCTGAACTCCAAAGAGACATTTAGACCCCTTCACAAACAAGGAATTAGCATGAAGGACCTGGAACACCATTCTAACCTGCTTCACATGAGACTCCCAATCATCCGAAAAGACCAAAATATCATCCAAATATACAATCATGAATCTATCCAGGTACTTTCGGAAGATGTCATGCATAAAGGACTGAAACACAGATGGAGCATTAGAAAGCCCGAATGGCATCACCAGGTACTCAAAATGGCCCTCGGGCGTATTAAATGCTGTTTTCCATTCATCGCCCTGCTTAATACGCACAAGATTATACGCGCCTCGAAGATCTATCTTGGTGAACCAACTAGCCCCCTTAATCCGAGCAAACAAATCAGACAGTAGCGGCAAAGGGTACTGAAATTTGACGGTGATTTTATTGAGAAGGCGGTAATCTATACAAGGTCTCAGAGAACCATCCTTCTTGGCCACAAAAAAGAACCCTGCTCCCATCGGTGACGACGACGGGCGAATATGCCCTTTCTCCAAGGACTCCTTTATATAACTCCGCATAGCGGCATGCTCTGGCACAGACAAATTGAACAGTCGGCCCTTAGGAAACTTACTACCAGGAATCAAATTAATAGCACAATCACAATCCCTATGAGGAGGGTAGGGCACTGGATTTGGGCTCATCAGATACATCCCGGTAATCCGACAAAAACTCAGGGACTTCAGAAGGAGTGGAAGACGAAATTGACAACAATGGAACATCACCATGTACCCCTTGACAACGCCAACTGGACACAGACATTGATTTCCAATCCAATATTGGATTATGGACCTGTAGCCATGGCAAACCCAAAACGACCACATCATGCAGATTATGCAACACCAAAAAGCGAATATCCTCCTGATGTGCAGGAGCCATGCACATGGTCAATTGAGTCCAGTACTGAGGCTTATTCTTGGCCAAAGGCGTAGCATCAATTCCTCTCAATGGAATAGGATACTGCAAGGGCTCCAAGAAAAAACCACAGCGCCTGGCAAACTCTAAGTCCATCAAATTCAGGGCAGCGCCTGAATCCACAAATGCCATAACAGAATAGGACGACAAAGAGCAAATCAGAGTAACGGACAAAAGAAATTTAGGCTGTACCGTACCAATGGTGACAGACCTAGCGAACCGCTTAGTGCGCTTAGGACAATCAGAGATAGCATGAGTGGAGTCACCACAGTAAAAACACAGCCCATTCTGACGTCTGTGTTCTTGCCGTTCAGCTCTGGTCAAAGTCCTATCACATTACATAGGCTCAGACCTCTGCTCAGAAGATACCGCCAAATGGTGCACAGGTTTGCGCTCACGCAAGCGTCGATCGATCTGAATGGCCAAGGACATAGACTCATTCAGACCAGCAGGCGTGGGAAATCCCACCATAACATCCTTAAGGGCTTCAGAAAGACCCTTTCTGAAAATTGCCGCCAGGGCACACTCATTCCACTGAGTAAGCACAGACCACTTTCTAAACTTCTGACAATATACCTCCGCTTCATTCTGACCCTGACACAAAGCCAGCAAGATTTTCTCTGCCTGATCCACTGAATTCGGTTCATCATAAAGCAATCCAAGCGCCAGAAAGAACGCATCCACATTATGCAATGCAGGATCTCCTGGCGCAAGGGAAAATGCCCAGTCTTGAGGGTCGCCACGTAACAAAGAAATAATGATTTTAACCTGCTGAATGGGGTCACCAGAGGAGCGGGGTTTCAAAGCAAGAAACAGTCTACAATTATTTTTGAAATTCAGGAACTTAGATCTATCCCCAGAAAACAAATCAGGAATTGGAATTCTAGGCTCTAACATCGGATTCTGAACTACATAATCTTGAATGCTTTGTACCCTAGCAGTGAGTTGATCCATACAAGAGGACAGACCTTGAATGTCCATATCTACACCTGTGTCCTGAACCACCCAGAGATTAAAGGGACACTGTCACCTGAATTTGGAGGGAACAATCTTTAGCCATAGGGGCGGGGTTTTTGGGTGTTTGATGCACCCTTTCCTTACCCGCCGGCTGCATGCTGGCTGCAATATTGGATTGAAGTTCATTCTCTGTCCTCCGTAGTACATGCCTGCACAAGGCAATCTTGCCTTGTGCAGGCATGTACTACGGAGGACAGAGAATGAACTTCAATCCAATATTGCAGCCAGCATGCAGCTGGCGGGTTAGGAAAGGGTGCATCAAACACCCGAAAACCCCGCCCCTATGGCTAAAGATTGTTCCCTCCAAATTCAGGTGACAGTGTCCCTTTAAGGGGAAAAGAAAGACAAAACACACTGCAGAAAAAAAAATGGTCTCAAAACTTCTCTTATCCCTCTATTGAGATGCATTAACACTTTACTGGCCAGCTGTACTGTTATGGACCTGGTGGTTAGGAGCACCCGGAATGACCTGATGGTTAAACTATCACACAGGACAAGCTCTGGGAAGTGGGAGCTCTGCTGACCGCAAGCCTAATCCTATCACACACACACTAGAAATAGCTGTGGAGCGTACCTAACTCTGCCTAGACGCCTCTTCACAGCCTAAGAGCTAACTACCCCTAAAGATAGGAAATAAAGCCTACCTTGCCTCAGAGAAATTTCCCCAAAGGAAAAGGCAGCCCCCCACAAATATTGACTGTGAGTTAAGATGAAAGTCACAAACATAAGAATGAAACAGGTTTCAGCAAAGGAGGCCAGACTTCACTAAACAGACTGAGGATAGAAAAGGTATCTTTGCGGTCAGCACAAAACACTACAAAAAGCCACGCAGAGTGTGCAAAAAGACCCCCGCACCGACTCACAGTGCGGAGGTGCCACTCTGCCTCCCAGAGCTTCCAGCTAGCAAGGCAATATCATGATAGCAAGCAGGACAAGAAAACAAAGATCAGCAAATAAACTAGCAGGGACTTAGCTTCTGCTGGAGTAGACAGGTCCTCAGAAAGATCCAAGAGAGATCTGAACCAGTACTAGAATATTGACAGCTGGCATCAAGTAACGATCTGAGTGGAGTTAAATAGAGCAGCCAGCCTAGGAATAAACGAGGTCAGCTGAGGAAGGAACCTCAGAACCAGCAGCTCCACTCACAGCCACCAGAGGGAGTCCATGGACAGAACTCGCCGAAGTACCATTCATGACCACAGGAGGGAGTTTGAGAACAGAATTCACAACAGTACCCCCCCCTTGAGGAGGGGTCACCGAACCCTCACCAGAGCCCCCAGGCCGATCAGGACGAGCCAAATGAAAGGCACGAACTAGATCGGCAGCATGAACATCAGAGGCAACAACCCAGGAATTATCTTCCTGACCATAACCCTTCCACTTGACCAGGTACTGAAGTTTCCGTCTCGAAATACGAGAATCCAAAATCTTCTCCACCACATACTCCAACTCCCCCTCAACCAACACCGGGGCAGGAGGGTCAACGGAGGGAACCATAGGCGCCACATATCTTTGCAACAACGACCTATGGAACACATTATGGATGGCAAAAGAAGCTGGAAGGGCCAAACGAAATGACACAGGATTGAGAATTTCAGAAATCTTATAAGGACCAATGAAACGAGGCTTAAACTTAGGAGAAGAAACCTTCATAGGAACATAACGAGATGACAACCAAACCAAATCTCCAACACGAAGTCGGGGACCAACACAGCGACGGCGGTTAGCGAAACGTTGAGCCTTCTCCTGGGACAATGTCAAATTGTCCACTACGTGAGTCCAAATTTGCTGTAACCTGTCCACCACAGAATCTACACCAGGACAGTCCGAAGGCTCAACCTGCCCTGAAGAAAAACGAGGATGGAAACCAGAATTACAGAAAAAAGGCGAAACCAAAGTAGCCGAGCTGGCCCGATTATTAAGGGCGAACTCAGCCAAAGGCAAGAAGGACACCCAATCATCCTGATCAGCAGAAACAAAGCATCACAGATATGTTTCCAAAGTCTGATTGGTTCGTTCGGTTTGGCCATTTGTCTGAGGATGGAAAGCTGAAGAAAAAGACAAATCAATGCCCATCTTAGCACAAAAGGACTGCCAAAACCTTGAAACAAACTGGGAACCTCTGTCCGACACGATGTTCTCCGGAATGCCATGCAAACGAACCACATGCTGGAAAAATAATGGAACCAAATCAGAGGAGGAAGGCAATTTAGGCTAGGGTACAAAATGGACCATCTTAGAGAAGCGATCACAAACCACCCAGATGACCGACATCCTTTGAGAGACAGGGAGATCTGAAATAAAATCCATGGAAATATGCGTCCAGGGCCTTTTCGGGACCGGCAAGGGCAAAAGCAACCCACTGGCATGAGAACAGCAGGGCTTAGCCCGAGCACAAGTCCCACAGGACTGCACAAAAGAACGCACATCCCGTGACAAGGAAGGCCACCAAAAGGATCTAGCCACCAAATCTCTGGTACCAAAGATTCCAGGATGACCAGCCAACACCGAACAATGAACCTCAGAGATAACTCTACTAGTCCATCTATCAGGGACAAACTGTTTCTCCGCTGGACAACGGTCAGGTCTATCAGCCTGAAACTCCTGCAGCACCCCCCGCAAATCAGGAGAGATGGCAGACAAAATTACCTCCTCTTTGAGAATACCAACCGGCTCAGGAACTCCCGGAGAATCAGGCACGAAACTCCTTGAAAGGGCATCAGCCTTCACATTCTTAGAACCCGGAAGGTATGAAACCACAAAATCGAAACGGGAGAAAAACAGCGACCATCGAGCCTGTCTAAGATTCAACCGCTTGGCAGACTCAAGATAAGTCAGATTCTTGTGATCCGTTAAGACCACCACGCGATGCTTGGCTCCTTCAAGCCAATGTCGCCACTCCTCAAATGCCCACTTCATAGCCAACAACTCTCGATTGCCCACATCATAATTGCGCTCAGCAGGCGAAAACTTTCTAGAAAAGAAAGCACATGGTTTCATCACCGAGCCATCAGAACTTCTTTGAGATAATACAGCCCCTGCTCCAATCTCAGAAGCATCAACCTCGACTGTTATGATCCTTAGTGGTTGAGGATCACAAATTACTCCAGCTAAGTAACAAACATAGGACAAGCTCTAGGGAGGTGGCAAACTGGACTGACCGCAATCTGAACCTATCCAAACACACTAGAAGTAGCCGATGAACGTGCCTAAAAATCCTAGACGTCTCGAGCCAGCCTGAGGAACTAACTACCCCTAGAGAGAAAAAAAGACCTCTCTTGCCTCCAGAGAAATAATCCCCAAAGATATAGAAGCCCCCAACAAATAATAACGGTGAGGTAAGAGGAAGGCACATACACAGGGGTGAAAGCAGATTCAGCAAATGAGGCCCACTAATACTAGATAGCAGAAAATAGAAAAGGGAATCTATGCGGTCAGTAAAAAACCCTTACAAAATATCCACTCTGAGATTTCAAGAACCCCCACACCAACTAACGGTGTGGGGGGAGAAACTCAGTCCCCTAGAGCAACCAGCAAGCGAGGAAATCACATTTTAGCGAGCTGGACTAAAAACATAATGAACGCTGATAATCAAAAAATGATCAAACAAAAACTTAGCTTGTCTTGGAGAGACTGTGAGCAAGGTAGACACAAGGAATCTGAAGAGCACTGAATACATTGATAGCATGCAAGGAACTGAGTATCCAGGTGGGCTAAATAGGAAACCAACCAAGGATAACAAACCAGCTGATGCTGCAACCTGCAGAAAGACAACACTACACAGTACCGCTTGTGACCACTAGAGGGAGCCCAAAAATAGAGTTCACAACACTCGACCTGAAACGGGAGCGAAACATCTGGCTGACACAACACAGGGGCAGAAGAAAAACGACGCTTCAACTCCTGAAAAGCCTCAACGGCTGCAGAGGACCAATTGACCACATCAGCACCTTTCTTGGTCAAATCAGTCAATGGTTTAACAACACTAGAAAAATTAGCGATGAAGCGACGATAAAAATTAGCAAAGCCCAGGAATTTCTGAAGGCTCTTCACAGAAGTAGGCTGAGTCCAATCATAAATGGCCTGAACTTTAACAGGGTCCATCTCGATAGTAGAAGGGGAAAAAATGAAGCCCAAAAATGAAACCTTCTGAACTCCAAAGAGACATTTAGACCCCTTCACAAACAAGGAATTAGCATGAAGGACCTGGAACACCATTCTAACCTGCTTCACATGAGACTCCCAATCATCCGAAAAGACCAAAATATCATCCAAATATACAATCATGAATCTATCCAGGTACTTTCGGAAGATGTCATGCATAAAGGACTGAAACACAGATGGAGCATTAGAAAGCCCGAATGGCATCACCAGGTACTCAAAATGGCCCTCGGGCGTATTAAATGCTGTTTTCCATTCATCGCCCTGCTTAATACGCACAAGATTATACGCGCCTCGAAGATCTATCTTGGTGAACCAACTAGCCCCCTTAATCCGAGCAAACAAATCAGACAGTAGCGGCAAAGGGTACTGAAATTTGACGGTGATTTTATTGAGAAGGCGGTAATCTATACAAGGTCTCAGAGAACCATCCTTCATGGCCACAAAAAAGAACCCTGCTCCCATCGGTGACGACGACGGGCGAATATGCCCTTTCTCCAAGGACTCCTTTATATAACTCCGCATAGCGGCATGCTCTGGCACAGACAAATTGAACAGTCGGCCCTTAGGAAACTTACTACCAGGAATCAAATTAATAGCACAATCGCAATCCCTATGAGGAGGGTAGGGCACTGGATTTGGGCTCATCAGATACATCCCGGTAATCCGACAAAAACTCAGGGACTTCAGAAGGAGTGGAAGACGAAATTGACAACAATGGAACATCACCATGTACCCCTTGACAACGCCAACTGGACACAGACATTGATTTCCAATCCAATATTGGATTATGGACCTGTAGCCATGGCAAACCCAAAACGACCACATCATGCAGATTATGCAACACCAAAAAGCGAATATCCTCCTGATGTGCAGGAGCCATGCACATGGTCAATTGAGTCCAGTACTGAGGCTTATTCTTGGCCAAAGGCGTAGCATCAATTCCTCTCAATGGAATAGGATACTGCAAGGGCTCCAAGAAAAAACCACAGCGCCTGGCAAACTCTAAGTCCATCAAATTCAGGGCAGCGCCTGAATCCACAAATGCCATAACAGAATAGGACGACAAAGAGCAAATCAGAGTAACGGACAAAAGAAATTTAGGCTGTACCGTACCAATGGTGACAGACCTAGCGAACCGCTTAGTGCGCTTAGGACAATCAGAGATAGCATGAGTGGAGTCACCACAGTAAAAACACAGCCCATTCTGACGTCTGTGTTCTTGCCGTTCAGCTCTGGTCAAAGTCCTATCACATTACATAGGCTCAGACCTCTGCTCAGAAGATACCGCCAAATGGTGCACAGGTTTGCGCTCACGCAAGCGTCGATCGATCTGAATGGCCAAGGACATAGACTCATTCAGACCAGCAGGCGTGGGAAATCCCACCATAACATCCTTAAGGGCTTCAGAAAGACCCTTTCTGAAAATTGCCGCCAGGGCACACTCATTCCACTGAGTAAGCACAGACCACTTTCTAAACTTCTGACAATATACCTCCGCTTCATTCTGACCCTGACACAAAGCCAGCAAGATTTTCTCTGCCTGATCCACTGAATTCGGTTCATCATAAAGCAATCCAAGCGCCAGAAAGAACGCATCCACATTATGCAATGCAGGATCTCCTGGCGCAAGGGAAAATGCCCAGTCTTGAGGGTCGCCACGTAACAAAGAAATAATGATTTTAACCTGCTGAATGGGGTCACCAGAGGAGCGGGGTTTCAAAGCAAGAAACAGTCTACAATTATTTTTGAAATTCAGGAACTTAGATCTATCCCCAGAAAACAAATCAGGAATTGGAATTCTAGGCTCTAACATCGGATTCTGAACTACATAATCTTGAATGCTTTGTACCCTAGCAGTGAGTTGATCCATACAAGAGGACAGACCTTGAATGTCCATATCTACACCTGTGTCCTGAACCACCCAGAGATTAAAGGGACACTGTCACCTGAATTTGGAGGGAACAATCTTTAGCCATAGGGGCGGGGTTTTTGGGTGTTTGATGCACCCTTTCCTTACCCGCCGGCTGCATGCTGGCTGCAATATTGGATTGAAGTTCATTCTCTGTCCTCCGTAGTACATGCCTGCACAAGGCAATCTTGCCTTGTGCAGGCATGTACTACGGAGGACAGAGAATGAACTTCAATCCAATATTGCAGCCAGCATGCAGCTGGCGGGTTAGGAAAGGGTGCATCAAACACCCGAAAACCCCGCCCCTATGGCTAAAGATTGTTCCCTCCAAATTCAGGTGACAGTGTCCCTTTAAGGGGAAAAGAAAGACAAAACACACTGCAGAAAAAAAAATGGTCTCAAAACTTCTCTTATCCCTCTATTGAGATGCATTAACACTTTACTGGCCAGCTGTACTGTTATGGACCTGGTGGTTAGGAGCACCCGGAATGACCTGATGGTTAAACTATCACACAGGACAAGCTCTGGGAAGTGGGAGTTCTGCTGACCGCAAGCCTAATCCTATCACACACACACTAGAAATAGCCGTGGAGCGTACCTAACTCTGCCTAGACGCCTCTTCACAGCCTAAGAGCTAACTACCCCTAAAGATAGGAAATAAAGCCTACCTTGCCTCAGAGAAATTTCCCCAAAGGAAAAGGCAGCCCCCCACAAATATTGACTGTGAGTTAAGATGAAAGTCACAAACATAAGAATGAAACAGGTTTCAGCAAAGGAGGCCAGACTTCACTAAACAGACTGAGGATAGAAAAGGTATCTTTGCGGTCAGCACAAAACACTACAAAAAGCCACGCAGAGTGTGCAAAAAGACCCCCGCACCAACTCACGGTGCGGAGGTGCCACTCTGCCTCCCAGAGCTTCCAGCTAGCAAGGCAATATCATGATAGCAAGCTGGACAAGAAAACAAAGATCAGCAAATAAACTAGCAGGGACTTAGCTTCTGCTGGAGTAGACAGGTCCTCAGAAAGATCCAAGAGAGATCTGAACCAGTACTAGAACATTGACAGCTGGCATCAAGTAACGATCTGAGTGGAGTTAAATAGAGCAGCCAGCCTCGGAATAAACGAGGTCAGCTGAGGAAGGAACCTCAGAACCAGCAGCTCCACTCACAGCCACCAGAGGGAGTCCATGGACAGAACTCGCCGAAGTACCATTCATGACCACAGGAGGGAGTTTGAGAACAGAATTCACAACAGTTGACCGATGCACAGTGACACCATCTGCAGCAAGTTGATACTGCAGCTCTCTGGAGGTGGTCTGAGGATTGTCCTTGACTGATCTCACCATTCTTCTTCTCTGCCTTTCTGATGTTTTTCTTGGCCTGCCACTTCTGGCCTTAACAAGAACTGTACCTGTATTGTTCCATTTCCTTACTATGTTCCTCACAGTGGAAATTGACAGGTTAAATCGCTGAGACAGCTTTTTGTATCCTTCCCCTGAACAACTATGTTGAATAATATTTGTTTTCAGATCATTTGACAGTTGTTTTGAGGAGCCCATGATGCCACTCTTCAGAGGAGATTCAAACAGGAGAACAACTTGCAAGTGGCCACTTTAAGTAGCTTTTCTCATGGTTGCATACACCTGGCTATGAAGTTCAAAGCTCAACGAGGTTACAAAACCAAAAAAAGTGCTTTAGTAAGTCAGTAAAAAGTAGGTAGGAGTATTTAAAACAAGAAAATGATAAGGGTGCCCATACTTATGCACCTGTCAAATTTTGTTTGAATGCAGATTGCACATTTTCTGTTAGTACAATAAACCTCATTTCAAGGCAGAAATATTACTGTGTCCAACAGTCATTAGATATATGAAACTGAAATAGCTGTTGCAAAAAAACTATTTTTATAAAACATTAAGCTTAAGATTAATAGGGGTGCCCAAACTTTTTCATATAACTGTATCTGGAGATGGAGGTTTCTATTCTTTTTATAGTTAACAAATGTCCCTAAAGTCAGCATTCACTGGTAAAGGGGAAGAATGGTGATGAGACCAACTCACATTGTTTGATTATGTAATCAATTAATCAATTTTTATAGTTTTTCCTCCTGTTTTGCAAGCCAACAAACTAGCTGGCCTGGACAATGTGTAATCGTCATATCTTCAAACATCACTAGTCATCCAGGATAACTGCACAATATGTTACACGAAATGTCAACTTACATGTCAATATTACAGGCTTACATAAACAAAAGTCTGTGTTTTCTTGACCAACCAGAAAGAAACACACATTCAAAAGTCAACATATAAATGAAACTATATTCCTCCTGGCTTGCTAAATATTGACATCTGGTTAATTAAGATAAAATGCTGTGTCGTCACAATTGTATTCATATTTTTGGTGGTGATGGGAGGCTTTTCTTAGCCATTTTTATAGAAACAAGAATTTTTTTTTTTGGTCGAGGCCCATCCAGACTTTTGCTATGGGGCCCCATGATTTCTATGTACGCCCCTGATCCCATGGATTCCTATGTCTCCAGATGAAGCATCCGACAAAACTGGATTTTTGTACTTACCATAAGATCTTTTTTCATAACCTTAATTGTGTAACACAGCACCCACTCTTATAATTATGTTGCCCCATTGGATGCGTGTGTGTATGAATAAAGAATTGTCTTTTCTGCTTCTCCTACTACTTTTCTTACTAGCTGAAAAGCATGGTTGCTGTTGTATCCTGCTGGGGCGAAGCCAACTTTTTTCTTAGTTATAATCTTAATGTCAGCCTCCTGGTGACAGCTGGGTACATTTGTGTCCCCCAATGAAAGATCCAAGAGAGAGATTTAAAATCCTTTTTCATTTTTGATAGGTAAACTTATGATCGGAACCTGTCAGCTACCTAAGCCTCGCTAAACTGTCACCATTTATGTAAAACAAACTTCCCTTGGATCCTAACAATCTCCCCTTTATCTGGCTGAGCAAATAATTAGTAAATATAAAATCAACATTGAATTTGTGCTCAAGCTATGCAAATTAATGGTTAACTAGTCTGGGTGAGAAGGTGTTAATTTCTAAAGACTAAGGGTACCGTCTCACAGTGGCACTTTTGTCGCTACGACGGTACGATCCGTGACGTTCCAGCGATATCCATACGATATCGCAGTGTCTGACACGCTACTGCGATCAGGGACCCCGCTGAGAATCGTACGTCGTAGCAGATCGTTTGAAACTTTATTTCGTCGCTGGATCTCCCGCTGTCATCGCTGGATCGTTGTGTGTGACAGCGATCCAGCGATGCGTTCGCTTGTAACCAGGGTAAACATCGGGTTACTAAGCGCAGGGCCGCGCTTAGTAACCCGATGTTTACCGTGGTTACCAGCGTAAAAGTAAAAAAAAAAAAAAACTTACATACTCACATTCCGGTGTCCTTCAGGTCCCTTGTCGTCTGCTTCCCGCTCTGACTGACTGCCGGCCGGAAAGTAAGAGCAGATCACAGCGGTGACGTCACGGCTGTGATCTGCTTTCACTTTACGGCGGCACTCAGTCAGAGCGGGAAGCAGACGGCAAGGGACCTGAAGGACACCGGAATGTGAGTATGTACGGTTTTTTTTTTTTTACTTTTACGCTGGTAACCACGGTAAACATCGGGTTACTAAGCGCGGCCCTGCGCTTAGTAACCCGATGTTTACCCTGGTTACCCGGGACCTCGGCATCGTTGGTCGCTGGAGAGCGGTCTGTGTGACAGCTCTCCAGCGACCACACAACGACTTTCCAACGATCACGGCCAGGTCGTATCGCTGGTCGTGATCGTTGGAAAGTTGCAGTGTGACAGTACCCTAATCCGCCCTTTAATCATGTAAGCACACCCCTGTTGAGATTTTCAAGTATAACATCCAGTAGTGTAGCCACTGGAGGGGCAGAGGGGGCGGTCGCCCCGGGTCCCGCACTCTAAGGGGGCCCACCCGGAGCTATGCTACTGTAAAGGTACCGTCACATTAAGCGACGCTGCAGCGATATAGACAACGATGCCGATCGCTGCAGCGTCGCTGTGTGGTCGCTGGAGAGCTGTCACACAGACAGCTCTCCAGCGACCAACGATGCCAAAAAATTGATGCCAGCATGATCCATGACCTAGTGAGAGCGAATACCCAGACTCAGGCCCATAATAAGGCCCATGGATCATGCTGGCATCAATTTTTCTAGGTGTTATGTCTCCTTTAGTTTCGCTGGTGGTTTCAGCCGGGTGGTATTCCCTGGATACCATGATTAGGACAGCGTGTTTTTTCCTGGCATACATACTTTTTGCCAATAAGGGTTGGTGTGCATCATAGAAGTTTGGGTTTATTCATGATTTCTTTAGTCCCATGAGCCAGAGGGTTGGTTTATGTTCATAAATAGGTGTATGCAGGCTCAATTGATTTGTATTTATATATATTATATATGATATGTACATATGGACCAAGTTTCTTATGTGCTACTGTATTTTAATTATGTTTTATGTCTTTTTTTGAAGTTGTGGTCTGTTAATAAAATTATTTTCTTTATATTTTGATGATTATTATCGCATTTCTTCGTGGTGTGCATTTACATAAGAGGCTGCCTTTTTTCTTGTCTAGTGTCATTGTTTTGGCCACTTTTTTGCACCCCGAGTTTGATTCATTGTCTATTGATTGGTAGTGCGCTCTTTTTGCTTTATTGCCAACATCGGGTTACTAAGCGCAGGGCCGCGCTTAGTAACCCGATGTTTACCCTGGTTACCATTGTAAATGTAAAAAAAAAAAACACATACATTCCGGTGCCTGTCACGTCCCCGGGCGTCCGCTTCCCTGCACTCCTCCTGCATCCTGTGTAAGCGCGGCCGTAAAGCAGAGCGGTGACGTCACCGCTGTGCTCTGATGTACGGCCGGCCGGCGCTGACACAGGATGCAGGAGGAGTGCAGGGAAGCGGACACCCGGGGACGTGACAGGCACCGGAATGTGAGTATGTAGTGTTTTTTGTTTTTTTTTACATTTACAATGGTAACCAGGGTAAACATCGGGTTACTAAGCGCGGCCCTGCGCTTAGTAACCCGATATTTACCCTGGTTACCATTGTAAAACATTGCTGGCATCGTTGCTTTTGCTGTCAAACACAACGATATACGCCGATCTGACGACCAAATAAAGTTCTGGCCTTCTAGCTCCGACCAGCGATATCACAGCAGGATCCTGATCGCTGCTGCGTGTCAAACACAACGATATCTCTATCCAGGACGCTGCAACGTCACGGATCGCTATCGTTATCGTTCTAAAGTCGCTCAGTGTGAAGGTACCTTTACTGTATTGGTGTGTGCAGCACGTTGATACAGTTACATTCTGTAGCAGAGCAAAGAAAATCTATCTCCCTGCACTACCAACCAGCCACTATGGGCCCCTGAGCAGGTGGGGCGTCCAGTGCCAGCAGTGGGCCCCCCGCCCGTGATCACAAGATCAACTGTATCGGCTGGATGCCGATACAGCTGACAGCATTGATGAGAGAGTGTTACGCTCCCTGCCCCATCATCCCCCTATCAGCATCTGACGACGCTGACACTGAGAGGGGGTCTATGATGACGTCACTACTCGGTGCTGGAGATGCGTGGGCGCTCAGAGCAGTGGATGAATCAGGAGGAAGAGAGGTGAGTATTGTATTTATTTTTTTATGGGGCTGTATACTATACGGCTGCCTATGGGGGTGCATTATATTAGGGGCTACATTATTCTATAGAGGCTGCCTATGGGGATGTATTATACTCTAGAGTCTGCCTATCGGGGTGCATTATTCTATAAAGGCTGTCTATGGTGGTGCATTATATTTGGAGCTGCATTATACTATAAAGGCTGCCTATGGGGGTGCATTATATTAGGGGCTGCATTATAATACAGAGGCTGCCTTTGGGGGTGCATTATATTAGGGGCTGCTTTATACTATAGAGGCTGCCTATGGGAGTGCATAATATTAGGGGCTGCATTATGCTATAGAATCTGCCTAAGGGGGTGCATTATATTAAGGGCTGTATTATACTGTAGAGTCTGCCTATGGGGGTGCATTATATTAGGGGCTGCATTATACGATAGTCTACCTATGGGGGTGCATTATATTAGGAACTGCATTATTCTATAGAGGCTGCCTATGGGGGTGCATTATATTGGCTGCTACATTATACCATGGGCTGCCAATGGGGTACATTATATTAGGGGCACATTATTCTATAGAGGATGCCTATGGGGGTGCATTATATTAGAGGCTGCCTATGGGGTGTATTATATTACGGACTGCATTATACTATAGAGTGCTTATAGGGATGCTTAATTTTAGGGGCTGCATTATACTATAGTGTCTGCCTATGGGGGAGCATTATATTAGGGGCTTTATATATATATATAAATATTTTTCATTTCATGATTAGCTTTTGTGAATTTTTTTTCTCCCTGGAGTGTTCATTGCAGCTTTTTGATTGGACATTGCCTAGTTTGTAGAGGTTTCCTTCAGGATCAGTTTCAAAGAAGAAATGTGCACTTTTTTTTACCAAGCAAGTTTTTTTTTAAAAACTGTATACATCATACTTAAAAATTTCCAAGGGTGTATTTTGGGTAACTGGAAACAAAGTTTTTATAGGTGAGGCACATATAAGGCCAGAGTCACGCATCCATGATTCTTGAGCCGAATGCAACATCCTCATAGGCCGTGTTCACATGTACCATAAATGCTTCCTTTTTTTCTGTTACTTATCTGCAAGTGTACGAACCAAATCTTTTCTGGTTAGTGCATATTTGTTGTATCTTTTTGATGCACTTTTCCCATTATTTGACGCATTTTTGTTGTAGATTTGAAGCAGCGTCTTTATTGCATTGTTTCATAGTACAAAAAAAGCTTTGATTTTGCACCTACAAATGCAAGTATAGAGAAAAAAACGCACCAAAAACTGCATCCAGCAGCGTCTCCAGACGCCGTGGGACTGGAATGACTTTTCATGAAATCACAGGCACTTTACTTAAAGGGAACCTGTCACCACGTTTTTGGAAGATGGGATAAAAATAGCGTTAAATAGGGGCAGAGGTGGGCGTTACATTAGTGTGTGTGTTATGCGTTTATTACCCACCTAAGTTGCCGAAATAACTTTGCAAAGTCTCCGTTTTCGCCTGTCAATCAGGCTGGTCAGGTCGCATGGGCGTTGTCTTCCCCCAGATTTGGCGTAGTTTTCCGTTGGTGGCGTAGTGGTGTGCGCATGCCCAAAGTCCGGAATCCTCTTCCAGGGGATTTAAAATAGCGCGGTGTTCGTTATTGCATTGGTGATCGGTGGGCGCGGCCATCTTCCTTTGGCCGCGCGTGCGCAGAAGCGGCGCTCTGCTGGCCGCGGCTTCAGGAAAATGGCCGCCGCGATATCCATCTGCGCACGCGCGGCATCCCGCGGCCATTTTCCTTAAGCCGCGGCCAGCAGAGCGCCGCTTCTGCGCACGCGCGGCCAAAGGAAGATGGCCGCGCCCACCGATCACCAATGCAATAACGAACACCGCGCTATTTTAAATCCCCTGGAAGAGGATTCCGGACTTTGGGCATGCGCACACCACTACGCCACCAACGGAAAACTACGCCAAATCTGGGTGAAGACACCACGCCCATGTGACCTGACCAGCCTGATTGACAGGCGAAAACGGAGACTTTGCAAAGTTATTTCGGCAACTTAGGTGGGTAATAAACGCATAACACACACACTAATGTAACGCCCACCTCTGCCCCTATTTAACGCTATTTTTATCCCATCTTCCAAAAACGTGGTGACAGGTTCCCTTTAAAAATTGCAGGAAAGAAAACACACAGCATTTATGCTACCTGTGAACCTCAGGCCACGTTCACATGTTGAGTATTCGGTGAGGTTTTTACCTCAGTATCTGTAAGCCAAAACCAGGAGTGGGTGATAAATACAGAAGAGGTGATGTTTCTATTATACTTTTCCTCTGATTGTTCCTCTCCTGGTTTGGGCTTACAAATACTGAGGTAAAATACTGACCCAATACTGAAAAGGGGAATGTGGCATAAGACTGCGACCTGTGTGAATCCGGCCTTAACTCTAAACATTGTGTATCCATGTAACAAATAATATTGGTAAACCCCCAGCAGTTTATTTTACAGCTTCTCAATCATTATTGCACCTTTGTGGGTTTTGGCGGTAACTCATTTTCCTCTCCCACCTTTTGTACTATATGTGTTCGCCATTGCGGCAGAGTTTATGGTTTACTAGCTGTTGTCACCCAATACGAAATGTGCAGCTTTCTCACACTATATGTCACACAACTATATTTCAGTCAGCCGTGTCAGGTTGTTTTATGTGAGCCCCATATGTTTTGCTATACCTTTTTGCACAAAAAGGTTAAAACCAAAAATATTTTTTTTGTTTTGTTTTTAATTTGAACAAAATTCATGAAGTGCGTGAGCCATTTTGAAGAATTTGGTTTAAAAAAAAAAAAAAAGGTAAGGAATACCTCAGAACCAAAAAGAAACGTGACAATGAAGAAAGGGAAAGCAAGACATTTCCTTCCCCTAGGGACACAACTATAGAGACTAATAGGGGCCACAGTCATGAGCGCTGCCTCGCTTTTGGGGCTTGTTGCGAGATGACAGACACAGGTGCTCCACGTGTAACTTTCCCTCACAGAAGCAGCCATGGAGGCTGGGAGGGAGGGAGGGGCTTAGTGCGGACCACGCCTCCATAGCTATGCGTGTCATATCTGCCACCTAAACGCCTGGTAGTGACGTCACTGCCTGCCTCTGGTGTATAAGCGGCAGCTTATTCTCGCGTTATTTCATTTGCCGCTTTGATAAATCTCGCGAGTTTAGACGTCATGATTGCGGAGCTCGCCCTATAAATGTCCCTCACACGCCATGCTCTTTCTCATTTGTCGACCTGCTGAGGAGAGGTAATGTTTGGTGTGTTGGGGCCCGGGTCACTGTACGAGCGCACCTGTCTGTGTCCCTTGCACACGAGGGCCGTTGTGTGGTTGCTGCAGCCTGGCTACAGATGGGGCGCAGTCTCACATGACGTGTCTCTAGTGTACAGCGAGGCAATACGGACGGGCAGGTTTTGCTTCCATCATGTAATGTGTATTGCAGTGATGACAATGAGACCTGGTACATGTCCCACCGCTGGGGGGCGCTGTGTGACACTGACTAGGACTTTGTTACAGATGGCCGCCATGTGGTTGTACAGTCTGTAACTTCGGTGGTTATATTACAAGCCCTGTTGTCTCCCTCAGGTGTCCATGCCCAGTATGTGTGCCGCCTGTGACACTGTGCTTTCCGGTGGATGATGCGCCCTGATCTGGTAAGGACATGCTTAGCAGTAGTCGGCTCTGGCCATAGTAAACCTTTCACTCCAGGCCACGATAACTGCTGTGATGAATTGTCACATTGCCTACTCCTGAAATGCTCTCTAGTGACCCAACTGTACCTTGAGGTGGTGTGGGCAAAACCTTTTCCCAGGGATAAGATGTTACAATACAAACTAAGCTATTTGCTCTTCCTCTTCCCATCAATCTCTGGACTCCATTGTCAGACAGGAAGTTGTGCATCTTGAATGGTGGCCACTTCCAGCTGATGCAAGCGCACACCACAGAGGAGTGCATATAGCAAGCCACTATGAAAATGTTCATTTTTGTGAACTGCCTCTCCCCACCTCCTAGGTCCATGTTGGCGGTGTTCTAGTGACCCTATCAAGTGAGCACTGTAGCATGTGCATTTCCTTCATGCTAAACTGATGCATCTAATGGAAGTTGGTTCTTCCTTATTCATGTGCCAGCAGACACTGCATTGGCATCCTGGAAAGGCAACGGTCTTGGCAGGAGCATATGCTATTAGTCTACATAAGTCACTGTCCAATTTCAGGTTTGCAACCCTAGAACGCTTTCTCACCCTCCCCTCCCTACGAGGTTGAAGTGTTTCTTATTCGGCAGTTTCTAAGGCAATTTTTTCATATTTTATATAGGTTTAACAACAAATAAAAAGCATCACAATAGTAACATACAATGCAGCGAGGTGCTCTGATGTGAATACTTATAAACAGCTTAAAAAATTATAAAACTGGCCTTAAAATGGGCTTCAAAGTGGGCAACGAAGGTCATTAATCAGTGTCGCATGACTTTTGGTCACTGATATCACAATGCATAACATAGAGAACAGGGAGCCCCACATCAAAGCCAGGTCTCTTCCAACCTGGCCCAAATGGGTTCTGGACATCAGAACTGGCATCAAAGTGGACAGTCGATTTTGGCCATTTGAATACAAGTAACTGATGTTTTTAAGGGATTAAATGACACTGGGACACTGATCACACACTATGAATACATAGATAATGATGCCCAGCATTAAACCCAGGTCCATCTAGCCTGGCCCCAATGGGTTCTGTGCATCAGAATTTGCATCAAAGTGGGCAAACAGCCCGTTTTCACTTTCACAGTATAAGTAACTGGTGTTTTTAGGGGGTTAAATGGCTTTGGGCCACTGATCTCACACTAAGAGTACACAGATGTCATTAGCCCCTTACAAACATCAGTTACTTATTTAAATGTGTGAAAATGGGCTGTTTGCCCACTTTGATGCCAATTCTGATGCCCAGAACCTATTTGGGCCTGGCTGGAGGGACCTGGGTTTGATACAGGGCATCACTATCTGTGTACTCTTAGTGTGGTATCAGTTTCCCACAGTTTTTAACTCCTTATAAAACGCCAGTTACTTATTCAAATGCCCAAAATAGACTGCCCACTTTGATGCCAGTTATGATGCCCAGAACCTATTTCGGCCCGGCTGAAGAGTCCTGGTTTGGATGTGGGGGACCCTGTTTGCAGTGTCATATCGGTGGCCCTAAGTCATTTAACCCTTCATTAATGCCCTTTGGCGCCCATTTTTGTGCCAGTTTTATAATTTTTGTAGCTGTTTATAAGTATTCACATCAGGGCTCCTTGCTGCATTGTACATTATTGTGATGCTTATTTGTTGTTAAATCTATAATAAACAGAAAATAAAAAATTGCTGAGAAACCAACTTCAGCCTCGTCCCCTCTCTCCATACTTAACACTGCTCTCCTTTATCACTCAGCTTCTGTCTCCTTGAAAGAGCTGATGTTGAGGAAGTAGTCACCAGCAGGAGTCTGGGATATGAGCTGAAACATCATTATATAGTAGTAATTTTTAATGCATCCTAAGGCCTATCATCTTAGTATGTAGAGCAAATAAACTTTCCACACAGCGTGCAATGCCATGGGTGTAAAATGGAAGTCTAAAGGTACCGTTACACTAAACGATTTACCAACGATCACGACCAGCGATACGACCTGGCCGTGATCGTTGGTGAGTAGTTGTGTGGTCGCTGGGGAGCTGTCACAGACAGCTCTCCAGCGACCAACGACGATGCCGAAGTCCCCGGGTAACCAGAGTAAACATCGGGTTACTAAGCGCAGGGCCGCGCTTAGTAACCCGATGTTTACCCGGGTTACCATTGTAAATGTAAAAAAAAAAAGAGTACATACTTACATTCTGATGTCTGTCACGTCCCTCGCCGTCAGCTTCCCGCACTGACTGTCGGTGCCGGCCGTAAAGCACAGCGGTGACGTCACCGCTCTGCTTTTACTTTACGGCCGGCGCTCAGTCAGTGCGGGAAGCTGACGGCGAGGGACGTGACAGACATCAGAATGTAAGTATGTACTGTTTTTTGGGTTTTTTTTTTTGTTTTTACATTTACAATGGTGCGCTTAGTAACCCGATGTTTACCCTGGTTACAAGTGAACACATCGCTGGATCGGTGTCACACACACCGATCCAGCGATGACAGCGGGTGATCCAGCGACGAAATAAAGTTCTGCACTTCTAGCTCCGACCAGCGATGTCACAGCAGGATCCTGATCGCTGCTGCGTGTCAAACACGACGAGATCACTATCCAGGACGCTGCAATGTCACGGATCGCTGTCGTTCTCGTTCAAAAGTTGCTCAGTGTGACGGTACCCTAAGGTTCTCCTAATGCAGCATGGTGGATGGCTTGTATGGTGCACAGGACCTATTTAAAAAAAAAATAATAAAAAAATAGATATAGATATATATTTATTACTAGACTGTGGCCCGATTCTAACGCATCGGGTATTCTAGAATATGCATGTCCTCGTAGTATATGGACAATGATGATTCCAGAATTCGCGGCAGACTGTGCCCGTCGCTGATTGGTCGAGGCAACCTTTATGACATCATCGTCGCCATGGCAACCATTATGACATCTACGTCGATACTGTGCCCGTCGCTGATTGGTCGAGGCCGCGCGGCCTCGACCAATCAGACGCGGGATTTCCATTATGACATCATCGTCGCCATGCTGTGCCCGTCTCTGATTGGTCGAGGCCCGGCGACCTCGACCAATCAGAGGCGGGATTTCCAAGACAGACAGACAGAAAAACCCTTAGACAATTATATATATATAGATTCTTAGTGCATGCTGCAATATTTTGGCAATACTGCTGAAATGTTTGAAAGCATTTCCTTTCTTTTGTTTGGCCACTTTCTAGGTACAAACATGACAGAAATGCTAAGAGTAAAACCTTCTCTTGCAACCCACAACTACTTAACTTGTAGGAGTTGTGTTACTTATGGGAAGGGACATCAATTTTCTGTACTTCTATGTATGAACTCTAATGTTACCAGACATATTAAAAGATAAAGAATTGAAGGTGTTTTTTAGCATTGGAGAATGTACATGGCTTCTTTAAGGCAGTTCGCCTGGCAAAACTGTTGCAGGAAATGAACATTGCACAGGAATGTATAAATTACACTGTTGTGCATATGTTTAGTCATTTGTCACTACTTTTAACTATTTTAGCGCTTTTTTTTTTTTTTATGGTCTAAAGTCACTGACTGCAGACTTGTGGATTCTCTGGTACTGGGAGCAGGCAGTCATGGGACCACAAGTATGTGCTATGCATACTGCCTTCTGACTATATGGGTGTGACTGGAAGTGCGCAAATCTCCTTACAATCCCATGACTGCCTGCTGGTGTTAAAATTGTCACAGTTCTGCAGTGTGTGGATTCACTAGTCTGCAGTCAGGCTACAAATCTGTAGTTAAAGTCCAGACAACCTGTTAAAAGAACCATAGTCCTACTTGGGCAACTTCAGATTGTGACTGACGGCAAAAAACTGATGTGTGAAAGGGGTCTAATTCTCCAGAAAGCAAAGCTCTCATATACTGGCACTTTGCACCAATAGATCAGTCCAGCAACACAATGCTGCTGCATCGAAGCAGGAGCAGTCATTACCTAGCATGGTGGAATGAGGAGATGTATAATATAAAATTCCACAGCGCTTTACAGGTTGCACACACTCACTGTCCCCAATGGGGCTCACACTCTAAATTTTCTGTCAGTATGTCTTTGGAATGTGGGAGGAAACCGGAGGAAATCCACGCAAACACGGAGAGAACATACAAACTCCTTGCAGACGTTGTCCTTGATGGGATTTGAACCCAGGACCCCAGCACTGCAAGGCTACAGTGCTAACCACTGAGCCACCATGCTGCCGATGTATGGGGTGCGCCTTATGTAGAAGACAATGGGGGCAGACACTTTAAACAAGATTAAGATGCGTACAAAACGTGTTAAGAGTCTTGCACTCTGGCTTGAGTCACACTTCTTTCATATCAAAATATTTGCGTCTAGCTACTGTTTGAGGCTTGTAAATCAGCAGTTCTGAGCTTGTTGCATTTGCTTACCTATATGCTTTTTTTTTTTTTTTTCATAGGTGCAGTTGTCAAGAGTGACTGAGGTAATGGACTTAATATTATAAGTTTAGATGTGATGGCTGTCCTAAGTGTTGTCAAAACTTGAAATGTGGGTTCTCTTGAATACCCAGTGTCACTTATTCCATGATCTGGCAACTATTGGCCAGATGGGCATGAAGCTGCTGGCTGTGGTGGTGACCTATTTCTCAGCTTGACAACACCTTTTAAGATGGTGGTTGTTTTAAAGGCACCCTCTGCACAGTGACTGTTCAAATCAAGTACAGGTGCTCAGTGTATCATGTTGTGGCCATTTAAGTGCACCTCATCTGTGCCCTTCTCTGGAGCTGTCCATTAAGGAGGGTGGAGATAAAGACAAGACAAGCAGGTGGGACAGTGTATATAAATGATTAGCTCTGTTATGAAACTCCAAGCACTTGTCCTTGGTTTAAACAATAATTCTGTGGTGACTGTCCCTTGTTAAAGCCAACTTTTATGCCATTGCAGCTTGTCTGACTGTTCTGATGATTAACAATGTTCAACTGCTCTGATTTAGGGTGACTGACATAAAGATTTTCTGAACAGTTTTTTTTCTTATTTGTAATAAAAATAGCTTGCGCTTATAAAACTTAACAAGGTCGTCTTTTTTGTTTGTTTTTAAGGTACTATGTGACCAAGCTGATGGACATAAAGGTAAAATGAAATGAGTATAGACTGTGGAAGTGGTCTTTATAAGGTTATTTTGTCAAAATGATGGGGGGTGGTGTCTGGTCTGACCCCAGCTGCTGATTTCCTCTGACAGTGGTAGGAATGGTTCTGCTGGTTTTCTACACAGGATTCTGGGTCCAAAACTGAAATTAATGGGAGGGGAGTAGTATTACAATGAGGACAGGGATTTCCTCCAGGCATCAAAGCCTTGAAGAAATCATTAGCATAAAGAGAATATAACATTTCGCCACCACAAGACCAATAATATGAGGCATACAGGTAGGACTAGTGTAACATTTCTATTACCTGTATGCTCATATTAATAGGTCAGGTATGTCCCATGGGTTGAGTTTAACCCCTTCATGACCAGAGATATTTTCCTTTTCCGCTCCCCTCCTTCCCATAGCCACAACTTTCATTTTTACGTCAATATGGCCATGTGAAGGCTTATTTTTTGCGGAACAAGTTGTACTTTTGAACGTTGCCATTGGTTTCACCATGCTGTGTACTGGAATACTGGGGAAAAAATCCACATGCAGTAAAATTGCAAAAAGTGCAATCCCACACATGTTAAAAAAAAAAAAAAAATCCAAGTTTGCTAAGGAAAAAAAAAATTAGTGTAGATGACAATCTTTTGATCGCTGTTTATTGCATTTTAATGCAATATTGCGGTAACCAAAAAAGTAATTCTGACTTTTTTTTTTTTCTTGTAATGCTGTTTGCCGATCGGATTAGAGATATATATATATATATATATATATATATATATATATATATATATATTCATTCTATCAATCCTGAACGAGGCGATAACAAATATGTGGGTTTCTTTTTTTAATGATACCATTTTGGTGCTGATGCGATCTTTTGATCTCCTGTTACTGCATTTTAATGCAATGTCACAGCGACCTAGATAACATAATTCTTGAGTGGTTTTTTTACTTTTATCGCTTCGCTGTTTAGCGATCAGGTTAATCCTTTTTTGATAGGGCAATTCTGAATACAGCAATTTTTATTTTTTTTTGTTTGTTTTTGAATGGGGCGAAAGGTTGTGTGCGTGCATTTTTCTTTAACTTTTGGCTTGCTTCAATGGTCTCCATAGGAGACTAGAAGCTACCATAGCCCGATCGGCTCAGCTACATAGAGGTGATCAGTTTGCCTCTATGTATCTGAATTACTGACTTGCTATGAGCGCCGACCACTGGGTGGCACTCATAGTAATCTGGCACTGACAAACATAGAAGTCTCCATGAGACTTCTGGTTGTCATGCTGACAAACCAATGACCCCCAATCACATGACTGGTCACCGGTGTGCGTATTTCCTGCACAATTGCCAGAAGCACCATTTAAATGCCGCTGTTGGTTTGACAGCTGCATTTAACTAGTTAATAGCCGTGGGTGGATCATGATTCCACCCATGAGTATTGCGGGCACATGTCAGCTGTTCAAAACACCTGACATATCCTGGAAAAGATGTGGGCTCACCGAAATCTGCATGTTATTTCTCCCAATGTCTGTAAGGGGGGGGGGGGGGGGGGTTAGTAAGTGGTGTTTTTTGTCTCTGCGCACTCACTACTGGATATTGTGGTGAGATTGAGGCTGCGTAAATCTAATCCCAACTAAATTTTCATGACCATATTCTGAAGTGAGTTGAGGTCTATCCCGATTGGGTGTTGTTGTATTCTCATATCGTTGGAAACGCCTCATAGATAAAGGTTGCAGTTAGCTTTGCCTGCTAAAATATTAGTAGGTTATTAACTGCATAACACTCGTTTCGTCTTGTGAACTTGCGGCGGGGTGTTTGTCATGGCGTTAATGTGCGCTTTGTCTTCTAGATGGATGCATCTGGAGCTGATGTGTAGTTGGGCAGTATGTGGGAGCTGAAATTAGCAAAGCCACTGTCAGTGAGTATTGTCACAATACCCTAGAAACTTGTAACATACAATGGGAATAAATGTTTACTGGCCTTCAGTTCAAGTGATGATTTCAGTTCAACTGCTGTGTGACCAAAGTGTGAACAAAGCATGTAAATCTGACAAGAACTGACATGAAGTACTGGTTGCTGAGTGTGGAGTGGTGCAACTCATCAGTGTCACTCAGTTGCCAGTTAATAAAATTCATTATCAACACAAATATCAGCAAAGGTAATGGGTCTGTTTTTTTATGGAGTCTGATGTGCTGAGTCAAAAAATATGCTTAGTTTTGCTCCATCACAAAGTTTCTGAGAAGTATTTTTGTTACTATTTCTGCATTTTCAATATATGTGGTCTTTCCTATGTTACAATTTCCTTGCTTGTCTTGATTGTGAATTTTCTTATAGGGACAACATCAGTAACGGTTTTATGGGAAGGAGTATTGACAGTACAGTCAACCAATGACTGCTTCTCGGAAAGTCACATGTTATGAGGAAGAGCTAACTGAGGAGGTAAGATTTGAGTCAGTCAGAAAAGTATGGTTATGGCAGCAAGGACTGGTATGCGAGACTCTACAGGGATCTGAGCCCTGCCATAGGGAGATAGAGGGGAAGGCAGCGGACAGCCGCCATTGTGAGGATTTTTCACTGCATTTCTGGGAGGGCAAGTCACCTCAGAGGGAAGATAACAGCTCAGCCACTGAGGTGTAATTGAGTGAGTGTCTCCACAGAGAACCTGGGAGCAGCCAATATCACACTGAGAAACTGCCTGTCTGCCAATGTTCATCTGTAAGGAATAGGCTGACCCGTTTACCTCACAACTGTATATAGTTTTCTACCAGATTATCGCCAGTAAAATCAGTTCTAAATTTCACCAGGACATCAAAGTAATGGGACACCGCTACCAGGGTTTTTGGAATGACTTAATGATGGCAGATTACTGTTGGATGTTGTATAGGGACAACCCTGAAAAATCGTATCCACTGCAGTCTAATGTCAAGCACTTTTAATTTCTGCTCATACTTTGCTTTCTATTTTTCATATAAAATTATTTTGGTTCAATAAACTGTTTTGTAAGGTGAAGCTTTTTTCTAATATGTAGATTACTGTTTTCTTAATGTAATAATAAAAACAAGATGCATCTTTTTAAATCAGGACAAAGATGATTCAGAAAACTCACCTGCAATTACAAAAAAATTTATGTAGACCTGTTTTTTTTTTTTTTGTTTTTGTTTTTTTTTCAGTTTTGGGACCACTGTTCCTAAAGGGCTGGGCTTGAGGTGAGTGTCATTCAGTTCTCTCATGCACTGTATGGTATCTGCACCCAATGGCTCTCACTGTTGTGGTGTTCAATAACCAGTGCTATAGTAAATCGGCAAGTGGCATCATTGGTTTTCAGGCCTCTTGTGCTTGTAAACCTGGTATTATGCTGAGACAATACTTCAATGTAATTTGCCAACTTTCAGAACTAACCTGTTGCTTTACTTGCAGATTTCTGACAGTATTTCCTTCTATATCAGGTAAATATTACAAGTTATTGCTAAATGCTGCAATTACATTATTTATGGCTAAAATTCCTAGTATATGGCTACAAACTCTGGTCATTACCAAAGCGGCTAGAACTGATTTGTAGTCTGCTGTGGACATGACCATAAAGTAACACTTCAGAAGACTTGCACAGTCCCTTCTGAAGGATAACACTGCTAACCCTTTGAGGCTTTTTCTGTTAAAATGACCTATACTTAATCCTAATATTTCTCATTACAGGCTCAATGTACAGCTATTGAAGGTATGAATAAAGGATACTTCCCTAGTGGTCACTTCAAAGAGGGCTTTTCTGGCAGGAAACCAACTGTCCTTAACGCTGTGACCCAATATCATAATCCTCTTAGGGATACTGTGGGCACTACATGTGTGTGCTGTGGTCTTTCATAGAGGAGATAATAATCTGTAGCTTACAGCCTCAAGTTTATCAATGTGGCTTTTGTTACATATGTGAATAGGGAGCGCTGACTGAGGCAATCTACTCATGTCATGCCACATGTGAAGTTGCATTGCTGAATGGGGCTCATCAGTGGCAGAATCTGCTGTGGATTGAGTCAGATGTTTCCACCTCAATTAAAGCAATTTAATTTGAGCTCCGTAAATGCTGTTGTAAAATTGTAGCATTTAACCCTTGTCAGGCTGCATAATTTTACAACCTTAACAGGCTGCATAGGTACAATTGTACCTTCACATATACCTCCACTGTGGAAAGACTTTACTTGGTTTCAGAAACTAAAGTTCATTCAGCTACAAATGTTATGCTGATATCTATTGTTCAGTGTTGTTACTGGTCACTTATGTTGCTGTCAATTAAGTTAATTCAAACTGGGAGTGGCTTCTACTTGTCTTCCTGCCTCCCTCCTCTCATTAGCCATTTTGCTGTTCATCTCATTGCTGTGAGCACACATTTCTAGGCTTGTGAAGTCTTCAATTTCTTGGAAACGAAGGTAGGAAAGTCTCACAGCATCTAACAGCCAGTTATACCTTTATTCTCATTATGTGGGGAGAGAACAGTCAAATTGTCTTTCAGCCTGGACTTGGCTTACATATATTTTGTATGAAACTTATCACTATAGGTATAATTTTTATACGAAAAATGGATAATAATTAGTATCTACATATTGTTTTACGATGTTTTATTTATATTCAGCACAAAATACGAAGCCAAAATTCATCTAGCAAGTCATCATGAGTGATAGTAATGCTGGATCTAGTTTCCGCCATAATCCAAGAAAACGTGTTTGCAGGTTAGTATAATTTTGTGAAAAGCCAATAATGTAGTATTTCGGAAAATTATTTATTTTACATTTTTTCATATTTACAGATTTACGTCTGACGAAATAATGCGAATGCTAGAAGAATCTGATTCTGAGCATGAGGATGAACCATATGTTGCATCTGATGATGAAAACTATGTACCACAAGTGGATGTTACTGAAGAAGATTCAGACATTGAACAAGAAATGGTCATAGAGCATGAAAATGAATACGAATCAGACGAAAGTGTTGAGGATGATTCTGTGCCTCAAAGTGCAGGCGACATTTGGACTGCTAAGGATGAAACTCAATGGTGCAGTAATCCACTGCCAAATGCACAAACAAAATCTCGTAATGTCCTACGACAAAGAGGTGGCCCTGCAGCAATCAGCAACCTATATACAGCAAAAGAGCTATTCAAGTCCATCATGACTCCCGAGATGTGTGACATCATATTACGGGAAACGAATCGAAAGGCCAAGAGAGTTTGTGATGCTTACAACAACGAACTGGTACAACGTTTTCCTGATTCTTCCAAACGGCCACCACAAAAAACATTCAAGCAATTTACTGAAACTGAACTTCATGCATTTTTGGGCATACTGATTGCTGCTGGTGTGCACAGAGCCAACAAAGAGAATCTGGAGGAAATGTGGAATGTTGCTGCTCTGCCTCTTATACGTGCAGCCATGTCTCGTGACCGCTTCAAGATGATACTCAGATTTATCAGGTTTGACAACGAAAATACACGTGCAGAACGTGTGCAAACAGATAAAGCTGCACCAATACGGGACATCTGGACAATGCTGAACAGTAATCTGGAGAGAGCCTACAAGCCATATCATTGTATCACCGTCGACGAGCAATTATTTCCATTTAGAGGTCATACTAAATTTACCCAGTATATACCTTCAAAACCAGCTAAATATGGCATAAAGATTTTCTGGGCTTGTGACTCATCAAATGCCTACCCTTTACAAGGTCAGCTCTACACTGGGAAACCAACTGATGGTCCTCGACAAGTAAACATTGGAGAACGAACAGTGTTGGACCTAGTGAGCTCGTATAAAGGCTCTGGAAGAAATGTCACCACCGATAACTTCTTTACAACCATGGAACTAGCTAAGGTATTGAACTCCTGGAACATGACACTAGTTGGTACAGTAAGAAAAAACAAAAGGTTCCTACCTAGCAACATGCAGCCTGCCAAAGAAAGGCCTGTAAACTCGACAAATTTTGCCTACAATCATGATGCAACAGTCTGTTCATATGTACCAAAGAAGAACAAATCAGTCGTGCTTCTATCATCTATGCACATGACGGGAGAAGTTGAAGAGACACTAGCAGCCAAGCCAGAGATGATAAAATACTACAACATAACAAAAGGTGGCGTTGATGTTATGGATAAAATGTTGGGAGAGTACACTGTGAAACGACGAACATCACGTTGGACTTTGGCATTTTTCTACAATATGATTGATGTCAGTGGGTTAGCATCCTACATCATCTACAGAGAACACAATCCAAGCTTCAGGGCAAAGGATCAACGAAGAAAGTTCCTGAAAGATCTCGCAAATCAGCTGTGTATGATTGCAATTGAAGATCGTAGTACAAACAAAATGATAATGAGAAACCATTTTCTTCGAGGTGCAGTAGAAATGGTGCTTGGACGATGCATTGTGGTAGCATCGCAGCCAGCAGCTGGCCCCAACATACCTCATGGTAGTCGTGGACCCTCCCCTGTTGTTGTTAGTTGCTATGTCTGCAGAGACCTGAGGCGAAAACAACGCAAGACTAGAAAGTCTTGTGTGGTTTGTGTGAAACCCATTTGCGATGAACACTCTGTAGCAAAGCCAACATGCATTACTTGCAAAGAAAATCAATAAAAAAAAGTTTCTTACATTTTCTTTTATAATGTAAATGAACAGTTTTTTACTTGTTTATAATAGTTAAATAGCATTATCATTAAAAAAAAATTTATGCTTTTTCCCTTGCATTATCTTCATTCAAAATATATGAGGTACATTTGTACCTATGCAGCTTGTTATGGATGCAAAAAGATCTCGACCCCTTATCTCGGAAGCGGGTGGAGATATTTTATTGAAATTTGGCCAATATATTCTGGACCAAAAATGTAGAGATGTCACGAAATTTCAGCCCTCTACGTCTTTTCAAAAAAAAGTTATTGCAATTTTAAAACGGAATAGTTACAATTGTACCTATTCAGCCGGATAAGGGTTAAAGAGCCTTTGTTTCCAATGGTTTTCTAATCTGCAGGTTAATAGTGTTAGGGTATGTGCACACGTTCAGGTTTTTTTCATGTTAAAAAGCTATAAAAACGCATGCATTATATCATTTACAATGCATTCTGCAGTTTTTGTGCACATGATGCATTTTTCCCACTATTCTATGCATTGGAAAAAAACGCGGTAAAATCGCATGCAGATTTCTGGCAGAAATGTCTGGGTTTTTTTGTCAGGAAAATTTCTGCCAGAAATCCTGACGTGTGCACATAGCCTTAAAGTGTGGCTATCAGGAGAAATTGAACATTCTGCTCAGTTGCCAACTTTCACTCTTCACATGTGCCTAGATGAGCAGCTTCAGTCCACAGCATTGAGCTGCAGCTCTAAGCAGCTTGACACTCAAAGGTTCCTGAGCATACACCTTTGGCCTGGTACTGCGAGCTGTGACTAAACTTGCGACAGGCTAACCTCTGACTGAAGGCTAGTGACTCCTGGACAGAATAAAGTAACTTTCTTCTGGTACTTGGTGGCTGGACAAAACTGTAATGCGATTGACCTGCAAATTAATAGTATATGGAGACAAAATGGGGTTACTTTTATACAAGTCAACATCTAGTTGTATTGGGCTCCACCTGAGGCTGTTAAAGGCAATGACTGTATAACACCGCCATCTGCCAGGAAAGGCTCCTGAGTCGCTGTCTACGATGCAGGCTCAACATATCACATACCATTGTTATGTCTGGAAGGTGTTAAAAGTCTCTTCCTAAAGTTGTAGGATAAATGAAAACTGCTGGAACAATGACTACATTGCTCATCCAGTCTTATGAATAGCTTGTAATGCTGAATGACACTTTACACTGACAGTGTTTTAATGTGACTAATTGATCACTTTCACAAACTTGTCATGTTGTGAAACAGGACTAATCAATTTTATATCACTTTTTTTTTTTCCCCATCTAGGGTGAAGGTGGCCAGCATAGGATTGTATACTAAATGTAGTCTCTGTATTAATAAATTATACTTTTTAACAACGTGCTTCGTATTTTTTCTTCTGCAGTACTGCATTGGTTGGTCTACAACTACAATTATCATATTGTGGTGGTTAAATGTTCAATGCAAAAGAAACTTACAGCAGCTAAACTAGAAGTGGTCAGTGGGTACAACTTTCCACAAGGATGCTGCTACAGCACTTAGGTGGGTTATATAGTCTGTCAGAAACTGCTCTACAACCGATTGCAGAAAAGCATTAAGTATGTGTTGCAAGTACAGGAATCCTAATCTGATTTCTATATTTCTTAACAATAGATACTACATTCGAATAATGGACAAATTTATTATAAAATGTACACACTACCACGAATACTAAACCAATAAAGGGTAAAAATTTCAGTGTGACTCATGTAGAGCTGCATTTACTAAACTGCTTGGACCAACTATGAGTTAAGCATAGCAACTACAAATACAATCATGTAGTTCTTCCGGGTGTTTTTTTTTTTTTTTTTTTTTTTGCAGCTTTCGCTACCAAAGTTTTTATGTAAACAGGATGTTCAATAACAAATTGTATTGTGGTACAGTGTTAGCCAGAAAAATTGATGTGAATACACTTCTGCCCAATGATGACAGAAGTTTTCTAGGAGTGATTGGCTAATCAGAAAATAGGTTTGCAGCTCTCAGAACACATTGGCTCCTTCAGGCAAGATTAGGAGCCACTGTGCTCTGAAAGCTGCAAACCTATTTTCTGGTTAGCCAATAAAGGTATCACTCCTGGAATACTTCTGTCATTGGGCAGAAAAGTATTCACATCGGTGCCAATCTGACTTGGGACGCATATGCTGTGTCACAGAATGATCACGTCCCTGCAGGTTGGGTGAAAGGGTTAACTAATTTCATTGGACCTGCAGGGACAGGGGGAGTGGTACTTCAGCCCAGGGGGGATGGCTTCACCCCAATATCTGCAATATCATTGACCATGGCTGGAGACTGCGATCTGTCCCTCCACCTCCTGTCCTGTGCTCTGCTTCCCTAACGGTCCGATCCCACCCCTGCATACTTGCCAACCTCTGGTGTTTGTCCGTCTTCTGCATGGGCGCCATCATCTTCCAAAATGGTGGGCGCATGCGTAGTGCGCCCGCTAAATCGGCCGGCAGATTCATTCCAGGTACATTTTGATCGCTGATGGACCCTATCACAGCAATCAAAATAACCCCCCCTTATCAACCCCATAGGTAGGGACAATAATAAATAAAAGTAAATATATTTTCTCTTTCCACTAGGGTTGGGGTTAGAATTGGCCGCTGCGGATTCGTAGCAGTTTTCCATCACGTTTACATGGTACTGTAAACTTATGGGAAACAAATCCGCTGTGCCCATGGTGCAGAAAATACCGCATGGAAACACTGCATTGTATTTTTCGCAGCATGTCAATTCTTTGTGCGGAATCCGCAGTGTTTTACACCTGTTCCTCAATAGGAATCCGCAGGTGAAACCCACACAACACTGGAAATCCACAGTAAATCTGAAGTTAAAACACAGTGCGTTTTACCTGCGGATTTTTCAAAACTGCGGAAAAATTCTCACACGAATCTGCAATGTGGGCACATAACCTTAGGGTTAGGGTTGGAAATGGGGTTAGGGGTGTGTTGAGGGTTAGGGTTGTGATTAGGGTTATGGCTACAGTTGGGATTAGGGTAGGGGTGTGTTGGAGTTAGAAATTGAGGGGTTTCCACTGTTTAGGCAAATCAGGGGTCTCCAAATGCAACATGGCGCCACCATTGATCCAGCCAATCTTGTGTTCAAAAGTCAAATGGTGCTCCCTCCCAATCCCCAACGTGCGCTCAAACGGTGGTTTACCCAAGCATATGGGGCATAAGCGTACTCAGGAGAAATTAGACCCCCAAAGTTGTGCAATTTTTCCTGTTACCCTTGGGAAAATAACAAAATGAGGGCTAAACTTTTTTTTTTTTTGTGGGGGGGGGGGGGGAAATTATTTTTTATTTTCACGGCTCTGCATTATAAATTTCTGTGAAGCACTTGGGGTTCAAAGTGCTCGCCACACATCTAGATAAGTTCTTTGGGGGGGGAATCTGGTTTCCAAAATGGGTCACTTCAGGGGGGTTTGTACTGTTTAGGCACATCAGGGGCTCTGAAAACACAGACCATTCCATTAAAGTCTGCATTCCAAAACGTCACTACTTCCCTTCCGAGCCCTGACGTGTGCCCAACCAGTGGTTTACCCCCACATATGGGGTATCGGTGTACTCAAAACAAACTGGACCACTTTTGGGGTCCAATTTCTCCTGTTACCCTTGTGAAAATAAAAAATTGCAGGCTAAAAACTTTTTGAGGAAAGAAAAAATGATTTTTAATTTCACAGCTCTGCATTATAAACTTCTGTGAAGCACTTGGGGGTTCAAAGTGCTCATCGCACATCTAGATTAGTTCCTTGGTAGGTCTAGTTTCCAAAATGGGGTCACTTGTGGGGGAGCTCCAGTGTTTAGGCACACAGGGGCTCTGCAAAAGCGACATGGTGTCTGCTAACGATTGGAGCTAATTTTTCATTCAAAAGTCAAATGGCACTCCTCTCCTTCCAATCCCTGCCGTGTGCCCAAACAGTGGTTTACCCCCACATGCGAGGTATCGCTGTACTCAGGAGAACTTGCTCAACATATTTTAGGATCCAATTTATCCTGTTGCCCATGTAAAAATGAAAAAATTGAGGCTAAAACTACTTTTGTGAAAAAAGTACTTTCATTTTTACGGAACAATTTGTGAAGCACCTGGGGGTTCAAAGTGCGCACTATGCCTCTAGAGAAGTTCCTTGGGGGTCTAGTTTCCAAAATGGGGTCACTTGGGGAGAGCTCCAATATTTGGACACACGGGCTCTCCAAACACTACATGCCCGCTAAAGATTGGAGCCAATTTTTCATTCAGAAAGTCAAATGGCGCTCCTTCCCTTCTGAACCCTGTCGTGCACCCAAACAGTGGTTCCCTCCCACATATAGGGTATCGGCGTACTCAGGACAAGTTGTACAATAACTTTCAGGGTCCAGTTTCTCCTTTTACCCTTGGGGAAAATAAAAAAAGTTGCTAAAAGATCATTTTTGTGACTAAAAAGTTAAATGTTCAATTTTTCCTTCCATGTTGCTTCTGCTGCTGTGAAGCACCTGAAGGGTTAATAAACTTCTTGTATGTGGTTTTGAGCACCTTGAGGGGGTGCAGTTTTTACAATGGTGTCAATTTTGGGTATATTGAGCCATATAGACCCCTCAAACTGACTTCAAATGTGAGGAGGACCCTTAAAAAAAAAAAAAAAGACTTTGTAAATTTTGATGTAAATGAGAGCGCTGGTCAAATTTTAACCCTTCCTAGCAAAAACAATTGTTTCCAAATTTGTGCTGATGTAAAGTAGACATGTGGGTAATGTTATTTATTAACTATTTTGTGAATTGTCACAACTCCAGTTTAACAATAAAAATTTGAAAATTACAAAATTTTCACCAAATCTCAATTTATTTTTTTATTTTTTTTCTCCTCACAAACAAAATTGACCTAAATTTACTACTAACATGAAGCCCAATATGTCACAAAAAAACAATCTCAATCGCTAGGATCTGTTGAGTTCCTGAGTTATTACCTTATAAAGGGACACTGGTCAGAATTGCAAAAAAATGGCCAGGTGATTAAGGTCAAAATAGGCTGGGTCATGAAGGGGGTTAACACTGGGCTTGATGTGATGGAGTGAAAAATAACTGATTTTATGAAGAGACTTGCATCTCATAAATGTACTGCACCTCAAATCCTACTCCAACCCTTTCTGGAGTAAGATTTCTGGCATATAGCTGTCCAGGGTGTGGAGAAGCTGCCAGAGACCCACCTGTCTAAATAGTACAGTGCTGTTTGGTCCCTGGCAGTTCTCTCAAAGGATGCAGTGTTTGATTCAAACATACAGTGCCTGATGCATGAAATCAGCTGGCAGGTTCCCTTTTTAAGGTTGAGTGAGCAGGGAAATAAAAGCAAAATTTGTGAAGCCAAATTTCAAAGTGCTTAGCCCAAAATGCAACGGGTTGTATGGTCTAGCCTAAAATGTAAAAAAATCACTAATACAATAACCATTTTTAAATCTGTTCTATTATATCATCATAGTCTAGATCCGTGTTCCCCCAACTCCGGTCCTCAAGAGCCACCAACAGGACATGTTTTCAGGATTTCCTTATTATTGCACAGGTGATTGAATGCTTGCCTTTCCAGGTGATGCAATTATCACCTGTGCAATACTAAGAAAATCCTGAAAACATGACCTGTTGGTGGCTCTTGAGGACCGGAGTTGGGAACACTGGTCTAGATTAAGTGTGGAGTCTCTGCAAGGGTTTGCTGGTGTCTTGGCTAGACGTCTGGCATTCTCCTGGCCAGAACCCATTGCATACTTCTCTAGTGGGTGCAGCCTTGTGCAATGCACTTGTATTAAGTGAGGCTGCTTCCATTAGTAAGGTTCTGTCCAGGAGTGTGCCTCATGCTTAACCAGTGAATCCTCAGTGAGTGTGCTGGGAGGATACATAGTTATTAAGGTTGAAGGAAGATTTTAAGTCCATCTAGTTCAACCCATAGCCTAACCTAACATGCCCTAACATGTTGATCCAGAGGAAGGCAAAAAAAAACCCATGTGGCAAAGAGTAAGCTCCACATTGGGGGGAAAGAAATTCCTTCCTGACTCCACATACGGCAATCAGACTAGTTCCCTGGATCAACTCCTTATCAAGGAATCTAATATATAACATGTAACAATATACTTTTCAAGAAAGGCATCCAGTCCCCTCTTAAATTAAGTAATGAATCACTCATTACAACATCATACGGCAGATAATTCCATAGTCTCACTGCTCTTACAGTAAAGAATCCGCGTCTGTTATTATGCTTAAACCTTTTTTCCTCCAGACGTAGAGGATGCCCCCTTGTCCCTGTCTCGGGTCTATGATTAAAAGATCATCAGAAAGGTCTTTGTACTGTCCCCTCTTATATTTATACATTAAAATAAGATCACCCCTTAGTCTTCGTTTTTCCAAACTAAATAGCCCCAAGTGTAATAACCTATTTTGGTATTGCAGACCCCCCAGTCCTCTAATAACCTTGGTCGCTCTTCTCTGCACCCGCTCCAGTTCAGCTATGTCTTTCTTATACACCGGAGACCAGAACTGTGCACAGTATTCTAAGTGTGGTCGAACTAGTGACTTGTATAGAGGTAAAATTATGTTCTCATCAGCATCTATGCCTCTTTTAATGCATCCCGTTATTTTATTAGCCTTTGTAGCAGCTGCCTGACACTGGCCACTGAATATGAGTTTGTCATACACCCAGGTCCTTTTCATTGACCGTTTTGCCCAGAGTTTTAGAATTAAGCACATAGTTATACATCTTATTACTTCTACCCAAGTGCATGACCTTACATTTATCCCCATTAAAGCTCATTTGCCATTTGTCAGCCCAAGCTACTAGTTTACATAAATCATCTTGTAATAAAATTGTCCTCCTCTGTATTGATTACCCTACAGAGTTTAGTGTCATCTGCAAATATTGAAATTATGCCCCCTACAATGTCATTAATGTTAAAAAGAGGGCCCAATACTGACCCCTGTGGTACCCCACTGCTAACCGCGACCCAGTCCGAGTGTGCTCCATTGATAACCACCCTTTGTTTCCTATCCCTGAGCCAGCTCTTAACCAACTTGCACATATTTTCCCCTATCCCCATTCTCATTTTATGTATCAACCTTTTGTGTGGCACCGTATCAAAAGCTTTTGAAAAGTCCATATACACTGCGTTCCCTTGGTCCAATCCGAAACTTACCTCTTCATAGAAATTGATCAGATTTGTCTGACAGTAACGGTCCCTAGTAAACCCATGCTGATACTGGGTCATGAGGTTATACCTCTTCAGATACTCCAGTATAGCATCCCTTAGAAAACCCTCCAGGATTTTACCCACAGTAGAGGTTAAGCTTACTGGCCTATAATTTCCGAGTTCATTTTTTGTTCCCTTTTTGAATATTGGCACCACATTTGCTATACACCAGTCCTGTGGTACAGACCCTGTTATTATGGACTCTTTCAAGATTAAAAATAATGGTCTATCGATGACTGTACTTAAATCCTGCAGTACTCAGGGGTGTATCCCATCCGGGCCCGGAGATTTGTCAATTTTAGTGATTTTTTTTTTTTTTTTTTTTTTAGACGCCGGCGTACTTCCTGCTGGGTTAAGCAGGTGACATTTAATGGGGAATTTTTGTTATCATTGATCATATTGTCTGCCATGGGATTTTCTTGTGTAAATACTGATGAAAAAAAAGTCATTAAGCATATTGGCTTTTTACTCATCCACCATTTCACCCAGACTATTTTTAAGGGGGCCAACACTTTCATTTTTCAGTTTCTTACTATTTACGTAGTTAAAGAATATTTTGGGATTATTTTTGCTCTCTGGCAATGAGTCTCTGTCTCAATCTTTGCTGCCTTGATTTGCTTTTTACAGAATTTATTTAATTTTCTGTATTTAATGCCTCATCACTACCTACTTCCTTTAGGGTAAGTTCACACAGGACTTTTTTGCTGCTTTTTTTAATGCTAATTTTCAGCTGCTTATAGGTGCGGTTTTGTTTTTGTTTTTTTTTTCTTTTTCCAGGCTAATGTCCTTGGATTTTCAGCAGCAAAAACGCAGCAAATGATACATGCGTTTTTGCTGCGTTTTTTTCAACACCCATTCAAGTCAATGGGTGAAAAAATGCAGCAAAAACGCTGAAAGTGACATGCTCTGTCAAAAAACGCAGCAAAGCACAAAATACTGATCACACAAAAAACCAATGTGTGTGCATGAGATTTCTGAAATCTCATAGGCTTTGCTGGTACTGTAAAAAGCAGCTGAAAATTAGCATAAAAAGCAGCAAAAATATGCAGCATAAAGCAGCAAAAAAGTCCTGTGTGAACTTACCCTTAATTTTCTAAATGCTTTCTTTTTGTCCCTTATTGCGCCCCCTTACAGCTCTATTTAGCCATATTGGTTTCCTCCTATTTCTAGTATGTTTATTCCCATACAGTATATACTGTGCACAGGTCCTATTCAGGATGCTAATAAATGTCTCCCATTTTATTTGTGTATTTTTATGTCTCAGGATGTCGTCCCAGTTAATTGCACCAAGATCATCTCTCATCCGTTGGAAATTTGCCCTCCTGAAGTTTAATGTCCTAGTAACCCCTCTACTACACATCTTATTGAAGGATACAGGAAAACTTATTATTTTGTGATCACTATTCCCCAAGTGACCCCCAACCCTTATATTTGATATGCGGTCTGGCCTGTTGGTTAATATTAGGTCTAGCAGTGCCCCCCTTCTTGTTGGGTCCTGAACCAGTTGTGAAAGGTAATTGTCTCATAGTTGTCAAAAACCGATTACCTTTGCTGGAACTGCAGGTTTCTGTTCCCCAATCTATTTCAGGGTAGTTGAAGTCCCCCATAATAATAATGACTTCTCCTTGAGTCGCAGCTTCATCTATTTGCTTTAAGAGGATATTCTCCTGTCATGGTTCTCAATGGCAAGAGAACATAGTAAAGCATACAAAAAGGACTAGCTCTTGGAAGATGGGAACTCGAGCTGACTGTGAGCTAAACCTACCGCACAACTAACAGTGGCCGGGTAGCGTGCCTACGTTTTATCCCTAGACGCCCAGCGCCAGCCGGAGAACTGACTGACCCTAGCAGAGGAAAATACAGACCTGGCTTACCTCTAGAGAAATTTTCCCCAAAAGGCAGACAGTAGCCCCCACATATATTGTCGGTGATTACAGAGGAAATTGACATACGAAGTATGAAGATAGGTTTAGCAAATCGAGGTCCGCTTACTAGATAGTAGGAAGACCGAAAAGGGAACTTCACAGTCAGCTGAAAACCCTTTCAAAACACCATCCTGAAATTACTTTAAGACTCTAATATCAACTCATGACACCAGAGTGGCAATTTCAGCTCACAAGAGCTTCCAGCCTCAGAAATAAGCAATCACAGAGAACTGGAACAAAAATGCAAAACAAACTTAGGACTACAAGTCCAACTTAGCTGATAGTAGTCTAGGAGCAGGAACATGCAACAGAAAGGCTTCTGGTAACATTGTTGGCCGGCATAGAAATGACTGAGGAGCAAGGTTAAATAGAAAACTCCCACATCCTGATGGAAACAGGTGAACAGAGGAGATGAAGCACACAAGTGCAGTACCACCGGGGGAGCCCAGAAACCAAATTCACAACAGTACCCCCCCCCCTCAAGGAGGGGGCACCGAACCCTCACCAGAACCACCAGGACGATCAGGATGAGCCCTATGAAAGGCACGGACCAAATCGGAGGCATGAACATCAGAGGCTGTCACCCAAGAGTTATCCTCCTGACCGTAGCCCTTCCACTTGACCAGATACTGAAGTCTCCGTCTGGAAACACAGGAGTCCAAGATCTTCTCGACAACGTACTCCAACTCACCCTCAACCAACACCGGAGCAGGAGGCTCAACGGAAGGCACAACCGGTACCTCATACCTGCGCAACAATGACCGATGGAAGACATTATGAATAGAAAAAGATGCAGGGAGGTCCAAACGAAAGGACACAGGGTTAAGAATCTCCAATATCTTGTACGGGCCGATGAACCGAGGCTTAAACTTAGGAGAAGAAACCTTCATAGGGACAAAACGAGAAGATAACCACACCAAGTCCCCAACACAAAGACGAGGACCAACACGACGACGGCGGTTGGCAAAATGCTGAGTCTTCTCCTGGGACAACTTCAAATTGTCCACCACATGCCCCCAAATCTGATGCAACCTCTCCACCACAGCATCCACTCCAGGACAATCCGAAGACTCCACCTGACCGGAAGAGAAACGAGGATGAAACCCCGAATTACAGAAGAAAGGAGAAACCAAGGTGGCAGAACTAGCCCGATTATTGAGGGCAAACTCCGCCAAGGGCAAAAAGGCAACCCAATCATCCTGATCCGCAGACACAAAACACCTCAAATAAGTCTCCAAGGTCTGATTAGTTCGCTCGGTCTGGCCATTAGTCTGAGGGTGGAAAGCAGACGAAAAAGACAAATCAATGCCCATCCTAGCACAGAACGCTCGCCAAAATCTAGACACGAATTGGGTTCCCCTGTCAGAAACGATATTCTCCGGAATACCATGCAAGCGCACCACATTTTGAAAAAACAGAGGAACCAGCTCGGATGAAGAAGGCAATTTAGGCAAGGGAACCAAATGGACCATCTTAGAGAAACGATCACACACCACCCAGATGACAGACATCTTCTGAGAAACAGGGAGATCAGAAATAAAATCCATGGAGATGTGAGTCCAAGGCCTCTTCGGAATAGGCAAGGATAACAACAATCCACTAGCCCGAGAACAACAAGGCTTGGCCCGAGCACAAACATCACAAGACTGCACAAAACCTCGCACATCTCGCGACAGGGAAGGCCACCAGAAGGACCTAGCCACCAAATCCCTGGTACCAAAGATTCCAGGATGACCTGCTAACGCAGAAGAATGGACCTCCGAGATGACTCTACTGGTCCAATCATCAGGAACAAACAATCTACCAGGCGGGCAACGATCAGGTCTATCCGCCTGAAACTCCTGCAAGACCCGTCGCAAATCTGGGGAAACAGCAGATAATATCACTCCATCCTTAAGGATACCTGTAGGTTCAGAATTACCAGGGGAATCAGGCTCAAAACTCCTAGAAAGGGCATCCGCCTTCACATTTTTAGAACCCGGTAGGTAAGAAACCACAAAATTAAACCGAGAGAAAAATAACGACCAGCGCGCCTGTCTAGGATTCAGGCGCCTGGCGGACTCAAGATAAATCAAATTCTTGTGGTCGGTCAATACCACCACCTGATGTCTAGCCCCCTCAAGCCAATGACGCCACTCCTCAAAAGCCCACTTCATAGCCAAGAGCTCCCGATTACCAATATCATAATTTCGCTCAGCGGGCGAAAACTTACGAGAAAAGAACGCACAAGGTCTCATCACGGAGCAGTCGGAACTTTTCTGCGACAAAACCGCCCCAGCTCCGATTTCTGAAGCGTCGACCTCAACCTGAAAAGGAAGAGTAACATCAGGCTGACGCAATACAGGGGCGGAAGAAAAGCGGCGCTTAAGCTCCCGAAAGGCCTCCACAGCAGCAGGGGACCACTCAGCAACATCAGCACCCTTCTTAGTCAAATCAGTCAACGGTTTAGCGACATCAGAAAAACCAGTTATAAATCGACGATAAAAATTAGCAAAGCCCAAAAACTTCTGAAGGCTCTTAAGAGAAGAGGGTTGCGTCCAATCACAAATAGCCTGAACCTTGACAGGGTCCATCTCAATGGAAGAGGGGGAAAAAATGTACCCCAAAAACGAAATCTTTTGAACCCCAAAAACGCACTTAGAACCCTTTACACACAAGGAATTAGAGCGCAAAACCTGAAAAACCCTCCTGACCTGTTGGACATGAGAATCCCAGTCATCCGAAAAAATCAAAATATCATCCAGATACACAATCAAAAATTTATCCAAATATTCACGGAAAATGTCATGCATAAAGGACTGAAAGACTGAAGGGGCATTTGAAAGACCAAAAGGCATTACTAAATACTCAAAATGGCCCTCAGGCGTATTAAATGCGGTTTTCCACTCATCCCCCTGCTTAATTCGCACTAAATTATACGCCCCACGAAGATCAATCTTAGAGAACCACTTGGCCCCCTTTATTCGAGCAAACAAATCAGTAAGCAGTGGCAAAGGATACTGATATTTAACCGTGATTTTATTCAAAAGCCGATAATCAATACACGGCCTCAAAGAGCCATCTTTTTTAGATACAAAGAAAAAACCGGCTCCTAAGGGAGATGACGAAGGACGAATATGTCCCTTTTCCAAGGACTCCTTAATATATTCCCGCATAGCAGCATGTTCAGGCACAGATAGATTAAATAAACGACCCTTTGGAAACTTACTGCCCGGAATCAGATCTATAGTACAATCGCACTCTCTGTGCGGAGGTAGTGAACCAATTTTAGGCTCCTCAAAAACGTCACGATAATCAGATAAAAATTCCGGAATCTCAGAGGGAATAGATGACGAAATGGAAACCAAAGGTACGTCCCCATGAGTCCCCTGACATCTCCAGCTTAACACAGACATTGCTTTCCAGTCGAGGACTGGGTTATGAGATTGCAGCCATGGCAATCCAAGCACCAACACATCATGTAGATTATACAACACAAGGAAGCGAATAATCTCCTGGTGATCCGGATTAATACGCATATTTACTTGTGTCCAGTATTGTGGTTTATTACTAGCCAATGGCGTGGAGTCAATACCCTTCAGAGGTATAGGAACTTCCAGAGGCTCTAAATCAAACCCACAGCGTTTGGCAAAGGACCAATCCATAAGACTCAAAGCGGCGCCAGAGTCGACATAGGCGTCCGCGGTAATAGACGATAAAGAGCAAATCAGGGTCACAGATAGAATAAACTTAGACTGTAAAGTGCCAATTGAAACAGACTTATCAACCTTCTTAGTACGTTTAGAGCATGCTGATATAACATGAGTTGAATCACCACAATAGAAGCATAACCCATTTTTTCGCCTAAAATTCTGTCGTTCGCTTCTGGACAGAATTCTATCACATTGCATAATCTCTGGCGCCTTCTCAGTAGACACTGCCAAATGGTGCACAGGTTTGCGCTCCCGCAAACGCCGATCAATCTGAATAGCCATTGTCATGGACTCATTCAGACCTGTAGGCACAGGGAACCCCACCATAACATCCTTAATGGCATCAGAGAGACCCTCTCTGAAATTCGCCGCCAGGGCGCACTCATTCCACTGAGTAAGCACAGACCACTTACGAAATTTTTGGCAGTATATCTCAGCCTCATCCTGCCCTTGAGACAGGGCCATTAAGGCTTTTTCAGCCTGAATCTCCAAATGAGGTTCCTCATAAAGCAACCCCAAAGCCAGGAAAAACGCATCCACATTGAGCAACGCAGGATCCCCTGGTGCCAAAGCAAATGCCCAGTCCTGAGGGTCGCCCCGGAGCAAGGAAATTACAATCCTGACCTGCTGTGCAGGATCTCCAGCGGAGCGAGATCTCAGAGACAAAAATAATTTACAATTATGTTTGAAATTCTGGAAGCGAGATCTATCCCCGGAGAAAAATTCAGGTAAAGGAATTCTAGGTTCAGATATAGGAGCATGAATAACAAAATCCTGTAAACTTTGAACCTTCACAGCGAGATTATCCAAACCTGTAGCTAAACTCTGAGGATCCATATTAATCAGGTGAAATCAGAACCATTCAAGGATTAGAAGGACAGAGAGACGAAGGCTGCAGTAAGCAGAGATGCAAGTGAATCAACTAATGAGCAAACTCAGGAAAAAAAAAAAAATTCTCTGCAGGGTTCTTTTCTCTCCTTTCTTCTGCCAATTATTTTAACCCTAGGCCGGCCAAACTGTCATGGTTCTCAATGGCAAGAGAACATAGTAAAGCATACAAAAAGGACTAGCTCTTGGAAGATGGGAACTCGAGCTGACTGTGAGCTAAACCTACCGCACAACTAACAGTGGCCGGGTAGCGTGCCTACGTTTTATCCCTAGACGCCCAGCGCCAGCCGGAGAACTGACTGACCCTAGCAGAGGAAAATACAGACCTGGCTTACCTCTAGAGAAATTTTCCCCAAAAGGCAGACAGTAGCCCCCACATATATTGTCGGTGATTACAGAGGAAATTGACATACGAAGTATGAAGATAGGTTTAGCAAATCGAGGTCCGCTTACTAGATAGTAGGAAGACAGAAAAGGGAACTTCACAGTCAGCTGAAAACCCTTTCAAAACACCATCCTGAAATTACTTTAAGACTCTAATATCAACTCATGACACCAGAGTGGCAATTTCAGCTCACAAGAGCTTCCAGCCTCAGAAATAAGCAATCACAGAGAACTGGAACAAAAATGCAAAACAAACTTAGGACTACAAGTCCAACTTAGCTGATAGTAGTCTAGGAGCAGGAACATGCAACAGAAAGGCTTCTGGTAACATTGTTGGCCGGCATAGAAATGACTGAGGAGCAAGGTTAAATAGAAAACTTCCACATCCTGATGGAAACAGGTGAACAGAGGAGATGAAGCACACAAGTGCAGTACCACCAGAAACCACCGGGGGAGCCCAGAAACCAAATTCACAACATTCTCCATTGCTTCCATTATTTTTGGAGACTTATAACTAACCCCTATCAGTAATTTATTATTTTTTTTCCATCATACATGACGGTACCACGAGAGAGGTGATCCGCCCATCAAGGACAGGAAACCTTCAAGATAAAAGGGGTGGCTCCTCTCTCCACATCAGATGATTATGGCCACATTGAAAAAAACGGAAATGACAGTTCCCTGAAGACAGCTTGGGAAGCCTCAGTAGGAGCACTAAGGCCAGCTATCGCGGCCACTTGTGTAGCCAGATCCCTTAAAATCTGGATAGACAACCTGGAGGAACAGGTATAGCAAAAAGTTCCCAGGGAAACTATCCTGGAAGCAATACCAACTATGAAAGCAGCGGCGGTGTTTCTAGCTGAAGCACCAACGGACTCGGCTAGGCTGGCAGCAAAATCAGCAACTTTAGCCAACACAGGACGCCGTGCCGTATGGCTTAAATGCTGGCCAAGAGAGACTCAGGCAAAGATGAAGCTTTGCCTTGTGAGGGGAACTTCCTGTTCGGACCGGCATTAGGCGAGGTATTAGAGAAAGCCGGGGACAAAAAAAAACTTTCCGAAACAGCCGTTTCTCTATCCCCATGATGGCACCACGGAGAGAGGGGTCCGCCCCCAGGGACAGGAAACCTACAGGTGAAAAAGGGCGTACCTCTCTCCCACATCAGTTGGTTTCCTGTCCCTGACGGGGAACCTACAGCACGCCGATGGGTCATGAGATTCATTAAAACCTCGGGTAGTTCCAGGCCCATTCCTCTTCATAATGCTCCCCCATGTGATCTAAACCTTGTTTTAAATGCCCTGACCAAACCTCCCTTTGAGCCCCTGGCGGATGTCCCTTTAAAGGTCTTATCTTTAAAAACCGCACTCCTAGTGGCCCTAACCTCGGCCCGCCGTGTCAGCGATATACAGGTCCTTCTCAAAAAATTAGCATATAGTGTTAAATTTCATTATTTACCATAATGTAATGATTACAATTAAACTTTCATATATTATAGATTGATTATCCACCAACTGAAATTTGTCAGGTCTTTTATTGTTTTAATACTGATGATTTTGGCATACAACTCCTGATAACCCAAAAAACCTGTCTCAATAAATTAGCATATCAAGAAAAGGTCCTCTAAACGACCTATTACCCTAATCTTCTGAATCAACTAATTAACTCTAAACACATGCAAAAGATACCTGAGGCTTTTAAAAACTCCCTGCCTGGTTCATTACTCAAAACCCCCATCATGGGTAAGACTAGCGACCTGACAGATGTCAAGAAGGCCATCATTGACACCCTCAAGCAAGAGGGTAAGACCCAAAAAGAAATTTCTCAACAAATAGGCTGTTCCCAGAGTGCTGTATCAAGGCACCTCAATGGTAAGTCTGTTGGAAAGAAACAATGTGGCAGAAAATGCTGTACAACGAGAAGTGACCGGACCCTGAGGAAGATTGTGGAGAAGGACCGATTCCAGACCTTGGGGAACCTGAGGAAGCAGTGGACTGAGTCTGGTGTGGAAACATCCAGAGCCACCGTGCACAGGCGTGTGCAGGAAATGGGCTACAGGTGCCGCATTCCCCGGGTAAAGCCACTTTTGAACCATAAACAGCGGCAGAAGCGCCTGACCTGGGCTACAGAGAAGCAGCACTGGACTGTTGCTAAGTGGTCCCAAGTACTTTTTTCTGATGAAAGCAAATTTTGCATGTCATTCGGAAATCAAGGTGCCAGAGTCTGGAGGAAGACTGGGGAGAAGGAAATGCCAAAATGCCTGAAGTCCAGTGTCAAGTACCCACAGTCAGTGATGGTGTGGGGTGCCATGTCAGCTGCTGGTGTTGGTCCACTGTGTTTCATCAAGGGCAGGGTCAATGCAGCTAGCTATCAGGAGATTTTGGAGCACTTCATGCTTCCATCGGCTGAAATGCTTTATGGAGATGAAGATTTCATTTTTCAGCACGACCTGGCACCTGTTCACAGTGCCAAAACCACTGGTAAATGGTTTACTGACCATGGTATTACTGTGCTCAATTGGCCTGCCAACTCTCCTGACCTGAACCCCATAGAGAATCTGTGGGATATTGTGAAGAGAAAGTTGAGAGACGCAAGACCCAACACTCTGGATAAGCTTAAGGCCGCTATTGAAGCATCCTGGGCCTCCATAACATCTCAGCAGTGTCACAGGCTGATTGCCTCCATGCCACGCCGCATTGAAGCAGTCATTTCTGCCAAAGGATTCCCGACCAAGTATTGAGTGCATAAGTGAACATTATTATTTTTTTTTTTTTGTTTGTTATTAAAAAACACTTTTATTTGATTGGACAGGTGAAATATGCTAATTTATTGAGACAGGTTTTTTGGGTTATCAGGAGTTGTATGCCAAAATCATCAGTATTAAAACAATAAAAGACCTGACAAATTTCAGTTGGTGGATAATGAATCTATAATATATGAAAGTTTAATTGTAATCATTACATTATGGTAAATAATGAAATTTAACACTATATGCTAATTTTTTGAGAAGGACCTGTACAAGCATTGTCTGCATGTCCACCCTTTACTCAAATCCTCGATGATAGAGTCATTCTTAAAACTGACCCGGCTTATCTCCCTAAAATCGCGTCACAATTCCATAGGACACAAGAGATCTCTCTGCCCTCATTTTGTCCCAACCCCAAAAATGAGGGGGAAAAAACACTGCATACCCTAGATGTAAAAAGATGCCTAGCCCAATATCTTTCAGCCACTAGGGAGTGCAGGAAGGATAGGGCTTTGTTTGTCTGCTTCCAGGGTCCGCGGAAGGGACAAAAAGCATCGAAAGCCACGTTAGCGAGGTGGATAAGAGATGCCATCACCCTATCCTACTCATCTGGCGGGACGGCCATCCCGGAGAATATAAAGGCTCATTCAACCAGAGCAGTGGCGTCATCCTGGGCGGAGAAAGCTGGCGCTTCAATACAACAGATATGTAGAGCCGCCACTTGGTCTTCCCAGTCTACATTTTTCAAACATTACCGTTTAGACTTGACCTCCTCTGATCTCACCTTTGGGCGAAGGGTTCTAGAGGCAGTGGTCCCTCCCTAAGAGTTATAATCTATGCAAATCTCTCCGTGGTGCCATCATGGGGATAGAGAAAATTGAAGTTACTTACCGATAACGGTATTTCTCTGATCCCATGATGGCACCCGTATGTTCCCTCCCTTTTCACACACAGGTGTGCACATTATAATGTATTAATAATTAGCTTTAGTCACGGTGCCTCTGTTAAGTTAATTGGATTAAGTTTAATTTGTAAAACGTTGAGTTGCAGCTGAAGTTCTGTATAAGGCTCTGTAAACCAACTTATGTGGGAGAGAGGTACGCCCTTTTTCACCTGTAGGTTTCCTGTCCCTGGGGGCGGACCCCTCTCTCCGTGGTGCCATCATGGGATCAGAGAAATACCGTTATCGGTAAGTAACTACAATTTTCAGCCCTTTCGTCGCTCCTTTCGGAAAGGCCAAAAATTCCGAAGGCAGCAGTACAGAGACCGAGACAGGAGCAACCTGGACAAGCGACCCAGAGGAGGAAAGGGCTTCTATTTTGGCAAGTCCCCCAGAGACGGTCCTTCTCAGGTGGGAGGGAGGCTCTCTCACTTCCTTCCAGCCTGGGAGAGGATCTCATCCAGCATATGGATCCGGCAGATCGTAGGATCAGGCCTAAAACTAAAATTCCACCACTGGCCTCCAAGAAGATATATGCAGACTCCGGTACAGTCCTCCCAGGAGAGAGTCCTATCGGACAACCGAACAGCGGTCGCTTACGTGAACCACCAGGGAGGCACCCGCTCTCGGGCACTGATGCACATAACCACAAGACTCGTGTCTCTAGCTGAAAGGCACTTCCTGTCATTATCGGCCCTGCATATCCGAGGTGTGGACAACATAAAGGCAGACTTATTAAGCAGGAACCACTTGAGGCAAGGAGAATGGTCCCTAAAAAAGTCCGTTTTTCAACGGATAGTGGACATGTGGGGAAAACCCAAGGTAGACCTCTTTGCCTCAAAAGTCAACAAGAAAGTCCAAAAGTTCTGCTCCCTGAACCCAGCAGACAGGCCGTTGGCAGTAGACGCCTTCAGCATAGAATGGACGTCAGGACTCCTGTATGCCTTCCCACCGATATGTCTAATCCCAGCGGTTCTGAGGAAGATCAGGGAAGACAAGGCCAGAGTGATTGTGATAGCGCCCTTCTGGCCGAAAAGGCCATGGTTTTACTGGCTGAGAGTGATGTCAGTGACAGACCTGTGGGTTCTCCCGGAAGACCAGGACCTTCTAACGCAGGGTCCCTTCAACCACCCGCAGAACTCCGGGCTTCATTTGACAGCCTGGCATTTGAGCGGTCGTTACTAGAGAAAGAAGGGTTCTCAGCTGGGTTAATATCCACCTTGCTCAGCAGCAGAAAACCATTAATGACCAAGATCTATGGGAGAATATGGAAGAAATTCCTGTCCAGCTCAGGGCCAATACGGGAAGGGGAGGTACCGATAGTGGCAATACTGGAGTTCCTGCAAAAGGGCTTAGATCTGGGGTTAGCTGTTAGTACCCTCAAAGTACACATTTCAGCCTTAGCAGCCCTATTCAACTGTGACCTGGCAAGTAATAGGTGGGTGGTGAGGTTTGTCCGAGCCTGTAGTAGAGCTGACTCTGTCCCATCTCCTATTCCTCCACCATGGGATCTAAATCTAGTGTTAACAGCCCTGACGGAAAGCCCCTTTGAGCCGTTAAATACAACTTCTGATAAAATACTAACATTAAAAACAGCTTTGTTAGTGACACTTACATCGGCCCGTAGGGTGGGGGATTTACACGCGTTGTCAGCTGACCCCCCTTACACACAAATCATGGACGATAGGGTCGTATTAAAATTAGATCCGGCATATCTCCCCAAAGTGGTATCGAGATTCCATAGAGCTCAGGATATAACCCTACCCTCTTTCTGTCCCAATCCCAGTAACAAAAAAGAGGAGAGACTCCATTGCCTAGACGTTAGGAGATGTATCCTACAGTATCTAGAGGTGACAAAATCCTTGAGGAAGCAGAGGGCTTTATTTGTTTCGTTCCAGGGGTCAAGGAAGGGCCTCAAAACAGACTATAGCTAGATGGGTGAGAGAGGCCATTATTCTAGCGTATAGTAGTGCAGGCAGGGTTATTCCACAGGGTCTGAAAGCCCACTCCACGAGGGCCATGGCGACGTCGTGGGCGGAGAGAGCAGATGCTACCATCGACCAAATCTGTAAGGCGGCCACTTGGTCCTCTCTGTCTACATTTTTTAAACATTATAGGCTAGACCTATCTGCTACCTCTGATCTCACATTTGGGAGAAGAGTGTTACAAGCAGTGATCCCTCCCTAAAAGAGAATACAAATCTCTGTAACTCTCTCATGGTGCCATCATGTATGATGGAAAAACACGGGTATTACATACCTAGTAATGTGTTTTTTCATGAGACATGACGGCACCCTTATATTCCCACCCTTTTGATCACATCACTAGTTGGGTGCATTATTAGCATTATTTGTATTATACACTCCCTGGGGTATCGGTGAATAGAACCGTATAGGATGTATTATTTATGTGTACACTAACCAGCGGAGTTCCTCTCGTACTCTGTAAAACTGATGTGGAGAGAGGAGCCGCCCCTTTTATCTTGAAGGTTTCCTGTCATTGATGGGCGGATCCCCTCTCTCGTGGTGCCGTCATGTCTCATGAAAAAACACATTACCAGGTATGTAATACCCGTGTTTTCCCCTCCCCTTATCTCCACCCACAGGGACTCTACATTTTCATTAGATTCACCTATATTATCACACAGGTTGGGTTTTAAGGATGATTTTACATACAGACACACCCCTCCCCCTCGCTTATCCATTCGGTCATTTCTGAATAGACTAAAGCCCTGCAAGTTAACAGCCCAGTCATGGCTGTCATCCAGCCATGTTTCAGATATCCCCACCATGTCATAATTATGCTCCAACAGCATTAATTCTAATTCATCCATTTTGTTGGCGAGGCTTCTGGCATTAGTATACATACACTTTATGTATCTCTCTGTACCTCTATTCTTTCTGAAATTATTAATTGTTCTAACTCCACCCCCCATGCCACCGCCACCCCCTAACTTCCTTATTTGTGCCCAGGTCTCTATCTGCACTATCTTCCCCTCCTATAAAATGAATACCCTCCCACCATTCCCTAGTTTAAACACTCCTCCAACCTTCTAGCCATTTTCTCCCCCAGCACAGCTGCACCTTCCCCATTGAGGTGCAGCCCGTCCCTAGCGTAGAGCCTGTAGCCCACTGAGAAGTCGGCCCAATTCTGCAGGAACCCAAACCCCTCCTTCCTACACCAATTCTTGAGCCACTTATTATCCTCCCTAATCTCCTGTTGCCTCTCTGGCGTGGTACAGGCAGTATTTCGGAAAATACCACGTTGGAGATCCTTGCTTTCAGCCTGCAGCCTAATTCCCATGTCTATGGATCTCAGTGTTGCCAGCTGCACATTTAGATTCAGAATCTGGGCTTCCAAATGCACAACGTGCTCACATCTCGCACAGCAGTATGCACCCTCAACCGGCTGCTCAAGGACTGCATATATGTGGCAAGACGTGCACTGGACGGCATTAACAATAGTGGAGCACATTTCCTAATGGGGATTGCATCAGACAGAAAAGTTAAATAAAAAATAAATGCAAAGTATTACTAAAACACAGCAATTCAGTAATTCCTCCCTTGGAAACTCCGTGAATCCAAAGTCACTGAATCACAAGTCACACACTTACGCTCAGGTCACACTCGCTAAGCTGAAGATATAAAGAGATTTTTTTTTTTTCCCCTCAGCAGCAATCCACCTTGCTGTTCAATGCACTTCCAAAAATTGATGACTGCAGACTTGTCATTCTTGACTGGAGAACCCAAAGTGTATATCACACACTCACTCAAAGCCTCAATGCAATGGTTTTATGAGCTACAGGTCCTTCTCAAAAAATTAGCATATAGTGTTAAATTTCATTATTTACCATAATGTAATGATTACAATTAAACTTTCATATATTATAGATTCATTATCCACCAACTGAAATTTGTCAGGTCTTTTATTGTTTTAATACTGATGATTTTGGCATACAACTCCTGATAACCCAAAAAACCTGTCTCAATAAATTAGCATATTTCACCCGTCCAATCAAATAAAAGTGTTTTTTAATAACAAACAAAAAAACCATCAAATAATAATGTTCAGTTATGCACTCAATACTTGGTCGGGAATCCTTTGGCAGAAATGACTGCTTCAATGCGGCGTGGCATGGAGGCAATCAGCCTGTGACACTGCTGAGATGTTATGGAGGCCCAGGATGCTTCAATAGCGGCCTTAAGCTCATCCAGAGTGTTGGGTCTTGCGTCTCTCAACTTTCTCTTCACAATATCCCACAGATTCTCTATGGGGTTCAGGTCAGGAGAGTTGGCAGGCCAATTGAGCACAGTAATACCATGGTCAGTAAACCATTTACCAGTGGTTTTGGCACTGTGAGCAGGTGCCAGGTCGTGCTGAAAAATGAAATCTTCATCTCCATAAAGCATTTCAGCCGATGGAAGCATGAAGTGCTCCAAAATCTCCTGATAGCTAGCTGCATTGACCCTGCCCTTGATGAAACACAGTGGACCAACACCAGCAGCTGACATGGCACCCCACACCATCACTGACTGTGGGTACTTGACACTGGACTTCAGGCATTTTGACATTTCCTTCTCCCCAGTTTTCCTCCAGATTCTGGCACCTTGATTTCCGAATGACATGCAAAATTTGCTTTCATCAGAAAAAAGTACTTGGGACCACTTAGCAACAGTCCAGTGCTGCTTCTCTGTAGCCCAGGTCAGGCGCTTCTGCCGCTGTTTATGGTTCAAAAGTGGCTTTACCTGGGGAATGCGGCACCTGTAGCCCATTTCCTGCACACGCCTGTGCACGGTGGCTCTGGATGTTTCCACACCAGACTCAGTCCACTGCTTCCTCAGGTTCCCCAAGGTCTGGAATCGGTCCTTCTCCACAATCTTCCTCAGGGTCCGGTCACCTCTTCTCGTTGTACAGCGTTTTCTGCCACATTGTTTCCTTCCAACAGACTTACCATTGAGGTGCCTTGATACAGCACTCTGGGAACAGCCTATTTGTTGAGAAATTTCTTTCTGGGTCTTACCCTCTTGCTTGAGGGTGTCAATGATGGCCTTCTTGACATCTGTCAGGTCGCTAGTCTTACCCATGATGGGGGTTTTGAGTAATGAACCAGGCAGGGAGTTTTTAAAAGCCTCAGGTATCTTTAGCATGTGTTTAGAGTTAATTAGTTGATTCAGAAGATTAGGGTAATAGGTCGTTTAGAGAACCTTTTCTTGATATGCTAATTTATTGAGACAGGTTTTTTGGGTTTTCAGGAGTTGTATGCCAAAATCATCAGTATTAAAACAATAAAAGACCTGACAAATTTCAGTTGGTGGATAATGAATCTATAATATATGAAAGTTTAATTGTAATCATTACATTATGGTAAATAATGAAATTTAACACTATATGCTAATTTTTTGAGAAGGACCTGTATAATGTCCTTTTCTGTGTTCCAGTGTGAGTGTTTTATACACAAAGTAACATCCAGAGAGTGTTGCCCTACACTGCATTCTTTAATGCATCCACGCTCCATCACAAACTTCCGTAACCTCTCTAACCTTATACCCATTCGCCCAGCCCCCACTTCCCCAGTCCCACTAACAGGAGCTCTGTGGAACGCTCGCTCTGTCTGTAACAAGCTTTCCTACATCCATGATCTCTTTGTTACTACCAAACTTTCCTTCCTCGCCATCACCGAAACCTGGCTCACCCCTTCTGACACAGCCTCCCCTGCTGCACTCTCTTACGGTGGCTTCCACCTTTCTCACACACCCCGCCCCAGCAGCAAGCATGGCGGAGGAGTTGGTTTTCTCCTGTCAGATAACTGCTCCTTCACCCCAATCCCACTGCCACCCTCTGTTACCCTCCCTTCCTTTGACGTGCACTCTGTGCGCATCTACTCCCCCTCCAACCTCCAACTGGCTGCCATTTACCGCCCCCCAGGGCCAGCCACCACCTTCTTTGACCACTTCACCACCTGGCTACTTCATTTCCTTTCTGCGGACATCCCCACTATCATCATGGGCGATTTCAACATACCCATTGACACTTCCCTCTCAGCTGCCACTAAACTTCTATCTCTCACTTCCCCCTTCGGCCTCACTCAATGGTCTTCTGCAGCCACTCACAAAGATGGTCACACACTGGACCTCATCTTCACCCGCCTCTGCTCCCTATCTAACCTCTCTAACTCATCTCTTCCACTCTCTGACCACAACCTTCTCACATTCTCATCTCTCTCCACTCCATGTCTACAATCCTCACCCCACAAACTTTCACACCCTCACAGAAATCTTAAACATCTTGACCTACATTCATTCTCCGAATCCCTCCTCCCTCTCACAGACATAACTTCATTACACAATGCGGATGACACTGCCGCTCTATATAACACCACAATAGCTGTAGCTTTGGAATCTGCTGCCCCACTTACACATACCAAAGCTCGCAAAATCAACAGACAGCCCTGGCACACCAGCCTGACCAAAGAACTGAGGCGAGCTTCCAGGGCTGCTGAGCGCAGATGGAAAAGATCCCACTCCAACAAGCACTTTATCGCATTCAAACAGTCCCTCACTACTTTCAAGACCACACTCGCCACAGCTAAACAAACCTACTTCTCGTCTCTCATATCCTCCCTGTCTCACAACCCTAAACAGTTATTCAACACCTTCAATTCTCTCCTCCGTCCCCCAACACCTCCTCCCTCCCCACTTATCTCAGCTGAAGACTTTGCCTCATTTTTCAAGCAGAAGATTGATAGCATCAGAGACAGTTTTGGTCAACAAGCCCCAGAGCCCTTCCTCCCGACTTCCCAGCCCTCCACCTCCAAAACCAACTTCTCCACCATTACAGAAGATCAACTCTCCACTCTACTCTCAAGATCACATCTCACCACCTGTGCACTTGACCCACTCCCATCCCACCTCATCCCAAACCTCACCACAGTCTTCATCCCAACCCTAACCCATCTCTTCGACCTATCACTAACAACTGGTGTTTTCCCCTCAAGCTTTAAACATGCCTCCATCACACCTATCCTCAAAAAGCCCTCTCTTGACCCATCCTCTGTATCTAGCTATCGCCCTATATCACTTCTCCCTTATGCCTCCAAATTACTGGAACAACACATCTACCTTGAACTGTCCTCCCATCTCTCTTCTTGCTCCCTCTTTGACCGCTTACAATCTGGCTTCCGGTCACACCACTCCACTGAAACTGCCCTAACTAAGGCCACCAATGACCTCTTAACCACCAACAGCAAGCGACACTACTCTGTTCTCCTCCTCCTCGAACTGTCGGCTGCCTTTGACACAGTGGACCATTCCCTATTATTACAGACCCTCTCATCCCTTGGCATCACAGACTTGGCCCTATCCTGGATCTCATCATACCTAACAGACCGGACATTCAGCGTCTCCCACTCACACACCACCTCCTCACCTCGCCCCCTATCTGTCGGAGTCCCGCAAGGTTCAGTCCTTGGGCCCCTGCTCTTCTCCATTTACACCTTTGGCCTGGGACAGCTCATAGAATCTCATGGCTTTCAGTATCACCTCTATGCTGACGACACACAGATCTACATCTCTGGACCAGATATCACCTCCCTACTAACCAGAATCCCTCAATGTCTGTCCACTATTTCATCCTTCTTCTCCGCTAGATTTCTGAAACTTAACATGGACAAAACAGAATTCATCATCTTTCCCCCATCTCACGCGACCCCCCCAACGAACCTAACCATTACAGTAAATGGCTGCCCACTCTCCCCAGTCCCACAAGCTCGCTGCCTCGGGGTAATCCTTGACGCTGATCTCTCCTTCAAACCACATATCCAAGCCCTTTCCACTTCCTGCCGACTTCAACTCAAAAATATTTCACGAATCCGTTCATTCCTCAACCAAGAATCTGCAAAAACCCTAGTCCATGCCCTCATCATCTCTCGCCTTGGCTACTGCAACCTCCTGCTCTGTGGCCTCCCCTCAAACACTCTCGCACCCCTCCAATCTATTCTAAACTCTGCTGCCCGACTAATCCACCTATCCCCCCGCTATTCCCCGGCCTCTCCCCTCTGTCAATTCCTCCACTGGCTCCCCATTGCCCAGAGACTCCAGTACAAAACCCTAACCATGACATACAAAGCCATCCACAACCTGTCTCCTCCATACATCTGTGACCTCGTCTCCCGGTACTTACCTACACACAACCTCCGATCCTCACAAGATCTCCTTCTCTACTCCCCTCTTATCTCCTCTTCCCACAATCGCATACAAGATTTCTCTCGCATATCACCCCTACTCTGGAACCCTCTACCACAACACATCAGACTCTCGCCTACCATCGAAATCTTCAAAAAGAACCTGAAGACCCACCTCTTCCGAGAAGCCTACAACCTGCAGTAACCACCGATCAACCAAACCGCTGCATGACCAGCTCTATCCTCACCTACTGTATCCTCACCCATCCCTTGTAGATTGTGAGCCTTCGCGGGCAGGGTCCTCTCTCCTCCTGTACCAGTTGTGACTTGTATTGTTTAAGATTATTGTACTTGTTTTTATTATGTATACCCCTCCTCACATGTAAAGCGCCATGGAATAAATGGCGCTATAACAATAAATAATAATAATAATTGTGGCTTGTAGCCTGTCATTTCTCAATCCTCAGTTGCATATTAAGCAATTGGTGTCCTGGTGCAATACCATTTGAATCTCGTCAAATCTCTTGGCGCCATTCCACAAGAACAATGTTCTTTTCTATTGTGCCAATGTTGCCCTTAACATGTTTACACTGCAGACATACACTCCAGCTTCCACAGTGGTTTTATCCACACGTGGCAGCGCCATGTTCAGAAGAAGGCCTAAACGTTAATAGTTAAGTTTGTGTAATCGACTTACGCTGTGCCAAATTCTCACTCTTCAGTTGGCTGATCCCTCGGTGGTGCAGGGAATAAAACATCTACACTTGAATGACCAATTTATTCAAAATCATGAACAAAATATACCCAGAATTTTTATTTGTTTTCCATAACTTTAATACTGATAACCTAATATTTGAGACTTTTAATAGAGTAATAGTTCCAACTTTTTTCACAATTCAATAGTACACAAAATATATTGGTTACTTCTTTCTTGGCAGAGAAATTAGCTTTTTTTTTTTTTCCTCGTGGATTGATATTTTGTATTCGGTTCATGACAGATTTCTCCATTACTGAATTGGAAAGGACAGTTTGCTTTTAAAATTCTATAAAGAGGAGTCGCAGACAGACATTCTGCTGCAAGTTCTCTGGAAACAGTCCTCTGTAGGACGTTAGAAGTGCCAACTGTCCTTTCTCGGTAATGGTAAACTACATTAAAGACATTTTGCCTGCGAATTGATATTGAAGCATCAGCCCAGGAGGAGAAAGCTGATTTCTCAAAGATGTATTACCAAATTAATTTTAATTTTATTTTGTACTATTGATTTATGGGAGACAAAAAATAAAACAATAGTTAATCTTTACCCCCAAAGGTGGTTTGCACATAAATGACCAGGAAAATTTTTACAATTCTGACCACTGTTAGTTTATGAGGTGGTAACTTTTGGAACGCTTCAACGGATCCTGGTGATTTTGAGATTTTTTTTGTGACATATTGTACTTCATGATAGTGATAAAATTTCTTTGGTATGACTTGCAGTTATTTGTAAAAAAAAACAGAAATTTGGCAAATTTTGAAAATTTCCCAACTTTGAATTTTAATACCATTGAGGGTATGTGCACACGTTCAGGATTTTTCGCGTTTTTTCGCTATAAAAACGCATACATCCTATCATTTAGAATACATTCTGCAATTTTTGTGCACATGATGCGGTTTTTTTTCCGTGAAAAAACCGCATCGCGGTAAAAAAAAAGCAGCATGTTCATTAATTTTGCGGATGTTTCGTGTTTTCCCGCTATTTAATGCATTGGGAAAAAAATGCATGCGGATTTCTGGCAGAAATGTCTGGTTTTTGTCAGGAAATTTCTGCAAGAAATCCTGACGTGCACATAGCCTGAATCAGATCTGTCACACAAAATAGTTTAAGTAACTTTTCCCATATTGTCTAACATCAGCACAATTAAGGAACCAACCTTGTTTTAAAAAAAAGTTGACCAGCGTCCCCCCACCCCCCAACAAAATTTACAAAACCATTTCTTTTTTTTCTTTAGATCACATTTGAAGTGACTTTGATAAGCCTATATGGCAGAAAATACCCGAGAGTGACACCATTCTAAAACTGCACCTTTTCAAGGTGCTCAAAATCACATTCAAGAAGTTTATTAACCCTTCAGGTGCTTAACAGGGATTTGATTGGGGAAATGAACTTTTAACATTTTTTCACAAAATAATCACTTCAGATCCAAATTTTTTATTTTAACAAGGGTAATAGGAACAAATGGATCCCCAAAATTTGTTGTGTTATTTCTCCTGAGCACACCGATATCCTGTATGATGGAGAAAACCCACTGTTTGGGCGCACGGCAGAGCTCAAAGAGAAGGAGCCCCATTTGACTTTTTGAATGCCAAATTTGCTGGAACAATTGGCGGACACCATGTCGCGTTTGGAGAGCCTTTGATGTGCCTAAACAGTGAAAATCCCCCACAAGTGACATTATTTTGGAAGCTAAGCTCCTCAAGGGATGTATTTAGATGTGTGGTGAGCACTTTGAACCCCCAGGTGCTTCACAGAAGTTTAGAACGTTGAGCTGTGAAAATTAAAAAAAAAAAACATTTTCCCCACAAAAATGTTATTTTGGCCCCACATTTTGCATTTTCAGAAGAGTAACAGGAGAAGTTGCAGCATACAATTTTGCCGATACCCTATATGTGGGGAATACTACTTTTGAGGCACAGTGCAAAGCTTTTTTCCTGAGTACGTCATTACTCTACATGTAATCGAGAAATATTTTTCAGGCACAGTGTAAAGCTTAGAAGTAGTGATGAGCGAGTGTAGTCGTTGCTCGGGTGACCTCCCGAGTATTTATGACTGCTCAGAGATTAAGTTTTCATGGCCTCAGCAGCATGATTTACAGCTATTAGCCAGCTTGATTACATGTGGGGGTTGCCTAGCAACCAGGAAACCCCTACATGTACTTAGCCTGGCTAATAGCTGTACATCATTCAGCTGCCGTGATGAAAACTAAATCTTCGAACACTAACAAATACTCGGAGGTCACCCGAGCGTGCTCGGGAAAACCTGAGCAACGAGTACACTTGCTCATCACTACTTAGAAGGCAAGGAGAGCTAGATTTTACTGTTATTGTTTGCAGGTGCCATGACCCACTGGGAGAGCCCATGAGGTGCCAGAACAGCAGAACCCCACATAAGTGACCCCATTTTACAAACTACACCTCAATGAATTCAGCTAGGGGTGCAGTGATCATATTGATACCACGGGTGTATCACAGAATTTTATACCATTGGGCGATGAAGAAAAATAACTACATTTTTATCACCAAAATTTTGTTTTGGCCCTAGATTTTACATTTTCAGACAAGAAATGGGTAAAAATGGCACCAAAATTTGTCCCACCACAATTTCTACTGAATGTGGCAATATCCCATATGTGGCTGTACAGTACTAAGCCATACGGAGAGACTGGGAGAATGGTGCGCTATTTGCCTCCTAGAGTGCAGATGTTCCTAGAACAGTTTGCAGACTCAATATACAGAGCCCCTAATTGCTAGGAAAGCAGTATGCCCCCTCAAGTGACCCAATTTTGGAAATTATACCCCTTGGGGAATTTCTCCACAGGTGTGAAACAAGCAGCAATAAATGTTGCCGAGTGACAATTGCAAACTGCCATTGCAGTGACCAGTACGTTAAACCCAGGCCATGCTTCTGGAGGCATGCACCCGTAAGTTAGGCAGGCTCTCATCGCTTCAAAAATGCCAAACGTGGAGGCAATATGTGGTTTAGGTACACTGTGGGGCTCAGAAGGAAGGGGACATTTGGATTTGGAAGCGGAGAATTTGCTGAATTTCTTTTGGCGGGCAAGGAGCCATTTTGCTTGTCTAGAGCATCTGTGCTACAAGTAACGTGAAAGCCCCCTATATTTCCGTTAACAGATGACAGACCTGAGTGGAGACTTGCTTTTATTGTGGATTGAGTTGAAGCTTTTATTGGGAACATTTTGCATAACGTTTGGGATAACATTTATCCGGCGCTCTACGCTGACCACTTACTTTGAGGTTTCCATCTAAGGCCAGGGTCACACTTGCGAGTGCAATGCGAGAAACTTGTGCATCAATACTCAGGACTGGAACATGCGGCTGCATGTATTTCTATGCAGCTGAACGCTCTGGTCCCGAGTGTCGGTGGCAGTTCAGGGTATTGGTGCGAGTTTCTCGCATTGCTTTTGCAATTGTGACCTCGGCCTAAATCTCTGAGTGACGTGATTCAGATGACACCCCTGAGGGATCCATTCACTCTAATGGGGCAGGAGAGTTACTCTGGACGTTTCTGGCCTCTTCAGCTGTTTACAGCTGATTACAGGTCAGATGGCATCCATAGTGCCTCCATCTGCCTCATTATAGGGCATCTTTTGCCAGAGGTTCCCTCTGAATCACGTATGTCAGATTTACACGAAAGCCCCAGTGCACACGCAGAGCGTAGGATAAATGCGCTGAGCCTTACTGCGATATTTGGAAGGCAGAATGAAAAAATCAACAGCAGGCAAAGAATTCATTTTTTACACCATTTCTCGTGCGGTATAAGTGATTAGGTGGCTTTATTCTTCGGGTCGGTGCGATTACATCCATACCAGATTTATATCGGGTTTCTATGTTTGGCTGCTGTGATACACTAAAAGACTTTTTATGGCAAAATGTAGTTTTTGCATCACCACATTTTGAGAGCTAGAATTTTTTAATATTTCGGCTAACAGTCATATGAGGGCTTGATTTTTGCAGGACGAGCTGATATTTTTATTGGTACCATTTTTGGGCACATGGCATTTTTTGATCACTTTCTATTTTGATTTTTGAAAGCCAGAATGAACAAAAACCAGCAGTTCAGTATTTTGTTTTGGGGTGTGGTATATGCCGTTCCATGTATGGCAAAATTGATAAGGCAGGGTATGTTCCCACGGTCAGTAAACCGGGTTGGACGCATACATCAGCAGCGTCCTACCCGCAGCTGCCAGATGTTACAGCATAGTGGAGGGGATTTCAAGAAATCCCATCTCCACTATGTGTGCTTCGGCACCTGCGGACACGGACATGCGGTGCGTCTTTCTAGACCACAGCATGTCTATCTATCTTGCGGAGACACTCAGTCTCCGCAAGTTAAATATCACCAGTCCAATGTATAGGATGCGGTAATTCCGCACGGTTCAATGAACACATGCGGAATCACCTGCGTTCAAAAGCCGGCAGCGCTTTGGACGAAGCGGACATGTGCTGCGTCCAAAGCGCTGCCGATTACTGACCGTGGGAACATACCCTTATTCTTCGGGTATGTACGATTACAGCGATACTTCATTTATATATTTTTTTATGTTTTGGTGCTTCTACACAATACATGCTATTTTGTAGAAAAAAATATTTTTGCATCCCTTCATTCTGACAGCTATAACTTTTTTACTTTTACGTTGATTGAGCTGTATGGCGGCTTGTATTTTGCGGGACAAGATTATGTTTTCAGCGATACCATGTTTTTTTATATCCGTCTTTTTGATCGCGGTTTATTGCACTTTTTGTTCGGTGTTATGATGATAAAGTATTGTTTTATGCCTTTTTTAATTTATTTTTTATGGTGTTCACTAAAGGGGTTAACTAGTGGGACAGTTTTATAGGTCGGGTCGTTGTGGACACGGCGATACCAAATATGTGAACTTTTATTGTTTATATTTTTTTCATACAAATATTTATAGATACAATATCTTTTGATTTTTATTATTATTTTTGATATTTTGTAAAAAATATTTGTACAATTGCAGCGCCCCAGAGTCCTGGTCGTTGCAGTACTGTGGCTCCGCCGCTAATGGGGGCTATGGTACGTCTGATGGCACTGAAGGAGTTCATCTGACCAGGTATCACAGACACCAATACATTTCACAATCTGGCCTCCAGGGGGAGCTAAGGGTACTATTCATTAGGCCACTCCTCACAGTCTGGTAAAACTGGGGGTTAGGCAGGAAGTTAGAGAGAACGCTGACTGGGTTGGAACCAGGCAACACCTTGTGGCAGAGGGTGTTGTAGGGGAAGATTCGGTAGGGTCCCTGTCAGGGGTGGGATCCTGACAGAGGCCTGGCAAACAGAGAGAAAGCTACAGGACCGCGCCTGCACTTCATAGCGGCGGTGCCCTAAGAAAGGACAAGAAGCGAGATTTATTGTGCTGAGTGAGAAACGAGATCAACGCAACAGGGAGAATACCAGTAGGAGTCGTGCTGTTAGACCGAGGCAACATCCTACTGAGGCGTAAATAACCGGTGGCCGGAACGCCGAGGAAGTACAGGGCTCTAAGCATTACTTCAAACCAACGGCAGGGCAGAGAGCTATAGGCTGGCTGTCTCACCTACATCACCTACGCAGACATAGGGGGCAACTTGTGGAGAGGGGCGACTCTAGGGTCCCGGAAGAGCTCCGAGCCTTCCCGTCATACGGGTGCGTCCTACCATAAGATCTGGGGGACGAGAAGAAGAAGAAGAACATCAGAATCGAGTTGTGAGGGAACACGAGAAACAGACACAACAGTTGTGGGGACTATCCCGTAAGCACAGCAGGGGAGGACCACAACACATAAGCGCTAGAAGGAAGGCACAGATTTCCACCTGCGAAGGGAACTCTGGAGGTGCCATCGGACCGGCCGGACTTGCGCAGCCCGGCTAACCGTATTCCGGACTGAGGACCCAGAAGCCTTCAGTAAAGAGGTAAAGAGACTGCAACCTGGTGTCCTCGTTATTTATTGCACCGCACCACCATCCACATCTATCACTGTACGCCCCTCAGCAGGGTCACGGACCGGGTCTAGCCACCGTGACAACCCCAGAGCAGAGACTCAGAGGCCCGGTACCGGGTACTCCTCAGCCCTGCGGCAGTGGGGGCGCTACACAATTATTTAAAAATTTTTTTTAACTTTGTCCCACCATGGGACTATCATTTTTTGCATGGGGATGCAGCAGAATATTGTCGGCATATTGAATATGTCTTCATTAGTGTTGAGCGCAAATGCTCACTCTTAGAGTTTGATTGGGTGTGCACCATGTATCGCGGTTGATCAGGTGACATGCTCGAGTCACATGTTTCGTGGCTGTTGAAACAGCCAAAACACATTGGGGGATTGCCGGTGTATGGCAGGCGATGCAAACTCGAGTAGAGAGCACTTGTGCTCAACACTAGTCATAACGCCATCTTTCTTTTTTTTTTTTTACTTTTGAAAAACCCCCAGCAAAGAATGAAAAAACATAAAAAATCTAGAATAAAAAAAAAATTAATCTGACTTAGGGGGTGATGATTTACTAACTATTGGCTTTTGATCACTGTGATAGGGTCTGTCACAGTGCTCAAAGGAACCTATAGGAAAAATCCTTGCTGTTGCCCAGCAGGTCTCGGGGGCGCACTGCACATGTACCCACCATTTTTGTTTTTTGGGAAAAGGCAGAGGGCCCTGGGGATGACACAGGTAAGGGAGGGTGCACTTGGGGACATCGGAAGAGAGAAATGATTTTTTATAGCTGACACTTTTTTTTTTTTTCTTGATCACCGTTATTCATTAAATAACAGCAATCACGTGATTAAGGACTGGAAAATCAGGCCCTGATCGTGTACTCCAGGGTCTCGGCTACCACCGGTAGCCGAGACCCAGGAGGTTTTCAGACTCTAGGGGGGACACTATACCCTTATTCCCAATCACCATTTTATAACAGCGATGATGGAATAATATTCCATTTAAATGCATATCTGCGGTCGTCAAGGGGTTAAAGTATAATTCTTCCTTTGACTGTTAAAAGAAACTTCTTTAAGGAGGACGATGCCATTTTGGAATCTGAGTCTACCAACTTGTCTACCCTCATTAATGAATTTTCTGATTTATCTTGTGCTGAGCAAAGAGCATTAATGTGCTGCCATCAGATGCAGACAGAGAGTCATGGTGTGGATGGCATTCTTGACAGTGACATAATCTTTAAAATTAAGAGCCACGCTTACTATCCTCTGGAATCCAGAACACCTGCTTTGGACAGTTTCCAGACAATGGTAGATAAAGATTTAAAGGAATTGTATGATGATCAAACGTCCAAATTAAACCCTATGCATAAAAATCTTACAAAACATCAGTTTGCTCTAATTCTAACTTGGTTATTAGACAATTGGATAAGGCAGGATGTGTAGTAGCCTTGGATGCCACATTACACTCTATAAACAGATATTTACTATCTTGAATGACACCAATATTTATAGGAAACTTGATTCTGACACTACATTTTTTTTTTAAGAGCATGTTGTCCAAATTGTTGAATGAAGGTTGTGCTATGGGAATTATTTACACAAACCAGAAGAAATTACTACTTAGAGATCATTCCATTATCGCCATAAAGACATATTTCCTCCCCGCTTACTTCCCATCATATCGGGAATAGGGTCTTTGAGTGAAGGTATGGAACAATGTTTGGACAGATATTTACAGCCACTCGCTGCAGGATTTTAAACCTTTATGGCATAATGTGTTACCAATGGTTTTCTTGTGACTGTGGTCCCAGCTGCCTTGAGATCATTAACCAGTTCCCCCTGTGTAGTTTTAGGCTGATCTCTCACCTTCCTAATGATCAAGGATACCCCACGAGGTGCGATTTTTGCATGGTGCCCCAGATCATTATCAATTGACAGTCATTTTGTATTTCTTCCATTTTCTTACTATTGCACCAACAGTTGTCTCCTCACCCAGTGTCTTACTTATGGTTTTGTAGCCCATTCCAGCTTTGTGCAGAACTATGATCTTGTCCCTGACATCCTTAGAAAGCTCTTTGGTCTTGCCCATGTTGTAGAGGTTAGAGTCTGACTGATTAATTGAGTCTGGACAGGAGTCTTTTATAAAGGTGAGAATGTAAGAAGTAAGTGAAATTGTTGGCATTGTACTATACCTATATTTCTCTGCCGTATCTGTGCATCATGAATCGTGGAATGTGTTAAAGGTGCCCATTTAGACTCTTTTACCCAGGGCCCACGAAAACCAGGAGCTGGCCCTGCTTCTGTGCCTCCTCAAGTGCTGTAGTAGTGCAGTGCCATTTTAGAGTATGGGACTGCCGAATTAGTAGTAGTGGACCAGGGTGGTAACTATTTTTTTGTGTTAAAAAAAATGTTTCCAACTTAACAGTAGGAGCGGTCTGGCAACCCTTGCTGTAAATGGCACCATACCTAAAGATAGGCAATCTAGATGACTGGTGACATTGGTTCCTAACAGAAATGTGGGCAATTAGGGGGTAGAGAAACAGCAAGGTACTGCACCCACCTCTTCTAGTGAGTTACATCCATTTGTGGTGAGTGGTTAATAGTAGATTTTTGATCATTTACCAAAAACATCTGAAATGAGAAATTCTCAGTTTCTTGAAATTCAGTGTTGGGGTTGGCACTTGCTATTGTATTCATGATTGAAAAAGTTTAACAAAACATCGCATTCAGCAGTAAAATATCAATGAGCATTCGTCATTAATCAGAAATAGATGAAGGAAAAAATGAAGTATTCTTATTTGGGATGACACGAAGATTTTAAGTCATGAACAACAAACCTGGAAATATGACAAGTAATTCAGTTCGAGCAGTATCAGCGCAGTAGTTAAACTTGCTTAGACAGCTGCAAGAAACAGTGCAACCACTGAGGTATTTCTGGGATGATGGCCAGTGTTATTTATCCACAAACTCTTTCATAAATCAGATTTATAGGATTCCTTTAATTATTTTTTAACCAACGTTTGGCTTTTCTTCTGCTCCTGCATTCCAGATGATATGCCCAAGAGATTATGGGAAAGATTATTTCAAGTGAACCCTTTTAATAAAATAGATATGAATCTACAGTAAAAGCAGATTGAGAACAATGTATTAAAACTCCCAAGAGTTGGCATGGGGCCTTTGGCCAGGTACATCCTTGTTTCTGTACTGAATATCTATATTATAGGTTGTGTATAATGCAGTTATAGAATTGATAGTGGTTGTGAAGAAACCCTGAAAGAAATGTGCCATGAACTATTAAATGAGAGAAGTTCTCAACGGTGGCTGCTTAGTTGGAGATGACCTTGCAGTCAAACATAGTTGGATTTTTTACCACATGGATCCTGAATATGCTGTCCCAAAAAATCTATGGGCTCAAGCTGCTCATTCAACGCACACACAGGATGTTCTCATGTATTCTGTGAGAAAAAGAGTTATAGCATACGCCATTGATTCCACTAGGAGGATTGTTTCTATCAAAGAAGAGAGTGCCCCATAAAGACAGCATACTTGATGCCGACAGGTGTCAATAAAGAGATAACTGGGGCGAAGTAGCAATAATAGCACCCGATCAAATGATTTCCATTTGCTCTATCATTTGTACCCACAGGAGAAAAGCTTCTGTATTTGCAGCCATATGTTCTTGAATAAAATCTGCACTATTTTTAAGTGCCAAAAAAATGTAAAGCTGAGTAAAAGTAAGGTGTCCCAGAAGGCACTGAAAGACAGGAAAACTCAAAACAAAAATGTGGTAGGACTGACATTGTAACACTGGTTCATTAAAAATAAAAAATGTATTAAGTACAAAATATAAAAAGCATATAATAAAATCCCAAAATACAGACAAATTTGGTGGATGAGCTACTGTAGGAACCCCAATTGTTAAAAAAAAAGTCCCACTACTAGGATAACATGTACAGTATATACATGATGAAGGAATAAACAAAGTATATAGTATATACCGGTGAGTTAACATGTGATCATCCACTGTCTATGACCATACAATAATGGACATTAGAAAGTTTTGCATAATATAGTCTACAGATGCAAGTCACAAACAGTAACAGAACAGAGTATAGCTAATAGTAAAGAAACTCTGCCACCAAACACCCGATGTTTTTTAACAAATGCTTCATCAGGTGTGAAGCATTTGTGAAACGCACATCGGGTGTTTGGTGACTGAATTTCTTTAATAAATTTAATTAGCCACCCTGCTACAAAATCTATAATTAGCTATACTGTACCCCAGCAATTAAACAAGAGGCTTGCCTCTTTGCATTCCTATGAATGAAGCTAGTGGTGCAATCATCACACTACTTGCGTACCAGAGAAGGCACCAATCTTCAGGGCAGGGTGCCAAGCAGAGCTTCCTGCAACACTACTGCTGTATGCTACTGTATCTGCATCTTAAGGATACTGCTAATTTATTTGAAACAGCTACATGAACACCTGCCGATCGAGCATGTATCCCAGAATGGAGTGTGTATAGGGATGAGCGAGTACAATCGTTGGTACTCGGCGAGTAATGAAGTACTCGCGGTACTCGGAAAATAGCGAGTATTTCCCTACTTGCCTCAAACTATTCGGATCTCCCCCGCTCCTCATATAGGTGTATATTTACAGTACAGACCAAAAGTTTGGACACACCTCATTTAAAGATTTTTCTGTATTTTTATGACTATGAAAATTGTACATTCACACTGAAGGCATCAAAACTATGAATTAACACGTGGAATTATATACTTAACAAAAAAGTGTGAAACAACTGAAATTATGTGTTATATTCTAGGTTCTTCAAGGTAGCCACCTTTTGCTTTGATGACTGCTTTGCACACTCTTGGCATTCTCTTGATGAGCTTCAAGGGGTAGTCACCGGGAATGGTTTTCTCTTCACAGGTGTGCCCTGTCAGGTTTAATAAGTGGGATTTCTTGCCTTATAAATGGGGTTGGGACCATCAGTTGTGTTGTGCAGAAGTCTGGTGGATACACAGCTGATAGTCCTACTGAATAGACTGTTAGAATGTGTATTATGGCAAGAAAAAAGCAGCTAAGTAAAGAAAAACGAGTGGCCCTCATTACTTTAAAAAATGAAGGTCAGTCAGTCTGAAAAATTGGGAAAACTTTGAAAGTGTCCCCAAGTGCAGTGGCAAAAACCATCAAGCGCTACAAAGAAACTGGCTCACATGAGGACCGCCCCAGGAAAGGAAAGACCAAGAGTCACCTCTGCTTCTGAGGATAATTTTATCCAAGTCACCAGCCTCAGAAATCGCAGGTTAACAGCAGCTCAGATTAGAGACCAGGTCAATGCCACACAGAGTTCTAGCAGCAGACACATCTCTACAACAACTGTTAGGGCTCATTTCCACTTGCGAGGAAAACGGACGAGTGCAGTCCGATAAAAAATCGGATTGCACTCGGACCAATGTTATTCAATAGGTGTCTTTTCATTTGCGATTTTTTTCTCAGCCGAAATCGGACTGAGAAAAAAATCGCAGCATGCTGCGATTCTCGGACGAGACTGGCCAATGCAAGTCAATGGGTGCGAGAAAAAAATCGCACAGCACTCGCACCATGTGAGTTCTGTCCGATTTTTATGCACCGGTGTCCTTTGATAAGCCGGCAATTCAGCGCGGTGTACAGTAAAATCACACTGACAGGCTAGAATAAAGTAGATATATACACATAGAATAGGGATATATACATATATATATATATATATATATATATATATATATATATATATATGTCAGTGAGACACCTATATATATTTATATTTAATGCAGAGCTAGATAGCATAAAAGCCGCTAATTCAATTGCCGGCTTTTGCTATCTCCACAAACCCAACAGGATATGAGACATGGTTTACATACAGTAAACCATCTCATATCCCTTCTTTTATTACATATTCCTCTTCACTAATATAAGAAGTGTCTGTGTGTCAAATTTGGGGGCTCTAGCTATTAAATTAAAGGGTTAAATCATGGAAAAAATTGGCGTGGGCTCCCGCGCAATTTTCTCCGCCAGAGTGGTAAAGCCAGTGACTTAGGGCAGATATTAACAGCCTAGAGAGGGTCCATGGTTATTGGCCCCCCCCCCCGGCTAAAAACATCTGCCCCCAGCCACCCCAGAAAAGGCACATCTGTAAGATGCGCCTATTCTGGCACTTGGCCACTCTCTTCCCACTCCCGTGTAGCTGTGGGATATGGGGTAATGAAGGGTTAATGTCACCTAGCTATTGTAAGGTGACATTATGTTAGGGCTAGCGGAACGCGCCGAGTAAATATAGATGTTTTTTATTATTGATGCGTTCGCAGCCCGGGATCCACCGTGCAGGGGAACCTGCTGCTAGTAAATGGTGGCACTATTTGGCAGTATAGACTAGCTCTGTTACCTCACAGAGTAGCCAAGAAAGGAAAGCTCTGCGCCCTGTTAGACTTCACAGGAGCACAGGTTAACTGCCCATCAGAGAGCAGTCAGTGGTCATGCAAACATACAATCTCCTCACCGGAGGAGCCGGTATTCTAGGGCTTATTTCAGCCGGGGCCCTAAATCCATGCACACAATCTCCTCGCCAGAGGTGCCGGCATTCTAGGGGCTTATTTCAGTCGGGGCCCTAAATCCATGCACACAATCTCCTCGCCGGAGGTGCCGGCATTCTAGGGGCTTATTTCAGCCAAGTCCCTGAACACACATAAATGGCCACACTGGCGCATGCACGTAACAGATTCAATACTAGCGCATGGCCGTGCGGTCATGAGAGCCTTAAGTAGCTGCAGCAAGTAAAGGACCTTCCTAGAAGGACCAAAGAGAGGCTGCTACAGAGCCTGAGCACCTTCAGGACCTTCCTGGAGGACCAATGGATTTAGCTGCAGTATCTGAACATGTGACCTTCGATCTCCACTGAGAGATCTTACTCTGGGCATGCTCAGAGCGAGAAAAGCAGGACTTAGTTCCAGAACCATCTGCTCGCCACTGCCCAGCACTGGCTTCAATGGCAGAAGCTGGAAAAGCAGCAGTAACCCTTTGTACAGAGTCAGACTGAGCGAGACGCTGGGACCGACGTCTCCGCTGAGCAGGCTCCACTGCGGCAGGAGAAGAATGGGAGACCGCAGTGGAGATAGCCCAAGATTCCCCCTGTGCAGGGGCGGGAACTCGACCCCCAACATCACCCCCCCCCCGATTCCCTGGGCCTCGCTACGCTTGAAGGGAGCAAAGAGCTGCAGAGCCTGAATGTGCTCAGCAGGCTCCCAGGACCATAACCCTTCCAGTCCACCAAATAAAATTTTTTGCCACGTACCACCTTGCACCCCAAAATAGCGTTCACCTCGTAATCGTCCGTAGACGAACCCGATGTCCCAGCAGATGACTCAGAAAACCGGGACATGTACGATACGATACGATACGATTTCCTTTATTGATCCCGTGGGAAATTATGGTATCACAGCAGCACAACTTAAATCATAAAAATCATAAATGAATTACTTAATTGACATGACAGTGGAGTTGACAGAAGAACATTATACATTATACATTAGAATAGGACATACACAACGAGTGAACTGAAATGTAGAGAAATAAAGTAGACATTCACCTTGATGATTTAACCCTAATGTTATTGTTGTACATTCCCATAGCAGTTGGCACAAACGATTTCCTATATTTTTCCTTCTTACACCTCAGAAGTATTAGCCGGTTACTGAAGGTGCTCTTCTGTCTCATGAATAGCTCATATAATGGATGTGCATTATTGTTCATAATTGCCATACACTTTTTCAGAGTTCTTCTCTCCACTACCTCCTCAAAAGAGTCCAGATTGCAGCCCACAGCAGAACTTGCCTTCTTGATAATCTTATTCAGCTTATTAGCATCAGAGGCCCGCACACTACTACCCCAGCATATGATTGCAAAAAAGATGGCACTTGCCACTACAGACTGGTAGAACATTTCTAACATTTTGCTGCACACATTAAAAGACCTCAGTTTCCTTAGGAAATACAGTCTGCTCATCCCCTTCTTGTAGACAAACTCTGAGTGGCATCTCCAGTCCAGACTGCTATCCAAATGGACCCCCAAATATTTGTAACTCTCCACCTGCTCTACCTCCTGACCAGCAATAGTGATCGGTAAGCATTCCATCTTTATCCTGCTATAGTTGGCCACCAACTACTTAGTTTTCTTAACATTTAGTTGTAGATTGTTACCATTGCACCAATCCACGAAATTCAACACCACCCTTCTGTATTCCTCATCCCCCTGATCTCCCCTAATGCATCCCACAACCACGGAGTCATCCGAAAGTTTTTGAAGGTGGCAAAGATCAGATTTATACTGAAAGTCTGAAGTATACAGTGTGAAAAGAAAGGGCGCAAGCACCGTTCCCTGGGGGGCACCTACACTGCTCAATAATCTGCTTGACACAACTGCTCCCATCTGTACAATCTGTGGCCGATCTGATAGGTAGTCAGTTATCCAATTTCTCATCCTCTCTTCAACCTTCATATCAGTCATCTTTTTGTGTAGTAAAAGTGGCTGCAGGGAGTTAAATGCACTCGAGAAATCGAAGAACATCGCTCGCACCATGGTTCCGTCAATCTCCAGAAATGAATGTACACTATGTAACAGAGAAAGAATAGCATCATCCACCCCCAATCTATGTCGGTAAGCAAACTGAAGGGGATCGATAAAAGCATTGACCCTTGGTCTTAAGTGAGCAAGCACTAATCTTTCCAAGGCCTTCATAGCGTGAGATGTTAAGGCTACAGGACGATAGTCATTTAGGGTTGCAGGAGAAGAAGTCTTGGGTACCGGCACCAGACAGGAAGTTTTCCATAACACAGGTACCCTCTGTGTTTGTAGACTTCCATTAAATGTATGTATACGGGCTTAAGGAGGGAAACATGAAAGGTGTCGGAGATACCTAGGCGTGGAGGAAGGGCCAGACGGTAGACCACAGGGTTAACCTGTTCAAGGACCTTGAAGGGACCCAAGTAGCGAGGTGCAAACTTAGTGGACTCAACACGCAGCTTAATGTTATGGGCGGAGAGCCACACTAAGTCACCAGGAGCAAAGGTCGAAGCAGGGCGCCGATGTGCATCAGCAGAGGACCTCATTCCCTCCTTGGAGGCCCGAATGGCATCCTGAGTGCGGTCCCAAATGTCTCGTGCCTCCACTGCCCAGTCTGCCACCCTGGAGTCAGCAGAAGACACGGGCATAGGCACAGGAACCCGCGGATGCTGGTCATAATTAAGGAGGAAAGGAGTTTGACCGGTGGAGTTGGCTACAGCGTTGTTATGCGCAAACTCCGCCCACGGTAGCAAGGATGCCCAGTCATCCTGCCTGGCAGAGACAAAATGTCGCAGATATGTGACCAGGGTCTGGTTGGCCCTACCAACCCATTCGTCTCGGGATGATATGCTGAGGAGAGATTCAACTCAATGCTGAGCAGACGACAAAGCTCTCTCCATAATCGAGACGCAAACTGGGGACCCCGGTCACTGACAATTTTGTCCGGCATACCGTGTAAGCGAAATATGTGTTTGATAAACAACGCCACCAGAGCCCGTGCAGAAGGTAGCCGTGGAAGAGGCACCAAGTGCACCATTTTGGAAAAATGGTCGGTGATCACCCAAATAATGGTGCAGCTACGAGACTTGGGTAAGCCCACCACAAAATCCATCCCAACCATCTCCCAGGGCCTATCTGCCACCGGCAGAGGGTAAAGCAACCCAGCTGGCCGTTGACGAGGAGACTTGTTCTTGGCGCAGGAGACACATGCCCGAACATAATCTGCGACGTCACGGACCATATGAGGCCACCAATATGTCCTCACCAGTAACTCAGATGTCCTTTTGGTCCCGAAATGTCCACCCACCCTAGACGAGTGGGCCCAAGAGAGAACTTCCGGACGCAAATTGGATGGTACAAAAGTCTTGCCCGGAGGCACAGACTCTAGCGAAACTGGGGCCACAGTTCTCAGGCTCTCGGAAGGGACAATAAGCCAAGGCTCCTCTTCCTCCTCCTCAGATGATACCACGGAGCGAGAGAGAGCATCGGCACGAATCTTCTTCTCCCCGGAAAGAAAATGGAGGGTGAAATGAAACCGAGAGAAGAACAAGGACCATCTGGCCTGGCGAGCATTTAGCCACTGGGCAGTCTGTAAATAAACCAAATTCTTGTGGTCTGTGAATACTTGAAAGGGAGAGCGAGTCCCCTCCAAGAGATGTCTCCACTCAGAGAAAGCCAACTTCATGGCTAGCAACTCCCTGTCCCCGATGGAATAATTCCTCTCCGCTGGTGTGAAGGTCTTGGAGAAGAAGAAGCAAGGATGCTTCCGACCTTGAGCATCCTTTTGGAAAAGGACTGCTCCAGCACCAACGGATGAGACATCCACCTCCATAATAAATGGCTTATCTACATCGGGGCGATGTAGGATGGGAGTGCTAGCAAAATGCGACTTAGTAGAAGAGAAGGCCTTGGAGACCTCTTCAGACCACAATTTGGGATTTGCTCCCTTCTTGGTGAGGGCTACCAAGGGAGCTACCAAAGTGGAGAAGTGGGGAATGAACTGGCGATAGTAATTAATGAACCCCATAAAGCGCTGCACCGCTTTAAGAGAATGGGGTTCTTGCCAGTCCATCACAGCCTGTAGTTTGGCAGGATCCATAGCCAATCCCTGGGCGGAGATGATATAGCCCAGGAAAGGTAAAGACTCCTGCTCAAACATACACTTCTCCAACTTTGCATAGAGGGAATTTGCCCGTAAGAGGTCGAAGACTCTGCCAACATCTCTCCGGTGGGAGTCAATATCTGGAGAGTAGATGAGAATATCACCCAGATAGACAACGACCGAAGTGGAGAGCATATCCCGGAAGATACCGTTAACAAAGTCTTGGAAAACGGCTGGGGCATTACAGAGCCCGAAGGGCATCACCAGATATTCATAGTGCCCATCCCTGGTGTTAAAAGCCATCTTCCATTTGTCCCCCTCACGGATGTGAATCAGGTTGTAAGCACCCCGCAGATCTAATTTTGTGAATACCCTTGCTCCCCGAAGCCTATCAAAGAGCTCCGATATCAGGGGCAGAGGATACTTATTCTTAACGGTGATGGCATTAAGACCCCTGTACTATGCATGGACGTAGTTCCCCGTTCTTCTGTACGAAGAATAACCCAGCCCCTGCAGGTGACACTGACTTCCTGATGAACCCTCTTGCCAGATTCTCTTGAATGTACTGAGACATTGCCTCCGTCTCCGGGAGAGATAACGGATAGACTCGACCCCGGGGAGGCTCAGCACCAGGCAAGAGATCAATAGGACAGTCATAGGGGCGGAAGGGTCTCCGCCACCTTTTTGGAGAACACGTCCGCATAGGGCCAATATTGCTTGGGGAGAGAGGATAGATCTGTGAGTACCTCAGTAGTAGCAACCTGAACGCATTTCCTCTGACACCTACCCCCACAAGATTCACCCCATCCCAGAATTCTGACTGAGGACCACTCGATATGAGGAGAGTGGTACAGTAGCCAAGGTATCCCCAACAGGACCTCATCAATTCCCTCAGGAATGATGAGCAGAGATATAATCTCCTGATGGTATGGCAACACGGACAGAGTAAAAGAGATGGTCTGGTGTGTTATCTGTGAGGGCAGTGTCGACCCATTCACCACTCGTACCGTCACTGGCTGAGCTAGCATCACCAGGGGCATTGCGTGACGTTGGGCGAAGGCAGAAGACATAAAATTGCCCTCCGCCCCAGAATCCACGCAGAGCTCCACCGAGTGGGTGGATGAGCCTATAATAATTGTCCCCTTAAAGGACAATTTGGAGGCAAACGTCGCCGTGTCTAGTGTACCTCCACCTACTACAACTAGACGCTGATGTTTCCTCGACCGCTGGGAACATCTGGTGGCAAGATGTCCTGACTGCTGGCAAACATGACAGACCTTGTGTGCACAAGCGGTCCAGGACTTAGATCCAGCTCGTGACACTTCCATGACCTCATGTGACTCAGGGACCAGGACCGGAGATTCCAGAGGTTTGGCGAAGGTAGGAGCCAGCCGAAACCTCTGCCTACACTGGGCTCGCTCTAACCTCCGCTCGTTAAAACGGAGGTCAATATGAGTGGAGACAGCTATTAACTCCTCCTGTGGCGGGAATCTCCCTAGTGGCCAGAGCATCCTTCACGTGGTCATCCACCCCCCTCCAAAATATGGGGATAAGGGCTTTATCCGACCACTCTAGCTCAGATGCTAGGGTACGGAAGTGGACGGCAAAATGGCTGACCAAGGATGAACCCTGAGTCAATGCCAGCAGTTGGAGCGCCGTGTCATGGGTGACTCGAGGTCCTAAAAAGACCTGTTTCAGAGTGCTCAGGTACAGCGGAGCACTCTGCACCACATGATCGCCACGCTCCCACAGCGGCGTAGCCCATTCCAGCGCCCTGTCCGACAAGAGAGACAATAAATCCCACCTTTGCCCGCTCTGTGGGAAAACGTGCAGCCAGGAGCTCGAGGTATATAGAGCACTGACTCACGAAACCCCTACAAGATTTACTATCTCCAGAAAATTTTTCTGGCAGCGGGAGGCGAGAAAATGTCGGAACAGGGGTGGCAATGGACAAGGTTGCCTCAGCCACGCTAGCAGCCTGTACAGCAACTGCGGTAACATCCACAGCTGAGATTGTGCTCTCAAGAGACGCCAACCTACCCTCCAGCTGCTGGATGTACCGCAAGGACTGCTGTATGTCCGCCATTTACTAGCCAGACTCTGGCGCTAGTATTCTGTTAGGGCTAGCAGAACGCACCAAGTAAATATAGATGTTTTTATTATTGATGCGTTCGCAGCCCGGGGTCCACCGTGCAGGGGAACCTGCTGCTAGTAAATGGTGGCACTATTTGGCGGTATAGACTAGCTCTGTTACATCACAGAGTAGCCAAGAAAGGAAAGCTCTGCGCCCTGTTAGACTTCACAGGAGCACAGGTTAACTGCCCATCAGAGAGCAGTCAGTGGTCATGCAAACATACAATCTCCTCACCGGAGGAGCCGGTATTCTAGGGGCTTATTTCAGCCGGGGCCCTAAATCCATGCACACAATCTCCTCGCCGGAGGTGCCGGCATTCTAGGGGCTTATTTCAGCCGAGTCCCTGAACACACATAAATAACCACACTGGCGCATGCACGTAACAGATTCAATACTAGCGCATGGCTGTGCGGTCATGAGAGCCTTAACCCCTTCACCCCCAAGGGTGGTTTGCACGTTAATGACCAGGCCACTTTTTACAATTCTGACCACTGTCCCTTTATGAGGTTATAACTCTGGAACGCTTCAACGGATCCTGGTGATTCTGACATTGTTTTCTCGTGACATATTGTACTTCATGATAGTGGTAAAATTTCTTTGATATTACCTGCGTTTATTTGTGAAAAAAATGGAAATTTGTCGATAATTTTGAAAATTTCGCAATTTTCCAACTTTTAATTTTTATGCAATTAAATCACAGTGATATGTCAAACTAAATACTTAATATGTAACATTTCCCACATGTCTACTTTACATCAGCACAATTTTGGAACCAAAATTTTTTTTTTGTTAGGGAGTTATAAGGGTTAAAAGTTGACCAGCAATTTCTCATTTTTACAACACCATTTTTTTTTTAAGGACCACATCTCATTTAAAGTCATTTTGAGGGGTCTATATGATAGAAAATACCCAAGTCTGACACCATTCTAAAAACTGCACCCCTCAAGGTGCTCAAAACCACATTCAAGAAGTTTATGAACCCTTCAGGTCTTTCACAGGAATTTTTGGAATGTTTAAATAAAAATGAACATTTAACTTTTTTTCACACAAAATTTACTTCACCTCCAATTTGTTTTATTTTACCGAGGGTAACAGGAGAAAATTGACCCCAAAAGTTGTTGTACAATTTGTCCTGAGTACGCTAATACCCCATATGTGGGGGTAAACCACTGTTTGGGCGCATGGGAGAGCTCGGAAGCTAAGGAGCGCCGTTTGACTTTTCACTGCAAAATTGACAGGAATTGAGATGGGACGCCATGTTGCGTTTGGAGAGCCACTGATGTGCCTAAACATTGAAACCCCCCCACAAGTGACACCATTTTGGAAAGTAGACCCCCTAAGGAACTTATCTAGAGGTGTGGTGAGAACTTTGACCCACCAAGTGCTTCACAGAAGTTTATAATGCAGAGCCGTAAAAATAAAACAAAAATTTTTTCCCACAAAAATTATTTTTCAGCCCCCAGTTTTGTATTTTCTAAGGGTAACAGTAGAAATTGGACCCCAAAAGTTGTTGTCCAATTTGTCCTGAGTACGCTGATACCCCATATGTGGGGGGAACCACTGTTTGGGCGCATGGGAGGGCTCGGAAGGGATGGAGCGCCATTTGGAATGCAGACTTAGATGGAATGGTCTGCAGGCGTCACATTGCGTTTGCAGAGCCCCTAATGTACCTAAACAGTAGAAACCCCCCACAAGTTACACCATTTTGGAAAGTAGACCCCCTAAGGAACTCATCTAGATGTGATGTGAGAGCTTTGGACCCCCAAGTGTTTCACTACAGTTTATAACGCAGAGCCGTGCAAAAAAAAATATTTTTTTTTCCACAAAAATTATTTTTTAGCCCCCAGTTTTGTATTTTCCCAAGGGTAACAGGAGAAATTGGACCCCAAAAGTTGTTCTCCAATGTGTTCCGAGTACGCTGATACCCCATATGTTGGGGTAAACCCCTGTTTGGGCGCCTTGGAGAGCTCGGAAGGGAAGGAGCACTGTTTTACTTTTTCAACGCAGAATTGGCTGAAATTGAGATCGGACGCCATGTCGCGTTTGGAGAGCCCCTGATGTGCCTAAACAGTGGAAACCCCCCAATTATAACTGAAACCCTAATCCAAACACACCCCTAACCCTAATCCCAACGGTAACCCTAACCACACCTCTAACCCAGACACACCCCTAACCCTAATCCCAACCCTATTCCCAACCGTAAATGTAATCCAAACCCTAACCCTAACTTTAGCCCCAACCCTAACTGTAGCCTTAACCCTAGCCCCAACCCTAGCCCAAACCCTAACCCTAACCCTAACCCTAGCCCTAACCCTAACCCTAGCCCTTACCCTAGCCCTTACCCTAATGGGAAAATGGAAATAAATAAAAAGTTCCCAGGCTCGAGTTCATATTAACCTGGCTTAATGTCACCTTACAATAGCAATGTGACATTAACCCTTCATTACCCCATATCCCACCGCTACACAGAAGTGGGAAGAGAGAGACTAAGTGCCAGAATAGGCGCATCTTTACAGATGTGCCTTTTCTGGGGTGGCTGGGGGCAGATGTTTTTAACCAGGGGGGGCAATAACCATGGACCCTCTCTAGGCTATTAATATCTGCCCTCAGTCACTGGCTTTACCACTCTGGCGGAGAAAATTGCGCGGGAGCCCACGCCAATTTTTTCTGTGATTTAACCCTTTAATTTAATAGCTAGAGCCCCCAAATTTGACACACAGACACTTCTTACATTAGTGAAAAGGAATATGTAATAAAAGAAGGAATATGAGATGGTTTACTGTATGTAAACCATGTCTCATATCCTGTCGGGTTTGTGAATGAGATAGCAAAAGCCGGCAATTGAATTAGCGGCTTTTATGCTATCTAGCGCTGCATTAAATATATATATATGTGTCTCACTGACATATATATATATGTATATATACCTATTCTATGTGTATATATCTATTCTATTCTAACCTGTCAGTGCGATTTTACTGTACACAGCACTGATGTGTGTAAAAATCAGACAGCAATACGGATGTCATACGGATGTCATACGGATGTTGCGATAAAAAAAATCGCATGACACTCGCATGACAATCGCATGATTTTCCTCCATTTTTTCGGTTCGTAAATCGGACCGTTTTGTCTCTTGCAAGTGGAAATGAGCCCTTAAGAGGAGACTTTGTGCAGCAGGCATTCATGGTAAAATAGCTGCTAGGAAACCACTGCTATGGACAGGCAGCAAGCAGAAGAGACTTGATTGGGCTAAAGAATACAAGGAATGGACATTATACCAGTGGAAATCTGTCCTTTAGTCTGATGAGTCCAAATTTGAGATCTTTGGTTCCAACGACCGTGTCTTTGTGCGACGCAGAAAAGGTGAATGAATGAACTCTAGATGCCTGGTTCCCACCATGGAGGAGGAGGTGTGATGGTCTGGGGGTGCTTGGCTGGTGACACTGTTGGGGATTTTTTCAAAATTGAAGACATACTGAACCAGCATGGCTACCACAGCATCTTGCAGCGGCATGCTATTCCATCCGGTTTGCGTTTAGTTGGACCATCATTTATTTTTCAACAGGAAAATGACCCCAAACACACCTCCAGGCTGTGTAAGGGCTATTTGACCAATAAGGAGAGTGATGGGATGCTATGCCAGATGACCTGGCCTCAACAGTCGCCAGACCTGAACCCAATCGAGATGGTTTGGGGTGAGCTGGACCGCAGAGAGAAAGCAAAAGGGCCAACAAGTGCTAAGCATCTCTGGGAACTCCTTCAAGATTGTTGGAAGACCATTCCCGGTGACTACCTCTTGAAGCTCATCAAGAGAATGCCAAGAGTGTGCAAAGCAGTCATCAAAGCAAACGGTGGCTACTTTGAAGAACCTAGAATAAGACATTAAGACATAATTTCAGTTGTTTCATACTTTTTTGTTAAGTATATAATTCCACATGTGTTAATTCATAGTTTTGCTGCCTTCAGTGTGAATGTCCAATTTTCATAGTCATGAAAATACAGAAAAATCTTTAAATGATAAGGTGTGTCCAAACTTTTGGTCTCTACTTGTATATATACTGATATTTCATAGAGCGTTGGGTGTTGTGATCCGCTTTTTGGCTCCCCTGGTGGTGGCTGGTGGTACTGGAGACTTGTGTGTGCTTTTCTGCCTCAGCTCACCTGCTTCCATCAGTTTTGGGAGTTCCCTATTTAGCCTTGCTCTCCAGTCACTTCCTTGCCGGTCATCATTGTAACCTGAGTCATTCAGTTGCATGTTCCTGCTACTAGTCTGCTGATCAGCTAAGTGGACTCTTGTCCTTATTGTTTTGTTTTTCTTGTCCAGTTTACAGTTTTGTCATTTCCTGTTACTGGAAGCTCTTGTGGACTGAAATTGCCACTCCTGTGTCATGAGTTGACACAGGAGTCTTAAAGTAATTTCAGGATGGGTTTTTGAAAGGGTTTTTCAGCTGACCGTGAAGTCCTCTTTTGTATCCTTCCTCTATCTAGTAAGTGGACCTCGCTTTGCTAAATCTACCTTCATACTGTGTATGTCTTTTCCTCTGAACTCACCGTTAATATACGTGGGGGCTACTATCATCTTTGGGGAATTTCTCTAGAGGTAAGCCAGGTCTGTTTCTTCCTCTTCCAGGCGTAGTTAGTTCTCCGGCTGGCGCATGGCATCTAGGCAGCCGTAGGAATGCTTCCTGGCTACTGTTAGTTGTGTGGTAGATTTAGGTCACGGTCAGCTTGAGTTTCCATCACCCGAGAGCTAGTCTGTTATTTTTGTGTTTCTGATGTTCCCATGCCATTGGGGAATCATGACAGTATGACCGGCCACTGTTAAAGTAATTGGCAGAAGAAAGGAGAGTAAAAGAAGTCTGTAGATTTTTTTTTTTTTTTCCTCATGTTTGCTACTTAGTTGGCTCAGTTGTATTTCTGCTCTATTTACAGCCTTGCCTTTCTCTCCTTCTAATCCTTGAATGGCTCTGATCTCTCCGGTTTAAGGATGGACCCTCAGAGTTTGGCTGCAGGTTTAAATAATCTTGCTACGAAGGTTCAGAATTTACAAGATTATGTTATACGTACTGCTATTTCTGAACCTAAGATTCCTACACCAGAGGTATTTTCCGGAGATAGATCTCGGTTTCTGAATTTCAAATGTAATTGTAAATTATTACTTTCTCTCAGACCTCACTCCTCTGGAGATCCTGTTCAGCAGGTTAAGATTGTGATTTCTTTGCTGCGAGGTGACCCTCAAAATTGGGCATTTTCATTGACACCAGGGGATCCTGCGTTGCTCAATGTGGATGCGTTTTTTCTGGCTTTAGGGTTGCTGTATGAGGAACCTAATTTGGAGATTCAAGCTGAAAAAGCTTTAATAGCCCTGTCTCAAGGGCAAGATGAAGCTGAGATATACTGCCAAAAATTTCGTAAATGGTCTGTGCTTACTCAGTGGAATGAGTGTGCCCTAGCGGCAAATTTCAGAGAGGGCCTTTCTGATGCCGTTAAGGATGTCATGGTGGGGTTTCCTACGCCCACAGGTCTGAATGAGTCCATGACAATGGCGATTCAGATTGATCGGCGTTTGCGGGAGCGCAAACCCGTGCACCATTTGGCGGTATCTTCTGAAGGGACGCCAGAGAAAATGCAATGTGACAGAATTCTGTCAAGAAGCGAGCGGCAGAATTATAGGCGCAAAAATGGCTTGTGCTTCTACTGTGGTGATTCCGCGCATGTTATATCAGCATGCTCTAAACGTACTAGGAAGGTTGACAAGTCTGTTTCTATTGGCACTTTACAGTCTAAATTTCTTCTGTCTGTAACTCTGATTTGTTCATTATCAGTTATTACTGTGGATGCCTATGTGGACTCTGGCGCCGCTCTGAGTCTCATGGATTGGTCCTTCGCCAGGCGCTGTGGGTTTGATTTGGAGCCTCTGGAAGTTCCTATACCTCTGAAGGGTATTGATTCTACACCTCTGGCTTGTAATAGACCACAGTTCTGGACGCAAGTGACTATGCATATGACTCCAGACCATCAGGAGATGATTCGCTTCCTCGTGTTGTATAATTTACATGATGTTTTAGTGCTTGGATTACCATGGTTACAATCTCATAACCCAGTACTGGACTGGAAAACTATGTCTGTGTTAAGCTGGGGATGTCGGGGGGCTCATGGGGACATACCTTTGGTTCCTATCTCGTCATCTATTCCCTCTGAGATTCCTGCATTTTTGTCGGATTTTGGGGATATTTTTGAAGAGCCTAAAATTGGTTCTCTCCCTCCCCACAGAGAGTGTGATTGCGCCATAGATCTGATTCCAGGCAGTAAATTTCCAAAGGGTCGTTTGTTTAACCTATCTGTACCTGAGCATGCTGCCATGCGAGAATATGTTAAGGAGTCCCTGGAAAAGGGACATATTCGTCCTTCTTCATCACCTTTAGGAGCTGGGTTTTTCTTTGTCTCTAAAAAGGATGGCTCGCTGAGGCCTTGTATTGATTATCGACTCCTGAATAAAATTACTGTCAAATATCAGTATCCGTTGCCGCTGCTTACTGATTTGTTTGCTCGCATTAGGGGGGCTAAGTGGTTCTCCAAGATTGATCTCCGTGGGGCGTATAATTTGGTGCGAATTAAGCAAGGGGATGAGTGGAAAACCGCATTTAATACGCCTGAGGGCCACTTTGAGTATTTAGTAATGCCTTTCGGCCTTTCTAATGCGCCTTCAGTTTTTCAGTCCTTTATGCATGATATTTTCCGTGAATATCTGGATAAATTTATGATTGTGTATTTGGACGATATTTTGATTTTTTCTGAGGACTGGGAGTCTCATGTTCAGCAGGTCAGGAGGGTTTTTCAGGTCTTGCGGGAGAATTCTCTGTGTGTAAAGGGTTCTAAGTGTGTTTTTGGGGTTCAAAAGATTTCCTTTTTGGGGTACATTTTTTCCCCTTCTTCTGTTGAGATGGACCCTGTCAAGGTTCGGGCTATTTGTGACTGGACGCAGCCTACTTCTCTAAAGGGTCTTCAGAAGTTCTTGGGCTTTGCTAATTTTTATCGTCGATTTATAACTGGTTTTTCTGGTGTTGCTAAGCCTCTTACGGATTTGACTAAGAAGGGTGCTGATGTTGCCAATTGGTCCTCTGCCGCTGTGGAGGCCTTTCGGGAACTTAAGCGCCGCTTTTCGTCTGCCCCTGTGTTGCGCCAGCCCGATGTCTCTCTCCCCTTTCAGGTTGAGGTCGATGCTTCCGAGATCGGAGCGGGGGCGGTTTTGTCGCAGAAAAGTTCCGATTGCTCAGTGATGAGACCTTGTGCGTTCTTTTCTCGAAAATTTTCTGCCGCCGAAAGAAATTATGATGTCGGTAATCGGGAGCTTTTGGCCATGAAGTGGGCATTTGAGGAGTGGCGTCATTGGCTTGAGGGTGCTAGACATCAGGTGGTGGTTTTGACTGATCACAAGAATCTGATTTATCTTGAGTCTGCCAGGCGACTGAATCCTAGACAGGCGCGCTGGTCGTTGTTTTTCTCTCGGTTTAATTTTGTGGTCTCGTATCTACCAGGTTCTAAGAATGTGAAGGCGGATGCCCTTTCTAGGAGTTTTGAGCCTGATTCCCCTGGTGATTCGGAACCTACAGGTATCCTTAAGGATGGGGTGATATTATCCGCTATTTCCCCAGATCTGCGACGTGCTTTGCAAGAGTTTCAGGCGGATAGACCTGATCGCTGTCCACCTGGTAGACTGTTTGTTCCTGATGATTGGACCAGTAGAGTCATCTCGGAGGTTCATTCTTCTACGCTGGCGGGTCATCCTGGAATTTTTGGTACCAGGGATTTGGTGGCTAGATCCTTCTGGTGGCCATCTCTGTCTCGTGATGTGCGTGTTTTTGTGCAGTCTTGTGATGTGTGTGCTCGGGCCAAGCCTTGTTGTTCTAGGGCTAGCGGGTTGTTGTTGCCCTTGCCTATTCCGAAGAGGCCTTGGACGCACATCTCGATGGACTTTATTTCTGATCTTCCTGTCTCTCAGAGGATGTCTGTTATCTGGGTGGTGTGTGACCGTTTTTCTAAGATGGTTCATTTGGTGCCATTGCCGAAGTTGCCTTCCTCGTCTGAGTTGGTTCCTTTGTTTTTTCAAAATGTGGTTCGCTTGCATGGTATTCCTGAAAATATCGTTTCTGATAGGGGTACCCAGTTCGTTTCTAGATTTTGGCTGGCATTCTGTGCCAGATTGGGCATTGATTTGTCTTTTTCGTCTGCCTTCCATCCTCAGACTAATGGCCAGACGGAGCGAACTAATCAAACTTTGGAGACGTATTTGAGGTGTTTTGTGTCTGCGGATCAGGATGATTGGGTTGCCTTTTTGCCGTTGGCGGAGTTTGCTCTTAATAATCGGGCCAGTTCTGCCACTTTGGTTTCCCCTTTCTTTTGCAATTCGGGGTTTCATCCCCGTTTTTCTTCTGGTCAGGTGGAGTCTTCGGATTGTCCTGGAGTGGATGCTGTGGTGGATCGGTTGTATCGGATTTGGGAACAAGTGGTGGACAGTTTGAATTTGTCCCAGGAGAGGACTCAGCGGTTTGCTAACCGCCGGCGTCGGGTTGGTCCTCGCCTTCGTGTTGGGGACTTGGTGTGGTTGTCTTCCCGTTTTGTCCCAATGAGGGTTTCTTCTCCTAAATTTAAGCCTCGGTTCATCGGTCCCTATAGGATTTTGGAGATTATTAACCCTGTTTCCTTTCGTTTGGACCTTCCGGCATCTTTCGCTATCCATAATGTGTTCCATCGGTCGTTGTTGCGGAGATACGAGGTGCCGGTGGTTCCTTCTGCTGGGCCTCCTGCTCCTGTGCTGGTTGAGGGTGAATTGGAGTACGTTATAGAGAAGATCTTGGACTCCCGTATTTCCAGGCGGAGACTCCAGTACCTGGTTAAATGGAAGGGCTATGGTCAGGAAGATAATTCTTGGGTAACTGCCTCTGATGTTCATGCCTCGGATTTGGTTCGTGCCTTTCATAGGGCTCATCCAGGTCGCCCTGGCGGTTCTTGTGAGGGTTCGGTGCCCCCTCCTTAAGGGGGGGGTACTGTTGTGATCCGCTTTTTGGCTCCCCTAGTGGTGGCTGGTGGTACTGGAGACTTGTGTGTGCTTTTCTGCCTCAGCTCACCTGCTTCCATCAGTTTTGGGAGTTCCCTATTTAGCCTTGCTCTCCAGTCACTTCCTTGCCGGTCATCATTGTAACCTGAGTCATTCAGTTGCATGTTCCTGCTACTAGTCTGCTGATCAGCTAAGTGGACTCTTGTCCTTATTGTTTTGTTTTTCTTGTCCAGTTTACAGTTTTGTCATTTCCTGTTACTGGAAGCTCTTGTGGACTGAAATTGCCACTCCTGTGTCATGAGTTGACACAGGAGTCTTAAAGTAATTTCAGGATGGGTTTTTGAAAGGGTTTTTCAGCTGACCGTGAAGTCCTCTTTTGTATCCTTGCTCTATCTAGTAAGTGGACCTCGCTTTGCTAAATCTACCTTCATACTGTGTATGTCTTTTCCTCTGAACTCACCGTTAATATACGTGGGGGCTACTATCATCTTTGGGGAATTTCTCTAGAGGTAAGCCAGGTCTGTTTCTTCCTCTTCCAGGCGTAGTTAGTTCTCCGGCTGGCGCATGGCATCTAGGCAGCCGTAGGAATGCTTCCTGGCTACTGTTAGTTGTGTGGTAGATTTAGGTCATGGTCAGCTTGAGTTTCCATCACCCGAGAGCTAGTCTGTTATTTTTGTGTTTCTGATGTTCCCATGCCATTGGGGAATCATGACAGTTGGGCTACTTTCACACATCAGGTTTTTTCAGACTGGCTGGATCTGGCTATCTGTAGGAAAACCAGAATCGGCGAGATCTCCAGCCAGATATGTTTTTTTCTCATTGAATTGTATTAACGCCGGATTGCGCCGCATGGTCACGCGTTTTTTCTGGTTTTGGCTGGATCCTGCTAAAATTTAGTTTCAGGCATCTGGAAAAACGTCTACAGTAATGTTTTTTGTCTGCGGCAAAAAAGCTGGAAGCGTCGGATGCTGCGCTTCCAGCTTTTAGCTATAAAGGAAGTCTATGGGCGCCGGAATGTGCCGGATCCGGAAAAAAAAGAATCTGGTCACCGGATCCATTTTTTTAGTCTGAGCATGCTCAGATCCAATTGGCCAACCCCCAGGAAACAGATATAAACAATGCCAGTGAGGCCCTCATCCATTTATTACCAGCCAGCAAGACAGCCAGCCACAGAGCAAACCTGCCAGCCACAGAGCTAGGCCAGCCAGCCGAAGCCAGGCCACCAGCCACAGGCCAGCCAGCCAGTGGAATCAAGGCTACCAGCCACAGAGCCAGGCCAGCCAGTGGAAGCCAGGCTACCAGCCACAGAGCCAGGCCAGCCAGCAGAATCAAGGCTACCATCCACAGCGCCAGGCCAGCCAGCGGAAGCCAGGCTACCAGCCACAGAGCCAGCCTGCCAGCGGAATCAAGGCTACCAGCCACAGAGCCAGGTCAGCCAGCGGAAGCCAGGCTACCAGCCACAAGCCAGCCAGCAGAAGCCAGGCTACCAGCCACAGAGCCAGGCCAGTCAGCCAATGGACGAATGGATGACAAACTGATGAAACGGATCCAGTTTTTGGCTGGTTCCGCTAGTCGGATCCAGCAAAAAAACGGTTCAGTTTCATCAGTTTTTCACAATTTACGCAGGATCATGATGGCAAAAACCTGATGTGTGAAAGTAGCTTTAGGTAGCAGAAAAGCCGGTAATTCAATTATCGGCTTCTGCATAATCATTGCAAAACCCGGCAGGATATGAGACATGGTTTACATATAGTAAACCATTGCATATCCGTTATATTTTTATATGTGCCTCACTAATAATGTTAGTAGCATGTGTGTGTAAAATTTGGGAGCTGTAGGGGTTAAGTTAAAGGATTAATTCACGGAAAAAACTGGCGTGGGCTCCCACGCAATTTTCTCTGCCAGAGAGGGAAAGCCAGTGACTGAGGGCAGAAAATCCAATGTAAGAAAAGCAACAATGTCCCATAGCTGTCCGCCGAACAGTCAAGTCCCATGCTGTAAATCCATCTCAAGGGGTTAAATACATTTACAGCGCTCCCAGCTGTAAAAGACTGGGGAATGAATGAAATGCAGGGAACGGAGCTTCGGTGATTGGCGGTGCTGTCACCGAAGCTGCGTCCCCTGGCGGCATGAACTGTAGCGTGGGAAAGTTTCTGAATATTTTCCAACACTACAGAGGCATGAACTTAATGAGTGTCAAACAGTACTCTTCATCAATCTGGCTCCAACTTTCCCTGATTGCTGTTGCCAGATCAACTTTCCAGGTTGGAGCCTTGTCATGGACCATTTTCTTCAACTTCCACCAATTTTCAATTGGATTGAGATCCGAACTATTTGCAGGCCATGACATTGACCTTATGTGTCTTTTTCAAGGAATGTTTTCACAGTTTTTGCTCTATGGCAGGATGACTTATCATCTGGAAAAATGATTTCATAATCCCCAAACATCCTTTCAAATGATGGGATAATAAAAGTGTCCAAAATATCAACATAAACTTGTGCATTTATTAAAGATGTAATGACAGTCATCTCCCCAGTGCCTTTACCTGACATGCAGCCCCACATTATCAATGACTGGAAATTTGCATGTTCTCTTCAGGCAGTCATCTTTATAAATCTCATTGGAATGGCACCAAACAAAAGTTCCAGCATCATCACCTTACCCAATGCAGATTCGCGATTCATCACTGAATATGACTTTCATCTACAGTCCACGATTGCTTTTCCTTAGCCCATTGTAACCTTGTTTTTTTCTGTTTAGGTGTTAATGATGGCTTTCGTTTAGCTTTTCTGTATGTAAATCCCATTTCCTTTAGGCGGTTTCTTACCGTTCGGTCACAGACGTTAATTCCAGTTTCCACCCATTCGTTTCTCATTTGTTTTGTTGTGCATTTCCTGTTTTGGAGACATATTGCTTTAAGTTTCCAGTCTTGACGCTTTGATGTCTTACTTGGTCTACCAGTGTGTTTGCCTTTAACAACCTTCCCATGTTGTTTGTATTTGATTTGGTCCAGATTTTAGATACAACTGACTGTGATCAACCAACATCTTTTGCAACATTGCGTGATGATTTACCCTCTTTTAAGAGTTTGATAATCCTCTCCTTTGTTTCAATTGACATATCTCGAGTTGGAGCCATGATTCATGTCAGTCCACTTGGTGCAACAGCTCTCCAAGGTGTGATCACTCCTTTTTAGATGCAGACTAACAAGCAGATCTAATTTGATGCATGTGTTAGTTTTGGGAATGAAAATTTACAGGGTCATTCCATAATTTTTTCCCTAGTGATGTTTTGGAATGTTTTTTTGTTTGTTTGTTTTTCATGATTGCATAATTTTTCCCTCATAATTGAGTGACTCCATAATTTTTACCCTATGCTTGGTTACAAAAAGTAACCATTACTGACTACCGTATTTTTTGTTCTTGATTTCTTTTACTGTTTCTTAAAGCCAGAAAGTTGCCATTTGAAATGACTTTAGTTTTATGCCATTTCTGTGATCTGCTTTTTTTTCTACAAAATTAAACAACCGAAAGAACATCCTCCAAGGCCGGTGATTACATAATTTTTGCCAGGGTTTGTAAATGTGTGTGTGTCAGTAAGGGTCCAGCAGACAATTACTCACATTTTCCATTGATTAACATTGGACTCGCTACTCGTACCGAATACCCGAGTATTGTGGTATACTCGGTACGAGTATAGCGAGTCCAAATATTTCACTACTCGCTCATCCCTATGTGTGTAGACATGATATCACCAGCTCTGTTCACCTTATTATATGGAAATGAGCAGAGTCTGAATAATATTGTAGTTTTTGTGTATGCCTTGTATGCAGTGCGCCTCTGTGATCACTTACTTTAAATCCCCATATTTGAGATTGACAATGGCATTTATTACTATTATTATTTATTTATTTAGCACCATTAATTCCATGGTGCTGTACATGAGAAGTTACATCAAAATACAAATATCACTTACAGTAAACAAACTAACAATGACAGACTGATACAGAGGGAAGAGTACCCTGCCCTTGCTGGCTTACATTCTACAGGATTATGGGGAAGGAGACAGTAGGTCAGGGGTTGCAGTAGCTCCGATGGTGTTGAGGTGGCCGTGTGGTCATTACAGGTTGTAAGCTTTCTTGAAGAGGTGGGTTTTCAGGTTTCTTTTGAAGGATCCAAATGTGGTGGATAACCGGACGTGTTGGAGCACAGAATTTCAGAGGATGGGGGATATTCATGCGAAGTCTTGGAGGCAATTGGATGAGGAGCGAATAAGCGTGGAGGAGAGAAGGAGGTCTTGGGAGGACCGAAGATTACGTGAAGGAAGATATTGAGAGATTCCTTTGGAAATATACGGAGGAGAAAGGTTATGGATGGCCAGTGTTAGTAGTTTAAACTGGATACGCTGGGAAATTGGGAGCCAGTGAAGGGATTTGCAAAGAGGGGAAGCAGGAGTGTAGCTAGATTAATTAGTCGGGCAGCAGAGTTAAGGACGGACTGGAGGGGTGCAAGAGTGTTAGAAGGTAGGCCACAAAGGAGGATGTTGCAGTAGTAGAGGCGGGTGATGATTAGGGCATGCACACGCATTTTGGTAGAGTGAGAGTTTAGAAAAGGACGGATTCTGGAATTATTTTTGAGCTGGAGGCGACAGGAAGTGGCAACAGCTTGGATGTGCGGTTTGAAGGACAGAGCAGAGTCAAGGGTTACTCCGAGGCAGCGGATTTTGGGGACAGGGGAAAGTGTGATTTCATTTATTTTGATAGATAGATCAGGTAGGGAAGATATGCGAGATGGAGGAAAGATAATTAGTTCAGATTTGTCCACATTGAGCTTCAAGAAGCGAGAAGAGAAGAAGGAGGATATGGCTGATAGACACTCAGATTCTGGAGAGCAGAGAGGTGACATCTGGGCCAGAGAGGTAGATCTGAGTGTCATCAGCATATAGATGGAACTGGAAGCCATAGGACCTTATCAGTTTTTCCAGGCCAAGTGTATAGATTGAGAAGAGTAAGGGACCTAGGACAGAGCCTTGAGGGACACCCACAGAGAGGGGGCGAGATGAAGAAGTAGTATGGGAGTAGGAAACGCTAAATGTGCGATTGGTAAGGTATTGTCACGGGGGTACTGGGTAGACTACAGCTGATTACCCGGGCCCCTGCAATATCCCTCAAACTAGGGAAACCCTGTCTGTCCCTCTCCCAGAGTTTACACTGAAGGTGTGCATGTCTGGGCCGCCAGGCCTGACCCTGAGTCCTGTTTCAGTACTAAGCTGAAACCTCCACCCGCCACCCAGTGATAAGACCAACCCCTACAGAAAGCACGGACAGGGAAAACTAAAAAACGCAGCACGCTGCAGACACACAGGAAAACACTATAATGTGCACCATACAAATATAGGAAGGAGAAATATAACGAAGGATAATACACCACCAGATACAATATTTCCTCTCCTAGACCACCACTCCAGACCGAGATCACCAGGCACAAGACACAAGCTATAATCGGCGATGCCCAAAGCCCAGCAAAACTATTTAAAGGCAATGGACGTGACTAAGCCTCCAACCCGAGTACCAGCCAGATTAACCACGGACAATCGGGTTCAATCTAGCCGGCGCCACTGAGCATATAGTGGACGAATGAGGAATTACCGCTGTCTGTCGGACGCCCTAGTGTGAACGGCGTCCGACATGACAGGTATGAGGAGATAGGGCAAGGTCTTTGACACCAAAGGAAGAGAGGATCTCTAGTAGGAGGCAGTGTTCAACGGTGTCGAAGGCAGAGGACAGGTCTAGAAGGCGGAGTATAGAGAATTGTCTGTTAGCTTTGGCTGTCAGTAAGTCGTTACTCGTTAGTAATATTGGTCAGGGCAGTCTCAGTGGAATGGTGGGGACAAGATTGTAGATTGTCAAAGAGAGAGATGCAAAGTGAGAGGAAAGTTCAGCATGGACGTGCTGCTCAAGTAGTTTGGAAGCAAATGGGAGCAAAGATATGGGGCGATAGCTGGACGTAGTGCTTGGGTCAAGGGATGGCTTTTTGAGGATAGGTGTGATTGTGGCATGTTTGAAAGCAGAGGGGAAGGTTCCAGAAGTTAGTGATAGGTTGAAGAGATGGGTTAGGGATGGGATTAGTGTGGTGGTGACGTTGGGGTGGGATGGGATGGGGTCAAGCGCACAAGTCGTGGGGTTCGGTTTGGAGAGAAGATGAGCAAGCTCCCCTTCAGTGATTTTGGAGAGGGAAATTATGGGGTTAGGACATTGGTCTGGTATACAAAGGGGTTGCGGTGGTTTGACAAATCTATGGTCTATCTTATTTTTGAAGTGTGTGGCAAAGTCCTCGGCAGAGATTAGGGAAGTTGGAGGGGGAAGTGGTGGGCGGAAGAGGGAGCTAAAAGTGTTGAACAACTGTTTGGGGTTGGGGGATAAAAAAGATACGCACAATGTAAAATAGGCCTGTTTAACAGAGGTGAGAGCAGATTTGAAAGCGAGTGTTGCTTGTTTGATCATCTTGCCAATGCGTTTTCTTCCAACGCCGTTCTACAATTCTGGATACTTGCCGAAGCTTTTTAGTGATGTTATTGTGCCAGGGTTGTCTATTGATTTGTCGCACTCTGCTATGCATGACCGAGGCGACCAAGTCGATGGCTAATGAAAGAGTGGCATGGAAGAAACTAGTGGCAGTGTCGTGGAGTGGGGATATGAATGCCAGTGGTAGGATAGAGTCAGAGAGTGTGTGGATGTCAAGGTGTGCAAGGTTTCCGCCGGGCTGCGCATGCTGCTGGACATGAGTGACCGGTGAGGAGGACAGGGATGAGAAAGTGAGTAGATGGTGGTCAGATAGAGGGAGAGGGGAGGTTGTGAAGTTAGATAGGGAGCAGAGACGGGTGAAGACCAGGTCTAATGTATGTCCGTCTGTGTGGGTGGCTGAGGAGGACCACTGAGTAAGTCCAAAAGATGAAGTAAGGGACAGGAGTTTGGAGGCTGCTGACTGGTGGGTGTCAATGGGGATGTTGAAGTCACCCATGATGATGGTGGGAATGTCAGACAGAAAGTGAAGGAGCCAAGTGGAGAATTGGTCAATTAAAGGCAATGGTCGGGCCCGGAGGTCAGTATATGATGGCCATTTGGAGATTGTAGGGGGAGTAGATGCGGACAGAGTGGACTTCAAAAGAGGGGAGTATAAGGGAGGGTAGAGGAGGGATTGGGGTAAAGGTACAGTTGGAAGAAAGGAAAAGACCCACTCCACCATGTTTGTTGCCAGGACGAGGAGTGTGGGTGAAGTGGAGCTATAGGATTAGTAATGGAGAGGTGTCTTATTGACACCTCCATTACTAAGCCCGGTTTAATGTCACCTTGCAATTGGAAGGTGACATTAACCCCCCATTACCCCACTTGCCACCGCTACAGGGCAAGTGGGAAGAACCCGGCAAAGCTCCAGAATTGGCGCATCTAATAGATGTGCCTTTTCTGGGCAGCTGCGGGCTGCTATTCTAAGACTGGTAAGAGGCCATTGATATTGGCCCCCCCAGCCTAAAAACACCTGTGAGTTTTGCTGGGTTGGTTTAAAAACATAGTGGGACCCCACGTCGGGTTTTTCATTTATTCATTCTCTCCTGTTCACACTGCTCACCAACAGAGCAGGGGAGAATGTATGAAAGCCGCGTTCAGCATCAGCCACCGAGGAACAGCGGTTTGCAGTAGCGCTACTTCCCCGGCAGCTGTCCGTGTACACGGAGGACAGTGTGCTCTGTTCTCCGTGTGCACGTGTGTGGCACGTTTTGCGGCCCATGTGTCCAGGTGAAAACGGACATATCTGCATGTTTTGCACACGGTCCGTGAAAACACGCTGATATGTGACTAGACCCATTCATTTGAATGGGTCTACGTGTGTCATTGTCTCCGGTACGTGAGAAAACTGTCACCACACGTAACGGAGACACTGATGTGTGAAAGGGGCCTAAGGTCTGCTGTGCTCCAGCCAGAGGCGTAGCTAGGGTTTTGGTTCAGAGGGGGCAAAGCTTCTGAGAGGGCCCCTAACCAGGTAACCTTGATTACAACTCGGTGACACCCCCTAATAGTGGAGGAGAACCTCAGCAGATGACCGCGCTGTTACTGAAGATAATCCCTATATAAAGACCAACATGGATATTACCGCCATATGGTCAGTGGTGGATACCAGCCCTACAGAACATATAAGAGATCACAGCACAGTTACAAATAATGACTTACCGCTGACGTTCTTTCTGATGGAATCATTCATTTTTCCCATCTTTTCCATCTGGCCCAGACTGACATGACAACTTCTTCCACCCAGGACTTGGCTGCAGAGAATGCAACAAAGACACGTTTCACTTCTCACATTCCAGCCATCACCATCTGTTCTCAACCTGCACAAACTCCTCATCCTGCTGATACCCCAATGCTGAGCCGCTGCTGCCTTATGTGTCCCTATTACTGCACCTACTGTGTGGTTCTCTGTGCCTTCTAAATTATAAAGCAACCCTCTATAATATAGTAATGCTGAGTGCAAGTACCCTAGAAAACACTGCCCATATTTTGCCCCCTAGAAAGTAATATTGTCCTGTGTGCCCCTTTGACAGTCACAGTAACCTTAGTTCCCCTGTAAGAATAAGTGCCCACTTTACATTTAATAATGTCACGAGTCTCCCCCTGTACAGCTCCCCTATACACAGCATGATGCTCTCTTACACACAGTATAATGCCCCCTCACTGTATATTACCACCCACACAGTATACTGACCCCTTAGTAGCCCCCAAACTGATGGCTCCAACACTGTATGATGGCCCCTTCACTGTAATCCCCACACTGTATGATGGCCCCATAGATAACCTCCATATAGCACAATGTGCTAGTATAAGGCAGCACTCCTATAGGCAGACCCTGTAGTATAAGACAGCACCACATAGGCAGACCCAGTAGTATAAGGCAGCACCCCCATAGGCAGACCCTGTAGTATAAGGCAGCACCCCATAGGCAGACCCTGTAGTATAAGGCAGCATCCCATAGGCAGACCCTGTAGTATAAGACAGCACCCCTATAGGCAGACCCTGTAGTATAAGGCAGCACCCATATAGGCAGACCCTGTAGTATAAGACAGTACCCCTATAGGAAGACCCTGTAGTATAAGACAGTACCCCCATAGGCAGACCCTGTAGTATAAAGCAGCACCCTCATAGGTAGACCGTGTAGTATAAGACAGCACCCCCATAGGCACACCCTGTAATATAAGACAGTACCCCTGTAGGCAGACCCTGTAGTATGAGACAGTAACCCCATAAGCAGACCCTGTAGTATAAAGCAGCACCCCCATAGGCAGACCATGTAGTATAAGACAACACCCCCATAGGCAGACCCTGTAGTATAAGACAGTACCCCCGTAGGCAGACCCTGTAGTATAAAGCAGCACCCCATAGGCAGACCCTGCAGTATAAGGCAGCACCCCCATAGGCACACCCTGTAGTATAAGACTACCCCTATAGGCAAACCCTGTAGTATAAGGCAGCA